>NW_027521523.1:0-350000 GCF_052094955.1 Ictidomys tridecemlineatus
AGGCCAGGACGGTTGTTCATCATGGAGGGAACCCACTGTGTGCAGCCCCAGAGATCTGATCTTCTCTGTGTCACTCTGGGTTCCATGCTGCTGCCCCTCATTCTGTGTCTCAGGCCTGATCAGAGTGAAGGCCTGACTTCCTCTGAGCAAGAAATAATTCTTCCATAGATGGCCTCTGGATTGGAACTGCAGCTCTTCCTGAAGATGATGGACTTGCCACGCCTTCCCAACCACATGAGCCAGTTCCTTAAAATGAGCACCCCCGCTCTCACACATATATCTCAGTATCCTTTAGTATAATCCTGGAATCCATGGGCATTAGTTCCAGGACCCCCCTGTGAATATCAAAACCTACAGATAGTCAAGTCCCTTATATAAAATTACATTAATATTTGCACACAACCCTCCCACACATCTCCTTGTATAGTTTAAATCATTTCTAGATAACTTATGATACCCAATGTAAATGCTGGGTAAACAGTAGTTAAACTTTATTGTTTGGGGGATACTGACAAGAAAAAAAGACTGTGCATGTTTAGTAAAGATGAAAGTATTTTAAAAACATTTTTGAACCATCATTGATTGACTCTATGGATGCAGCACCTGCTGATTGGGAGGACCTGTTGATTGTGTTCTCTGGGGAACCCTGACTAACGTAGGTATCAGGACTCTAAGGGAACCTCGTGCTTGAGGTGCCCATGGAGAACAGAAGGAATTTTCTCCCCACCTTAATTTTGCTCTTGTAATGAACTGTATTGGGTACCAATGGGGACCACAGACAAAAACTACTCTACTCGTGTATGGATTGAGTCACAAGGCACACCAGCATATATAATGCTACCCTGAAGTATACTCCTTGACAAAAAGGTTACTTGGTCTATGAAGTCTGGAAAACACCATTGGAGAGATTTTAATTAGGTTGAGAACATGTCCTCATTGGCATGGGATAGTCCCAGTTTATACCAATCATGCTGGCACAATTTCTAATGGTGCCCTTTTTCTCTCTAATTGTCCATAGTCATAAATCCTATGACCACCGTGGTGAGGTATTAAAGGCTCCCAATCATCCTGCTTTAAAGAAACCAATTTAAGCCTGATGTTTCCCAAATGCACCTGAGAATGGAATCATTTTTTACATTAACATCTCTTAACTCCTTTTAGGATTAATGTTCTGAAGAACACTGGCATAGATAGAAGTAATGAACTAAGCACAAAGCAAATAATAAGGGCCAGAGGGTCAGGGAAGGCCCCCAACTGAGGGGACTTGCATTGGGCCTTGAAGAATGTGCAAGATTTTGACAGGAAGAAAGGAAATGGAGACTCCACGTGGAGAAGCAGTATTGACCAAAGCTTGCTGTTCTACCCATGAGAAAAAAGAGAGGCGTGGGACAGCCGCTCAGTGGGAGAAAAGGTTTCTCTTTTTCTATTTCTATTCTAATGCTCTGTTGGAATCATGGCTGTTAACACAGCCTCATCATCTCATGGTGACCAGCAGGGCATCCTACCTGTGGAGTAGAGCTCCAAGAAGTAGTTGCTGATTGATAGATGGATCAAAGAAGCTGCTGTTGAAATAGTGAACGTACTTACACAGGACTTATCAGCATCTCTGAAGTCAGTGCCCATCAGTCTCAACGTCTGGAATATCTTTATCAAATTGTAGGCCAATAGAGGACATGAAGCTAGGAACCGCCACATCAGCAAGTACTTTAATCCAATGCAGTGATTTGCTCATCCAGGTACAGCAGAGGACCCACTCTGGGATGCAGGGAGCTGGTCCTCACACTTGATTCTCCAAGAGCACAGGGAAGGTAGAGGCCGTCCTCTGTGAGCTCAGAAACTCCCCATGGGACACCAGCAAGCCCAAGGGCAGCTTTGACTTTGCCTTGGCCCTAGAAACTACTTGAGGGCAGAGATCAGGGCACAAATGTGTTTACAAGGTCACCCACAGTCTTAGCCTGGCACCTAACAGGCACTTGGGAAAATGTGTTGAATTCATACTACTGCTCCCAGTCCTGTCTCTTTATTCACTAGAATAGGCTAGCATGTCATTCTTTCTGATTTGGTAACCAAGCTATAAGTTAAGGTCCCCATTCCCCAACCCCGGCCCCCAGCATCTAGGTAAAATTGGCCTGAGGTTTTTTTTTTCCATAGATTTGGGAAAGTCCTGAGACTTTCCCAGGATTTCTACAAGTCCTCATCCTGAGCCCCAAATCCTATGAATTAGTTCCATTTGGAGAAAACCTTGCATTCTGGAACCTACCATGTCCATTGCACACAGAGGTTACCTGGCTCAGGAATCAGATTAAAATTTCCATTAACTTCAGTCCTACCAAAGCACTACACATCCCGAGTGTTTGAAGGGGTAGAGGAATTTTTACCAGAACAAGCTACTCAGAAATTAATATCAGCCTTTTTTGAATAATAAGAAAATAATGACAACTATCAAAGGACCAAGGCCATTGCTTCAACTCTGACTCCAGACTAACCCTAAGCTCTTTCCCTACCTTCCTTTCCCTTCTCTCTGGAAAGCAAAATAAATCCATTTCTACAAATTCCTCATGCAGAATTGTTCTTCTCTTTTCTTACCCCAAACTCTGACCCTGGCTCCTTTTACAGTCAGGGGCTCCCTCAAAGCCAGGAAAAGGTCATATAAGGGCCAGGCAGTCAAGTGCTTATATCAAAGCCCTCCTCTTCACTAGTCTTTAGAGGATGGAAGAAAGTGCATTAAGTGTTCCTCCTATCATCAAATTGAATTAGAAACCTAATTTCAGTAACCTCTCAAATAACAAGTTTCATATAATGATACATTTGCCAGTCTCGGATGGACATGCTCAGTTTCCCTTGAACTCAGCATGCAATGCAAACTTATTTTAATACACACCTAAATTAATTCCAGTATCTTTTCTCTTTTCCTACAATGCTTCTTCATCCCTGTATTTTCCGTAGATATTTGCAAGCTCCTCCTCTCTGAAGACTTAGTGTTTCGGGAGGCTCCTCCCAGAAGAATAGCCTGAGGTAAAAAACTGGGTGCTAGTCATTTATTTGGAAGATGATCCCAAGAAAGGAGTAAAAGATCAGGGAGAATGGGGACAGGGAGGAGAAATGGCTAATGTAAAAGTTGTGGTTATAGGTAAGAGTGCTGCAATCTGCAGAACCTCTAAGAATTGTGGAGAATGCCAACTGAAGGATGAGAGTCTAGGGGATCATCCATCCACCGTGGTCTGAAGCTCACCCAAGAGACAATAATACATTCACATTTCTGGGATGCACTTGCTAATTGGTGGAGTAAGTTCCTTCTGGAAAATTCCCTGGGTGGTACTCTGTGTGTGCCTGAGATGAAACTAAGCCAGTGTGTATCCAAGCTCATCTGGAGCCAAACTTCAACATTGCAGCTGAATAGAGGTGAGCCTGCAGGATCTAAAGCCAAGTACCAAAATCTTCTGCTGCATGTAGTAAGTGGCTTGCTGGAAGTCAAGGAAAGACATGTGTGGTTCATTTTTCTTCAGAGATGCTGACCAAGACCTCAGAAACTCAACAAGATTGAAGTCACACTCTCTTTATGTACTCTGGGTTTCTACAGTTGCCACTTGTTTTTTTCTCAAACGTTTGGTTCTTTTGTCTTGGATATATGGGAGAATAACTCTTTCTTGCTACCTGGACTTAGGCATGGTCAAATGACTTACTTTGGTTAATGCAATACAAGAGGAAGGGACACTTCTGGACAATAGCTTTAAAAGCCGGTGTGTGATTCATTACCTCTTTGTCAGCCAAGTGCATGTTGAAATGAACTTCATAAATCTGAGATCCTGCATAACTGTGTAGCATAGAACTCTCACTGACCCCTGATGGACAAATTACTGAGAGTTTGGGGAAAATAAATAGAGTTTGGGGGGTCCATTTCTTACTGTAGCATTACCAAACTTATCCTGACTAATATATCTGTCTGGAAACAACATGTATGGAATTTGCCTTTTTATAATTTATATATAAAAAACACTTGTTGATTAAATGGTAATGATTGCGGGGCGGGGGGAGTGCAAGTGGACAATTGAACCTATCTCACCAAAACTAAAAGTGCATTGTGCATCTGAAAGTTACCTAAATCATTTTATTTGCTGCTTTGATCATTGTAGCCACTATTTTCTTCCATTTGCCACCAATGTATATCCACCTTTATTTGTCATTCTTAGAAAAGCCACACCCAAGAGAAAAACATTTCATGTATAATTTTATGCATACCCTCGCACTGTACCCATCTTCTGGAAGGCCCTTCCCGTGGCCTCTATCTGTTCATGCCCTGCCCCCTGCCAGCCCCACACCTGTTAGTGCTCTCAGGAGTTCAGCTGACATGTCAGTGTCAAGTGGCTAATAAAAGCAATCAGCCCAAAATGAAGGAGTTAAGCTTTTAACCACTTCCTGTGGTGGTGTAAGCTGGATCTCAACCCAGAGGAAATGCCCATCTCTTGTACCATTTCCCCATGGGATGGTGAGTAGTAGGGGCCAGATAGACCCAGCACAGTCTTGGAGTTCATCTCACCCTTGAGGGAACCCCGAACAAAATGCTCTGGAAGTTTTATAGACCTTGGGGCTGGGGAGGGTGCAGGGGAAAGGGTTAGGAGTGGGGAAGTCCTCGGTACTGAGTCAGAGAGGGGAAAATATCTTTAAGATTTTCTCCTCCACCCCCATAAGAAGCCCCATAGAGGAAGCTGAAAAAGCTCTGCCCAAGCCTGTGAAGAAGACACCTGGCTAGCAATACAAAGAGGTAAAGTGATGCCAGCCCAGGGCCCGGAGATCTTAACTGCGCTTCCCGAAAAGGCTATGTACAAAATCTGGCATGTGGAAGGCACATTTTCCCATAATGCCTGCCAGGTAAATAGCCTTCATAGTTGTTTGATTGGGCCTGAGACATCATACGTAGACTTTTAACCAAACAGCTGGATTCCTGAAAAGCTTGTCAAAATGTTTCCTCGAAGGTCAAGGTCCTATCCCTAGCCAGTGGTTCAAAGTGGGAAAATCCTTGAAATCAAAGATTTGGAGCAACGGTTAGGTACCTCCTTTGTACCTAATACCAGACATAGGACACAACCAGTCAACCAAGGTCCATCCACATGAGGAACCATGGCCATGCAACATTCAGAAACCAGGGAGTCAAATGGTCAGTCTCCTGGACCCACAGTGGGGTCCAAAGGCAAGTCTAATCCAGAGCCAAATCCCAAGGTGAAAGTTGTCGGGAGGAGGGGTAGAGATTGCACGGGGCTGCTCTGGGCCTGTTGGAAGCTCTAGCGACTAGAGTTGACTGCATAATAAGAAGGCTACTGACATGTTCTTACTCAGGCTCTGAGAGAGTATGAGAGCAGGGGTTGGCAGTGTTGGAATGGCTTTTCTAATGCAGCTAAGTTAGAGGACAACTGACCTCTATGGTGAGTCACCTTGCTCATTCATTAGAGACTGCCTGGCCAGATGTGCAGAATGCATCAAATTGAGCCAAGCCAATGGAGACCTCCCACTGGCTTTCCACACTCAACACAAACTAGTGAACACCATCCACATCACTGGGTGTTCTTGGTATATGAGCTTCCAGTCTTTGCACACCTGGTTCCTGAGTCTACTCTCCCCAGGTGGAACTCTATCCACCAACTTCAGATGGTGGTCCACTGAAAATTGCCTCCTAGCCCTAACCTCATTGAAGGTAGCAAAGCCCAACAGTTTGCTATGATGACCTCATAGGCTGCTGGCCAGGGCCAAGTACCATAGCCAAAGGGATCCAAACTTACCCTCTTGTGCAACCTCACCCTCCCACCTTCTTTCCATCCCCCCAAAAAAGAGGGGAAAATCAATTTCAATCAACGTGGAATGTAATATTATCAAATGTCAGCTGCTGAGGTCATGTGCTTTGAAAATTATCTTTGACAGCTTCTGGTCGACTTAATTAAGTGCTCCCCAAAAATGGGGAGGGGGGCAAAAATGCTCTGATTGCTAGCTGCTATGCCTTTGTGCTTTAGAGCTTCTATTGACAACTCTAAGCAAGATTGCCTTAGGGGGTTTTATTGATAGATTCTCACCTGATATTGGAATGATTCTTGCACAGATAAATCACATTTAGATTTGTTGGTAATTGAGGAGAATTGATTGGAGCAGGAGGGAAGCCCCCAAGGGGTGGTCTCCTTGTCCTCCTTGTAGGAAACTTTGGGGAAAGTGGGGAGGGGTGTCATCAAAGAGCCGAGAGCCAGCAGGGGAGGGGTGAAGGCCTGATTGTTTACCTGTCAATTCTGCCTTCCTCTGAACCCTGATCTACCACATCCCCTCCCAAAGGAGAGGCACAGAAAGATGGAGACAGAGGCAGGGAAAGGTTTGTTCCTGTTGCATTTTGGAGGTGCTGTTTCAGGAGTGTCTTAAGTCATGTGGCCATTCTCTTGGCCTTGATTTCTCTGTCTTCATTCCAAATTTGACTATGGCTCCCTGTTTAAAATACTTCAAGGACCTCCCTTTCAGGGCCAGGTTTAAACTCTATGACACGCTTCAAGTGGGCTGCTCGCATCTCAACCTCCTCCCCTGACACACTATAAACTCCAAAACTTCTAGGCTCTTTCTCAACTCCTTTAGGTCAGTTTCTCCTGGGTACAGATGGCTGAGACTTTTCCAGAAACCAGAGAGTCAGGTTGGGTGCAGCCAGGTGGGCTCAGAAGGTAGAGCCAAAGCTGCCTGAGCAGAAGAACCTTGTGCCCCCACAAATCTCTCAATGCATCCCAGGAAACAAAATGGGGAACAATAGAGCTGCTCTTGCTGAAAACACAAGAGCAACCACCATCCTGTCAACGGGGCATTTCTCCCTCCCACCTGCAGTGAGCCCCTGGGTTTGTTGGTGACCAGCGTTTTCCCAGTTCAACTGTATGATTTTACAGACAGCTAATCATAGAGAAGGGACTTTTCCAAGGCATCACAACTAGGAGTCAGGTTAGAGTTAGAACAGGACTCTGATCCCCAGAGTGTTTTTTGTTTGTTTGTATGTTGTTGTTGTTGTCATCATCACTTTGGGGTTATTTTTTAGACAAGGTCTCACAAAATTGCCCCGGCTGGCTTTGAACTTGCAAGCCTCCTGCCTCAGCCTCCCTAGTCACTAGGATTACAGGTATGCACCACATGCCCGGTTTATAACCCCACACTGATGATACCTTATTCCCTCTCCTTTGAAGGTGTGGGTAGTCACACTAGCTTTTAGCACCATAGTGATGGAGGCCAAGGTGGCCTTTGATTCCCTCAAGCTTCAGTTCTCTCCCTTTCTTGCCCAAGTGATTATTCCTGCCTAATTCCTGAGAGTGACTAGAGTAGAGAGACATTCTGGAGACACTTAGTGGCTGGTAGTGAATTTTGAATTGCGAATCCATTTACAGATTTGTGGTAGTCTAAATTATTGCTGCTCATAAACACTTGCTGCTCCTTCCCTTGGGAGAGTTAAAGTCCCCAACCTGCTGAACTCAGGTGTGGCCATATGGCTTGCACCAGTTACTAAATAGAGAGTAGAAATGATGAGTGTCTTCTAGACTAAATCTTCAAGAACTGGGATGTTCTTGAACTTCATGGTGTGGTCTGCCAGAGGAGCATGAACTCATGTGTGAAGATGGTGGGTATCTGAGTGAATTAAGACAAATAGAGACTTGCAACAAAAAGACATGAACTGTCTTGTTTAAGACCATTTGTTTCTGCTGCATAATCCCACCTGGCCAGGGTCTGAACAGGTGTCTGTTCTTTTACAGGAAAGCATGATTTTACGCTTAAGCTCCTCAGCCATTAGTATAGACACAGCACACCACAGAGCCTCCAGGGGCCACAGAAAGCCGCTATATGTGGGTCCAGCAGGCCCCAGAGTGGGGCAAACAAAAGGCCCCAAGCTTCCTTCCTCTGGAGCAGCTCCTCCTGGGCCCAGCCAGTGGTCACTACCTGGAGGACAGGTCATGGTCACCACACTAGATATCTTAATTTTCAAAAAGGTACAGAAATATTTAATTTTTTTAACAGAAAGTCACCCTTCCTTAAATATTAGCTCAAATTTTCTGTAAGATGCTACATGAACCAGAGAAATATAGACTGTCTCCAGATTGCAAGACGCTGGTGGGCAACCACTTATTTTTGGTCTTGCCACTGACATGGTATTTATCAAGTGCTAACCAACCTGTTTGAGGTAAACAATGATAATAATGATGATGATGATGATGATGATGATATAATATGCAAAATTTTTTTTTCTTTCATCATCTCATAAAATCCTCACAACAAATTCAAGAGCAGAGTAAAATGCTGTCTCCTATTACCAGATGAGAAGCCATCAACCACCTCCAACTCAGCCATAAGATCCACGGAGATCTTGGCCATTATTTCTTGAGGCATCTCACAAAGCATATCTATTGCTCACTCGTTTCCTATCACCATTGCTTGTCACCTACCCTGCTGACCCTCTCATTTTAAAATTTAGAAAACTGGTTCAAAGGCTTGAAGTGATATGTCCAAGGGCACACAGAAAGCCATGGATACTGGTCAAAGTCAAAATCAGATGTCCAAGTCCTGGCTGAAGATTTGAAAAATAAGAGGCAACATCTCATTCATTCTCAGGGTCAAGGCCAACCTCCATCTTCCAGGTTGGTACTGTCAAAAGGCGGTGCTGCCTGCTCTCCACTGACCCCACCCCTCCAGCATGGGAGACTGAGGGGTTTGGCTCTTCATGGTTATCTTTCAGCTGCCTCCATATTCTGAGATCCCTTCTCCCACTCCTCCGTCTAGCCTGCAACAGGGAGCAATAGCAAATAATTAAGTGCTCAAGAAATCTGGGCTCAGAGATGCAAGCACCTGTTTCTCAAAAACTCTGAGAACTCTGAGGTCCCAGAAAAAGAAACATGAAGAGGGTGTGAGCCCCAGGGAGAGGTTCTGAGCTGGGTCCCTGGCAACAGACAATGGCTGCTGCAGAACCTAGAGGCTGAGCAAGGTGGAGGTCCAGGTCCACGTGGTTCTTAAAAGACACACATATGCTAGATATAGAGGTGCACTCCGATGATCCCAGAGGGTCTGGAGGCTAGGACAGGAGGATGGTGAGTTCAAAGGCAGCCTCAGCAAAAGCAAGGTGCTAAGTAACTCAGTAAGACCCTGTCTCTAAATAAAATACCAAATAGGCCTGGGGATGTGGCTCAGTGGTCAAGTACCCCTGAGTTCAATCCTCTGTTCCACCAACCCACCACAAAAAAAGAGACTACATATGTGATGGTAACTACAGACCCATTTGTTCATTTTTTAAACTTTGATCTTTATAGTCAGGTGCCCTCCAGTATGTCAGGACTCCCTTTGGAAACACTGCCCACCTTCTTGGTTCCCATAGCCATTCGAATTAGCAAAACTCAGACAGTGCATAGTTATGAGAGTCCCAGAAGGGTACACACCCTTTCATGTGTATACCATTGGCCCCAGTATGTGTGGACGCCACATCTGTGGATTCTACCAACAGTATTTGCATTGAAAAAACCCAAGAAAAAAAAAAAGGACTTCTTGACATCATTTCTTAAACAGTATTTTACAACTATGTACATAGCATTTACATTGTATTACGTATTATAAGTGAACTAGGGATGATTTAATGTACATAGGAAGAGGTATGTGCATTATGGCAAATACTACACCATTTTATATTTCTATTTTGCTATCTGCAGAGTTCCTGGAACCAATCTCCCACAGATGTCGAAGGACTACTGATCATGGGGAATACTGTCTGTGGATGTTCAGGAGGCAGTAACTTTGTTGAAGAGTAGGTTCATGCCCTTTCTGTGTTTGCATTTCACCACTTTAAAGTTGTGGGCAAGGTCATTCTCTCTTCAACACAGGGAGGAGCTTAGCCCCAGAGAGGCTGACAGCCTCACCCAGATCACGGAGCCAGTCAGCACTAGCCCCAGCTTGGACTCAGGCTTAAAGTTCATTGACCCTCCTCACACCTCTGAGACTCAAGAGAATTGCTCCCTGTCCATCCCAGGACCCAGAATGTCTGTCCTCAGCAACACAGGTGGCCAGAGCTGTCCTTAGGGTCCAGAGCCATTGCAATGATCAAGCAGAGGACCAGTGACCCAGGGATGCAGCCAGGGTGATGACTGGAGACTGATCCCAAAGGACCCAAAGCTCAGACACACAACAGGCTGCCTTCCTGTCCCCAGGTTGAGTTCCAAGTTTCTTTTTGTGGAGGGTCACCTTCTCCAAGTGCCCCTCAGGAACACTGGTATTCTGCTGGCCAGATACAAATTAAGCTGCCTGGTCCCTGCCCCATTTTTCTCCCTGTTTGGATTTCTATTGGTTCCTTCCTTCCACCTCTGCTCTTTTCAAGGTTCCTGGAGGTTCCCAGGGCTGGAGTCACAGACAAAGCATGAAGTACCTGAGAGGACCCCCAGAAGGGGCAGTGTTTTCAGTTTCCCTTTCCTGCTTCCAAGCTCTTCCTGGGCATCAGCTTCAGGCTGCTGAGCAACTGAACACCTGGCTGAGGGAGCCAGAGTGGGAGCTGAAATTAGGCCATGTCCCGCTGCTTCAGGTCCAACTGAGAGCCCTAGCTACTGGGCATGCGAAATGAGAGCAAGGAGTCTCTTTTCTAATTGGGTTCACTTGGTGGGGATTGAGGAGTGCTGTTATCACAAATGCTTCTTGTGCATTAGCTTTGACCCTGATTGGACACAGATTGCCCTCCATGCCCTCTGCAGAAGGGCCTCCTCCAGGGGCAGCAGTCTTCTAGGCACCACCCCCTACTGCCTGCCTTCCACCTGGGAGGCAGGCCCTCCTCTTTCTCGCTCTGCTGTTGCATGGCCCCCTGAGCTAGAAAGTCAGTAAAAATGCACATGTGAAGATGTCTTAATATTAAATATAATTAGATATTATACCACATGCAGGGCTGTATGATTAGTGAAATATATGATCATTAGTTATTAGATTAATGTGTCTACTTGTGTAACTGAAAGCCATTTTCAAGCCAAAATGAAATAGCTCAGTTTGCTGTAATTGACTGATCTCCCAGAGAGAGAGAGTCATACATTTGCTTATGTACAAGGCAATTTCTTCAGATGTCGTCCCAAATGCAAGACAAAGAGCAGGTTTTCTCTGCACTCCAAATTGCAGGGCCAGCCCTGCCCTAACGAACTGTTTGGCAATAGCCAGGTCACTTACAGGTCCATTTGGGGGTTCTCAGGGAATAGAGTCCCAGATTTCTTCTTGCTGAGGGGTTACCTTCGTCTAACTTCTCCAAGTGCCCCCTAGGGAACATTGGCATCCTGCTGGCCAAAGACAAATTGAGCTGCCTGGTAGACACTTTACCCTGGCCTCTCCCCCATTTTTCTTCCTGTTTGGGTGTATATTGGTTTCCAGGACAACCAAACTGCAACTAACCAATAAAAATGATTGCAAAGCACTCTCCAAATAAAAAGACACAACTGGAGTACTTATTATTGTGGTTATGATCTAATAATATCCAGATGCTAACAAGGGCAGCCCAAGATTAAATTAAAAATAGGCAAGCTGTTAGGCAGGCAGAGTTGGCTCCCAGGGCTGCTTCCCCAACCTCCCTTTCCCCTGATGGCAGGTGATTCCTGTTGGCACAGGTAAGACAAGGCTTCATCTTCCAGTAAAATAATAGGTGGAGCAGCAGTAGTGAATGTGCTCTGTGGGCAGGAACCCTCTGCCCCTTTAAGGGTAGCAAAGAGAGGAGCCATATATGGGTAGGTGATGTACACCTTGACTCCAGTGGCTTGGCAGGCGGATTGTGAGTTCAAAGCCAGCCTCAGCAACCTAGTGAGGCCTTAAGTAATTCATTGAGATGCTGTTTCTAAATAAAATACAAAAAAGAACTGGAGATGTGGCTCAGTGGTTGAGTGCCCCTGAGTTCATTCCCTGGTACCAAAAAACAAAACAAAAGCCATGACTGGGAAATGAACAATTACCCTAGGTTGAAGCCCATCCTTTAAAAATTCCTTCATATCTCATTTTATCTTCACAACTTCCTTTGAAATAAGTGACTTAGATGGTCACTCACCCCATTTTACAGATAAGAAATCGGAATCAGAGAAAAGCCTAAGTATATAGGCTTAGGTAAATTGCCTTCCTCTCTGGATCCCAGATTCCTCTGGGGGAATAGAGTATGTTCACACATTCTGTTTTTTATCATAAGAATAGAATAACTAGTACCCCAATTTTGCTTCTAAAGATGTTTTCCCCTTTGTAGAGTGTTTAGTAATCAAGAGCCTTGAAAAACTCCTTAAGAGACTTTAACTGGAGGTTTCACTTGCAATTTTATTTGTGAATCATGCAATCAATCAAATTAACAAGTATTTATTGAATATCTAACAGGAGCTGAGCTAATGCTGCAAGAAAGCACGAAACAGAAGCCTAGGATGGGGCCCCTCCACAAGGAGCTGCTAGCTGGGTGTGGAAGCCTCTGCCACAATCCGGAGGAAAGGCAAGGGATGCAGCAGCCACATGCAACAGGAAGGCTTTGGATGCCCTAGGGTCTCTTTAAAGGGAATAGAAGTCACTGTAGGCAAAAGAGGACAGAGAAGGCTTCTGGGACAGCCAGGAGAGGTGGAATCTGAAAGGTCACCCAGCAGAACCTCAGCTTCTCAAAGCACTCATCATCCTCTGATGTGCTATGCATTTTATTTATCCATATTGCTTTTCTCAACCAGACTTGTAAGTTTCATGGGTGGTAGGGTCAAGAGAATAGTTTTATGGCTTCTTGTTTTGACGGAAAGGGTTGGACCCTTACAGTGTTAAAGGGGAAGATATGGGGCAAGGACCTATCAGATCCATGTTCGTACCATCCTTGCTCAGCACAGTGCCTGCAGGGGTGCAGTAGCTACTGTCCCCACGCTACAAATTACCATGCTACCAACTTGCCCTCGACTCTAAAGAGGAACTACCATGTCCCAGCCCTGCCTTCATTCCTCAGCCGTTGGCCATCCACTGAGTGTGTGTGTCTGCCCAGCTGGGGATGGACCATACACAGACTCTCCTCTTTGCTCAAATGGGCTCATTCCCAGAACTTGGAATAGAGAAGAAGGAGAAGGAGAAGGAGAAGAAGGAGAGAAGAAGACAATCTATTCTTCAGGTTGAAGACCACTGAAGACTAGTTATCAGTGAAAATGTTTAAAACAGTGGAGAATCCAGTTACTGGTTTTTTAAGAGAAAAACCTTTTCTAGAAGTAGCTGGTCAGACTCCCTTATTGACCAACGTGAATCACACAGCCATCCCTAGGATAAAGGAGGCTGGGGACACAGGAGGATCTGCCATGGCTAGTTTAGACCAGTCAGATTTCACTACATTGCTCCCCAAATAGAACTGGAGTTCTGATGAGCAAGGAAAGAGTGAAATGGCTACTTAGGTGAATGACTCACAGGGTCTGCCTTTCCCAACTGATATGTGTGTGTGTCCATGTGCCAATTGATGCACAAACTGAGTTAATTAGCAATATTATAAAGGGCAGCCATTTTGAACCAACTTCCCCAGCTGGAGTTGAGCACTGGAATAAGGGTAGTTAGTGAAAGCAGAGATAATAATAACATCTTTCTCAAAGGAGAAAGATGTGAGAATTAAATGAGTTCACTCATGGAAAGCAGTTAGAACAGAACAAGATTTTGCTAGATGTTAGGCATGCAGTGTCATTATGAGACCCCACGATGAACTAGTCACTCTAAGTGCATTGTCTATAATTCTTGAAATAACCCTGCATGTTAATCCTAACTCCATTTTACAGATGAAAGAACTGAGGTTCAGATAGGTTAAGTAAGTTCTCAGAAGTCACAAATCAGCAGCGCAGGAGTTGGAAGCAGTCTGAATGCAAAGTCCAGCTCTTCCTAAGAGGATGTGCTCTCTTGCCACAAAATATTGACGAGTTCAGCCATAAGCTTCAGCCTCACAGAATTTCCCTCTGCAGCCCCTGAAGCTATAGTTGCCTCAGATGGGCAAAGCTGCTTCTGCAGGCCATGTGACTTGTCCTGGATTTGCACACAGGAGCTCCAGGCATGATCTTTCCCATTTCCTCCTGTGTGGCACCTTATCCCACCCTCCCCCTTCCTAGCCACCCTCTGCAGGCAGCGGGTGGTGTGTGAAGCTCCTGAAGCGTCCTCTGTGTGAAAGGCATTTTGGCCCATCCACCACCTGGGTCTCACAATCTGAACTGATCTCAGGCCCTGTGTCCTTGTGTACATACCTTGTGTATGACCTTGCCCTCTTCCAGGAGGGACTTCAGGTGAGGGGTCAGAGAGCCTCAGGTCCTCCCAGCACCTCCACAGCCCTGTTTCCACCTCTCTACCTACCCAAATTCTATGCCACCATTTGGCACTCAGGCAGAGTCCCACCTCTCCCATCCAATGTACTTGGACTGCTGCTGACCATGGCCCTACCTATGTCTCTGCTCCTCTATGTGAGAAGAGACCATGCTTGATTCCTGTGTCTCAGAACTGGCAAGGACTGTCCTCCTCCATGCCTCCTCTAGGAACAACCGCTGGTAAAATACTACGTTTCCCTTGGGCCTCCTTTAGATGCAAAGTAAGAGGAGGGAATAGAGATGTCCAAACAAAACAAAAACCTTTAATATGGATACAGAGAACCTGGGCTCAATGCCTGGCTACTGTGGGGAGGGGCCTCTGCTGTTAACCATCCCAATCCTCATGCTGAGGTGACAGCACCTACCTTTGTAGAGGCTGCACACCCCACACCTCAAACAGTTGGTATAACACCAGGATGGCAGAGGAACAAGTGTTTGTTAATAGAGAGGCCATGGCTAGGAAGCTGGAGCCAAGTGCAAACCCACCCTAAAAATGTGTGATGACAACTCAGGAATGTAGATCAACCTCCACCAGCCAAGCCTGGTGACATGAATGAATTTCATCTACCCACCCTACAAATAACAGCTCATAGATGAAGAAACTGAGGCACAGCATATTTAAATAATTAGCTCAAGGTCAACAGCTAGAAGTGGGGAAGGGGGAAAGTCAAGTTCAGAGACCTCCCTCTGCAACAGTGGAGTGAAAGCATTTCTAATCAGGATCCCCCAACCATGGTGAGGATGGCTCCTGACACATTCTCCTGCCAACACACACATTTCAGTGTTTGTAAAACGACAAAGGTGACTCTTTTGTTCTTAAAGAACTGGATGTAGCCAGATCATCCCTATTCTGTAGAGAACCCCGATCTCCCCCTGCCCCTCTCTCTCCCTCTCTCCCGGTTGTCCCACCACCCTCTTGCTGCCTGTTACCATTGTGCATTCTGTACTCATCCCACCCGCAAACTCTCGACATCGCCCGAAACAGACACCGCATACCGAATCAGCACCTGCAGTGCAGCACCCTCTGCCAGCCTGCCTCCATACAAGCTCGATGCAGAGGAGCAGAGCAGGACCCAGGTGGGTCCCTGCAGTCCCCCGCCCACCCTGAGCCTTAAAAACTTTACTTTCAGGCCAATTTCTAGTGGTTTTTCATTCCACCAGATAAAGCTATCTGTGGAGTACCCCATCTATCCACCCACCTATCCCTCCATAGATGTATTCATGTTAGCCATGGCAACTAAGAAAGCCATTCAAATCGAGGCACTGAAATGAACAGAGATGAACAATAAGCTAAAACATGCCTAGAGCAAGTTGAGAAATAAACAGGTTTTTAATTTTTTCCCCTTCCATCTCTTGAGTGTCTGTCTCTGATGGATGATGTGACAGAGGAAGGCAGCTCCATAAATTCTGAATTCTGAATACTAAATCAGTGAGCGGCAGCCGGGTGCTGGGAGCCGGACCCCTTCTTCCTGGTGCGGCTGTTTTATGGGGACTCTGTGACCTAGCTTTGCTCCTCCTGAGCTCCATCCCCTGACCTGACCCGTGAACAGGCAGTGGGGACACAAGCCATCACACTAACCCAAGAGGACAACTTGGAATCCCTAACTCAGGAAATGAGGTTCAGAAAAGTCAGGTCACACAGAAATGCTGGGATCAGTTTGCAATAAAACAACGTGGGTTTTTGAGACTCAGGCCAATCCTAAAAGTTAAAGCCATTTCCCCAATTTGAGCTGAGCTTCAGTTAGTCATGTAACTTGCACACAGCTAGCCTGTGGCAGAGATGGGACTTGAGCCCTGGTTAGTTTGTATCCAGAATTCACATCCGTTGTAGCAGAACAGTGCTTCCCAAACATTTTTAGACTGTGGAACATAAACAAAATAATATTTGTGCTGCATACTCAATAAACTAGAAGCTTATTTGGGAGCTTTTTTGTGGGGCTTGATGGAAATTTTTTATTGCCTTTTCTTTATACCATATAATTACAATGAGAAAAATAAGTATTGGGGAATATATTAAATATTGAATGGTATAAAATTTTTGAATAATATATTTTCAAGTTTGTAATGAGAAACTAGCACTTACATCCATGAACATAATGTTTTCTTATTGCTTTATGTTTGAAATGACTACACACCAATTCCTGATCGATACCTTTTAATGATGGTCTCTTCAGATTCTCAATAATCACCACTCATAAGAAACTTTGTTCACACAAGTAGGTAATAAAAATTTTAAATCATTTTTACAGACAGTTAAAAAATTTATAACAATTGAAGTTATATTTTAAGAATCTAACAGCTTTTCCTTTTGCTTTCAGAGAAAATTGCACTGGTGAAATTTCCTGTGACATTACCTTTGGAACTGAAATTTGACCTATCAAATATTTCAACAAAATGCCAATTTCAGCTCAATTTGAAGGATGTATGTGCAAATTGGAGCAGTCCTCCACCCAGCGGTTAACTTAGACCTCCCCAAAAGGACTTAGCTACAAATGGAAAAGAGTATCTAACAAACTCCAGCTGCAGCTGGAGGATCTTTGCACATCTGGCCATGTGGCCTAACACCTCTCAGTACCCTCTTGCTGTTCTTAGAGTACAGACCAGCATCATCCCCTTGGCCAGCGAGGCTCAGCATGGCCTGGCTGCCCCCAGCCTCATCTTGTAACACATCCCACCCCCAGCATCTCTCGACACCAGGCACTGTGACATACCTTCTTGCACACACAGCACACTCACATGTGTCTGTTACACTCCCCACTCAACTTTCTCTTTGTAAGTCCTGCTCTGTGTGTGTGTGTGTGTGTGTGTGTGTGTGTGTTTATTTTAAGATCTCAGTGTCTGTGAGGAAACCCTCCCCTGAAGTCCGACTTGACTGGAATCCTCCATTCTTTCTTGTTTAGAGCCATTTTTCTCCCTCCCATCACATACATGTGTGCATTCTTTGTTGTGACTATTCAATCCTGTGAGAGTAGGTGCGGTATCTGCTTTTAATCACCATGGTAACCCCAGCATGGAACACAGGGCTGGCGGGTAGTAGGCTCTCTGTTCATAGTTACTGAATGAATGAGTGATGTGTGAACACAGTTGTTTTTGAGGGAAGGAAAGCACAGCACCTCCCTCGTATGGGGAGACAGAACAAGCCTGGCACCTGGAAATAGCAAGACTGACATGTAGCTGAGTTCCAGGGCCCATCCCAGAACCCAGGATGGCAGAACTACTCTCACTTTCAGACCAGACAGAGAATGGAGCATTTTTCTGAGAGCAGTTCAGCAGGGCACTGAAGCCAACTTCATTTAAAGAGGCATAACACTTGAATTGTCCTGGTCCTCCAAAGCACCAAGATAGCTCAGGAGCAATTGCTGATAAAGGCTGCCCCGTGAGGTCAGTGAGCACTCAGAAAGCCAACCTGCTGTTACGAGGAGACGATGGCACTTTGAATTAGGATGCGAGAAACATTTGAAGCATATTCATTGTGTTAATAGAAATGCCTAAGTATATTCGACATTTTTGGGCTTATTATTCATATTAGTTATAATATGGAAATCAAATTTTATTTCTAAATTGCAATCAAATGATATTTTCTATTAAAACTTTAATAGCAAGCCAAATTAAGCAAAGATATGGGTTACATATTAGTAATCCTGTTTGGTTATAACTCATACCTTTTTTATTTTATTATGAATCATTATGGGAATGAAATAAAACAAGACATTTTCCAAAATGAACTGAAAAGACATTTTTTTTTTTGGTGGAACGGAGAAGCTGTGTAAGAGTTCAAATTAGAAATCCTGTCTTTGGTGAAATAAACAAAGAAAAATGTTAATGGCAAAGCTTCACATTTATGACAGTAATTTGCCTTCTTCTGTCACATGGTCCTACAGAACCAAGGACTGGAAGGTGTCCCTAATAGGTCAACTAACCAAGTCTCCTGTGAGTATACACAATCATTCCTTAAAGGCTGACACCCAGTCATGAGCCATCTCTTTTTTCAAAGCATAATGGTCTTCCCTTAAACATATTTGGGTCCCCTGCTACTTTTGCACATAGTAAGTGTTCAATAAATGCTTGATAGATGAATTTAATACATTTATCAGTCACAAGTTTCCAGTCACACTGGAAAATATGTTTGCTGATTAGGTACACATATAAATCAACCCCAACAATGCTGGGCACACAGAAGGTGTTTAATAGGTGCCAGGTCTTTTTCTTAATAGATACAATTCAGGACAGTAGTCATTTCCCTGGCTCATTTAAAAATCATTGTATTGATAACAGATAGTATTGATTAAGGCACCATGCTGAGTCCTTTACTATATTATCACATGTATTGCTCACAACAGTCAAAGATGCAGGTTCTTTATTATCCCCACTGTCTAAATGAGGACCATGAGCAACTGAAGAGGAAATACAGGTTACCAAGTTTCTAACAATAGAGTCATACTGGCCCCAGCAGCTTGGAACCAGCACAAATGCTCTAACCACTTGGAAGCACTGCCTCATGCACAAGACAGGTTTCAGTAGCACCCCACCTTCTCCTCCAGGGCTCTCTGGGGTGCTGAGGGTAGGAAGAGTGTTGGTTATCACTTCTGGATCTACTTGCTCACTCCTCTGAACCCTCAGAAGCTGGAAGAGAGAAAGCATCACAGGGATTCCTTCCTGCCCCTGTAAGCAGCTTGCTCAGGTCACTATGGACCAGGGGTATAAACATGACCATAATTACAGTGAGCCACCCAAGGCGCCCTTGCCCTATAGGAATTCAGGAATAATTGTCCCAGACCTTTACCAAGTCCTAAATCCAAAGCTATTTCACTGGGTCCGTGTGTGTCATCTGTACTAAATTAAACAGTATCATCCCCCACCCCACCCCAAAACTCATGTTCACCTGGAACCATGGAATGTGGCCTTATTTAGAACTAGAGACTGCAAATACAATCGAAGGAAGATGAGGTTAGCACCTCCCAGATCTGGATAGGGTGATGAGTGTCCTTATAAAGAGAGGGGTGCTTGGACACAGGCTCACAGAGAGGGAAGACAGCCAGGTGAGACAGAGGCAGAGACTGGGATCAGGTGGCTACAAGGCAAAGAGCACCAACAATTGCATGGAGCCACCAGTAGCTGAAGTAGGGAAGCAGAGAGAGTGTGGCCTGCTAGAGCCCTCATTTTGGACTTCTGGCCTCCCAGCTCTGAGAGAATAATTTCTGCTGCTTTGAGCCATGCACTGTGGCAGCCCTGAGAGAATGACACACGGGCTCCCACTTCCTCAGTCCCAGCTCAAGCCAGTAAGCTGCTGAATTGAGCATCAAGAACCTCCAAGAGCACAGCACCCAGCAGGACTCAGTGGTCCCCAGACCCATGCTGGGCCCCAAACTTTGATATCAGCCCACGAAAAATGAAGTCCAGAAATTGAGCATTAGCATTTAGGAGCTTCTGACAGTCGGACAGAGTAATTTTATGTTTGTTGGTTATGTGTTACATGTCTTCGTAATATCCTTTTTCTCATGATTCATTTTTATGGTATTTTATAAAAGTACCAATATAAGACAGATTGAAATTTTAAAATAAATAAAATAAGACTTAGTCCTTCAGCTTCAAGAATTCAAGAAACCGTGCAAGAGACCCGGAAGGAGCGTTTCCCCAAACAGCTCACACTCATTAAAAGGCAGGTGGCATCATAAATAGCATTTCAATTTTTTCCTTTTGTAGCAGCAAGTTCACTCCTTTTCTGGGATTGTCCCTGTTGCTTGTGTTAGTCAACTTTTCAATGCTGCGACCAAAATACCTGACAAGAACCACTTAGAGAAGGAAAATTTATTTTGGATTTATGGTTTCAGAGGTTCAGTCTATAGATGGCTGATGCCATTGCTCTGGGCTTGAGGTGAGGCAGACAGAAGGGTGTGGTGGAGGAAAACCACTTAGGAAGTAGAGAAGGGGGAGGATGGGACCAGGGACAGATATGGTCCAAGGGCACTTCCCCAGTGACATTCTTCCTCTAGTCACATCCCATTTGCCTACAGTTGCCGCCCAGTAGTCCATTCAGATCATTAATTCATGAAGTGGATTAATCCACTGATAAGGTTACAGCTTTCACAATCTAATCATTTCACCTCTGAACATTACGTTGTTGCCTAACATATGAGCTTTGGGGACCATTAAAGATCAAATCATAACATCACTCTATGAAACTGTTGCCACCTCAAATTTTTGCAAAGGAGTCCCTGGGTATCTCCCCACCACCAGGCAAGGTTGGTCTCTAGTTGTCCTCTCTCATCCATTCAGACCTCAGGTTCAGGCCCCAGAACATCTCCTCAGACCCACACAGCCTTGGCTGGGCCACATGCCCAGCTCTAAGGTAGGTGGGACGCTGCCTGGTGTTCTCTGTTCTTCCAGAAATGTGGGTTGGTCTCCAGATCTTACAGTTTAAGCACATTCTTTGCTTCTCTGCAGCCCCCACCCTCTCTAGAAATCAAACTGGGGCCCTAGGGACAGCTTAGGCAAGGATGGTCTGAAAAATAGACCTTGTACAGAATCACCACTTGGACAGACCTGGACCTACACACACTCTTGCCCTGGGAAGGGCTTCATCCCAGGAGGTCCCTCAGTGCCCTGTGTGGGCACTCTAAAGATAAGCTGCCTCGCCAAGCATGCACCAGCAGGCCTGAGCTCTTACTGCAGACATGGGTGCAACTGTCAGCTGTGATCAGAACAGTCAGTTACAACAGCTAATATACCTAGAGCACATTCCACGTACTGCCCAATGTTATAACTGCTGGGGCCATTTTAACTCAGTTAATCTTCACAACACCCCTGTGTAGCAGATGCTACATCTCCCCATTTTATAAATAAAAAAAAATTAGTTATGGAATCATTCAGAAACTTACCCAAGGTGCCAACAAGCAAGTGGTAACGAGTAGAGCATGGTCACCTACGCATCTGTTAGTTCTAACAGGAGACCAAGGCAGACTGTGTGCCTACTTCTAATAGAGAGTATCTTCTATGGTTTCGTAGACTCTGCATCATGCCATGTTATCAAAGCCCAGCTCCTCTTTGTCTTGCAGGGAGACTTGCTGTCTTACAAAAACCTAGATTCTGTAAAGACATCAGAAGGCCCAAGTTGGCATCAGCATTTCGGTTTGCCCTACCCAGACCACGTGACCTCTCTCGGGTCCTGTTGACCACCCTCCTCTTCCTGTAGGCCAGCCCAGGAGCACCTCCAAGAGAAGGCAGGTGACCTCAGAGCATCAGGACGGTCAAAGAGAAGAAAAGGCCACCTGTTCTGTCTGGCATGATTAGTGTCTTCTTTTGGCTGCATGTTCATCGGCTTGATAGGAGACAGCAAGAATAAAATCACACATCTTCACTGCAAAGAGTGTCAAACTATACAAAAGCACAGGAAGGAAATAATTAACACTCCTCCCCAGTCCTCCCCCTGAGTTTAGAAAGGGGTGAGGAAGATGACTAGGGGCCATGGACCTGGTCGAAGTCAGGAGGCAGGGAGTCTCAGATGGAGGGCAGAACAGGGAGATCGGAGCACTGTAGGTGAATGGCAGCCTCAGACTTGAGCTAAGGTCTGGTCCTTGGAGGGAGGGAGGGAAGGAAGGAAGCCTGCTGGAAATTCAGGTATGGATAAAGCCGGAAGGAAACTCAGAGTGCACACAGCGGGCTACAACCCAGCAACTGGCAGCCCCAACATACCATGAGCACCCACAACAGCAACACAACACACTGAGATTTTCAGCACGCTTTCTCTCTCTCTCTCTTTCCCTGTGTCTCTATCTATCTCTCTTTCTCCCCCTTCTCTCTTTTCTCCTTTTTCCCCTCTCTCTTTCCCTCCATTTCTCTAATGCTGGTGAGCCCCTGCTATTAAACAGAGAGGGATGAGATCTGAAACCCATCCTGTCTCCGGGTTAACAATTCAGCTGGGGCAGTGGAACTGACGCTGCCCAATTCTCTATTAGCTCACCCAGGGAATCACTATATATAATAGCCTCCCCACCCTCTGCCTCCCCCAAACAAACAAAACAACCCAACCTCATCATTTCCTCTCCCCTGGGGTCCACTGTGTTTCCCTTCAGAATTAAGAGTAAATTATCTCCAAATAAGGGTTCATTAAGAATAAATAATAATTTGCACTTTTAGTGCACCTTTCATCTAAGCATCTCACCTTAGTTAATTAATTAATTAAGAGAATTAATTAATTTGGAAAAAACTCATGGAGGGAGAGAAAGCATGCTTAATGATACCTGTTTTCCAGATGAGCAAACTGAGGTCCAGAGCAATGGGCTCAAGATACCTACAGGAAAAGTGGCTGCATGAGATTGGGTTGGAGGTAAAACTAATGTCACCCCAAGGTGTGAAGACTTTCACAATACAAGGGCAGGCAGGGCTGTGCAAGCCCAGAAGGAAGGAGCCAGGAGATTACTGAGACAAGCTGAAGTCAGGGGAGACGAGGCCAAGGGCAAAGGTTCAACTCAGGCTGTGGGCACAAGCCCACTTGGGCCTGAGGAGCTACACCAAGAGATCAAGTACCCTAGTCCCAACCTGGGCCAGGTGGGCTACTGGCAAAGGGTCTGACAGGCCAGGTGTCCATATTAGAATCAGCTGGGTTTCAGTGACAGACACATGACTCCACTGGAAAGTGGGTGGTCATCAGCATGCAATGCAAAGCTTTGGAACTTCCTGCTGGGATGAGAGCTCATGGGAGAGTGGGGCTTTTTTTGTCTGCAAGGGAGCATGTGGGCTCTCCTGGGTAGATGGGGAAATGAGAGGCAGAGATCTGGGCATTTCTTGAACACGGTCTGAGCTTAACCCCAGGAAGGCTTCAGCTCCTCTTCCACATCCTGGTCACCTCCTCCACATCTAGGACTCAATTTCCTACATTGCCTGGCTGACCTGTGGCCCCACAGGAGATAGGACTACAGGCACTTCCCAGCCATCTCCAAATCCTCTCCATGTCCCCTTTGGCCCAATCCAGTCCATTGCCTCAAACCTGCTGGCCCTCCACCACTGGCTGCTCCAGCCAGAGTTAATGAAGCCACATGTGTGCTCTCACACCCACACGTGTACGTACATACAGACCCCCCCACGCACACACAGCACTACAAATTAACAACCCAAGCTTGTCTTTTTCATTGTGTTTTTATTATGATGCTCCTCAATGATGTTTTTAAATGAATTTTGAATAGTCCCCGTAATTTGGTTTGTTCTATGCTGCAATGCAAGTGTGAGGGCCCCTCAGGAATTGCTGCTAGGAATACAATATTACCTGAGTACGGCTTCTGCTTGTCTTCCTGCTTTCTCATAATTAAGCTTTATTGAGTTGTAAAATGAATAACAATTAAAAAACTGTTTATTGATCCAGGTGCAATATACAGATAAGAGGAAAACCTACAATCTCTGACCTCACCACCTAGAACTGGCCCTACATGTCCTGGCTTTCTCTCTTTTCTGCTTTGGTCATGAGACACAGGCCACTGAGCTAGAGATAGAGCTCTCTTAGATGCTACAGAGGCAACTACTTGTTTCTGTGCTGGGAAGGAACTAGAGTCTAACTAGGGACTGTCGGAAGGGTATAAGTCTGCTAAGGGACTTCTCATTTCCTCTTGATGTCTGAAAATCTGTTACTTATGATGTCTCCCATTTTAGATAAGGCACTGCCCTATCAACTATAATTAACCTCAGGAAGGAATCACCATTACAGCCTCATGAAAGTGGACAACCTCACAGGACTTCTGAATTTTCCAGGGAGAGATCCAGATGGAAACTCTCTACAGAAACTTACCTCCATCAATTTGGACACTGCAGCTAAAGGCTGATTCAGGGCAGAGGACTGTTTGGAAGTGGCCAGGAGGAGGTGATGCCAGGTGGTTTGGGCAGCAAGGGTAGGAGCAGACCCTCTGAAAGGCTGCCAGGAAGAGAAGAAGGAGGCTCTTTTCCAGCCTTCAGTCTTGTAGATGAGTTCCAGAAATCAACCAGCTTAGTCAGCTGGGGAATCCAGAGATTTCTATTACTCCAGGTCTGGAAACCAGTTATCCCAATCTTCAGGTCCAGATTAAATTCACAAACTGGACCCAGCACAACCAGCACCTTGTTTAGTGAACAGTCACCCACACCAGAGAAACCACATGGAAGAAAGAGTTCTAGCTGATCAGGGAAGGAAGTACCATGCAGACCTCACACCTACGTTAGGAAGAACATGGCTCTGCAGAGTCAAGGGCTCAGGTTACTACCATGTCACAAATCCTGGCCAAGAAGCCAAAGTATCTTCCATTTCATGTGGCTCTGGGGAGTCCCCACCACCCTCCCCACCCATCCCCACTGAAGACAGGAATCTAAATCTTTGCCCTCCCCACCACAAGAGGAAGAACTGCTGAGACTGAGGCCTTTGTACCAGCATCTGTTCAGATGCAGGTGCCTGGAGCTTTGGGAAGCTCTCTGCTCAGAGCAATGCTTTGGGACAAAGCTCTGGCCCCGCCCTGTGGGACTCCTGGTGGGGAAAAGATAAGGGTCTGGCTGGTGCCCAAGGAGGAGGCTAGTGCTGAATGTGGTTGACACGGGCACACACCTTCCTTGGGCGGTGCTGGCTGCTGTGACAGAACATTTATTGACAGCTTGGCCTCAATAACAGGCATCCGTCACTCAGAGTCTGGAGGCTGGAAGTTCAAGATCAGGCTGCCCATAGGGTCAGGCCCTGGAAAGGGCCCTCTTCCTGGCTTGCAGACAGTGCCTCCTCTCCATGTCTTCACTTGGCAGAGAGAGAAGTGCTGGCCCCTTCTCCTAATAAGGGCATGAATCCCATCATGGGGACACAGGCTAATCACCTCATCTAATCTCATTTCCTCCTAAAGGCCCGACCTCTTAGCACCACATATTTGGAGTTAGAACTTCAACATAAGGTTATTTGGAGGGGGGTATACAAACATTCAGGCCACAGCCACACCCAGCATCAGCAGCCCAAGAACACAGGCCCTAGTTCTCTGCCCTGTCATTTTTCATTTTTCAAGACAAGTTGTTGGGGTGAGGGTGTTACTCCTCTCCCTCCCCCTCTAAATCCTTTAGAGTAGCCCTTGTCACCTTTTGTGCCATTTCAAGGCTAGTAGAAATGCTTATTTTGCCTTAAGTGGCAACACTGAGGAGTGCAGAGAGGTTCACGTGGTGAATTTAGAGACCCAAACATTCCCACCCCCAGGGTGGCTCAGGTGCCACCTTTTGGGAACACCTAGGTTGATCTCATGGCATGGACGGTCTATGCCACCACCTTTCCATCTTGCTTTTGGCTGGTTGGTTGGTCAGTCTGTTGAGTGTCTGGCTTGACTTTTAGTCAAGTTCAAGTGTGCTCACCCTGGTGTTACCAGTGTCCTGCCATCATCCAAAGCTGGTCTAAGTCTCCCTTGGCAATTTACATCACATTCTCCCAGAGAGAAGAAATTAAGGCAAATTGCAGTCCCCAAGAGGACAAATGATGGCAAAAGAGACCTGGTTACCTGTCCTAACACATGTGGCTTTCCTAAGACCAGCAACTTGCCTGCTCGTCTGTGTAGAGAAGAGGCCTTTGGGGGAAGCCCTAGAAATCACCATCATTTCCAGCAATGACATCCCTCTCTACTGGGGCTCTCCAGCCCAAAGAAATACCCTGAGAACTTAGGCATTTCCACAATAAGGACCTTGTAACTTCACCAAAAGGGGTGGCCCCTCCAGAACCCACTGGCCCATATTAGCATGAGTAAGAGCAGCGGAGACAGAAGGGCAAAGAAGCTAAAGCAACTCCTGTTTCTGTGGGCTCCTCCCAGCCCTGGAAGGAGCTGAGCCCCCCTGTGCAGATAGCATATTTTTTTTAAAGAGAGAGTGAGAGAGGGAGATAAAGAGAATTTTAATATTTCTTATTTTTTTAGTTATCGGCAGACACAACATCTTTGTTGTTATGTGGTGCTGAGGATCGAACCCGGGCCGCTCGCATGCCAGGCAAGCCCACTACCAATTGAGCCACATCCCCAGCCCAGACAGCATATTTTTGAACAATATCACATCAAGTAATGATAGCTACCAGTCACAGGGCACTGGCAGTGACAGGCTGTCTGCTAATTGCAACCTTCAAAACAACCCTATGAGGAAAGTTCATCTCGCCCCCATTTCATATACAAGGACACTGAGGCTTAGAGAGGTTGATTAGAACTTGCCCCAGTCAGTCACCTTGCTAATAACTAGAACTGACCCTACACCTGGCTATTTACAATCCTGGTGCTTTTCTCTTGGATGCGCTGGTCACTCCAGGGGCACAAGCTGTTGCTGCCTCCTCCCATGTGTCCTCCTCTGCTAGGCAAGCCCAGTGCCCCACTAAGCAGTCATGAAAGGACCAGAGCCATTATCACTAGCACAAAGTCCTACAAGGCTGACATCCTGGATGCAGGGACAGGATACCAGTCAATGGCATTCTGTTTTAGCAGGCTTATCCAACCAACACAAATGTGTACATATATCAGGCACATTAAGCACATTTATTTTGGCACAAAATTCCGTGCTGAATTCCAGGGGCTTCATCTCTGAATGCATGCGACAAAACTGAATTCCTACAAGCAGCCACTTGCTGTGCCACAAGTCAAGGAAGGAAAGAATGTGCAAGAAAATGAGGAAAGGTGGAGTTCAGCTTGAGTTTAGGTTGTGCATCTGTACTCTGTAGCCACACAGCATGTAGTCAAGTACCTCACATGGAGGCCAGCAGATGTCTGCACACGGGGTGTGCATCTGTCTTCCATGATGTTGAGACAGGAGGTGCACGTGCTCATGTATGGGCATATATGTGTATAAAATGTTTGTACACATAAGGTTTATAAGCATGCAAACAAGGAAAGGGCCTCCATTATGGACAATATTAGTAAACACTATGCCTGTATTAATGTCTGTCTGTTGCTGATACATGTATGCATGCAGGTTCCCACGCATCCTTCTGAGTGTGTGTGTGAATAGTGACCACGCTGCTGGCAGTTGGGTGAATGTCTAGCAGAGCACGAAGCCCTGTGTGCCCTGTCAGGATCACTGCTGCAAAGGGAGGGGGTGCTGGAGGCAGCTAGCACTAGAGTAAAAGCTCCAAGGGCACCACAGTGGGGCAGGGGGCTGACGTCAAGGCCATTGGAGACCATAACCCTGGAGGCTGGGGCAGCTCCCTAGAGGAGGAGAGTTCACCAGCATTAGGCACAACCAGGAAGGGGGGTGGAGCTGGGGCAGGAGGGAAAGTCGATGCACAAATAGACTTGAGGGTGTGAAGTCCCCAGAGGCCCTTTCCCTCCTCAGTCACCAGATTTATCCCCTGGGAGCTTGACAGCACTAGACACGTGGATTTATGTCAGCTGTGTCGATGAGAGAGACCATGGATGATGTTTCTGAAACATAACATTTAGTTTATCGTGGTTCCAAGGACACTGAGGCCTCAGAAGGGTGTTGTCTAGGTTAAACCGTGAGCAGGCTTTACCCAGCTTCTAGTATTCAGTGAATGAAGAAATAAAGGAGCAGATGAATGGAAGGGAAGAAATAGAAAGAATTGATTGAGTGGATAATAAGGACCATCCTGATTTTTTACTGTCTATTTCTTTATTCCAAAAAGGTGATAGTTGAAAGAAGGCTAGTAGAGATAAAGTCACAAAACTGTGGAATACTATTTGCTGAAGTCAAAGATCTTCTGATAATAGGAAAGATGTAACATAATCACAATCACTACAATCAGCCAGAGGCAGTGGTTTACACCTGTAGTCCCGGCAACTTGGGATAATGGGGCAGAAGAACTGCAAGTTCAACCAGCCTCAACAATTGGGCAAGACCCTTAACAACTTAGTGAGGCCCTATCTCAAAGTAGAAAATGAAAAAAAAGAGAAGGTATCTCAGTGGTAAAGTAACCCTGGATTCAATTCCCAGTAACAAAAATAAATAAATAAACAAAAATAAAAAGATAAACTAACTCATTCATTCCACACACGTACTCAACATGGAGCTGGGGACCATGGTGGATGCCACAGTAGATCAGACCCAGATTAGACCCTGAAGGAGCCCATGATGATCAGGCACACTTGTTGACATCGGAATCAACAGTGAGATGGCAGGTATCTAAGAGGGATGTGCAGGTGAAGGGCAAGATGTTCCTAGAAGCCAAGAGGGGAGATTTTGCATGGTATAGTTTGGTGCTTAAGGGGCCCCTAAAGGTTCCTGTGGTAGAGGTGTGGTCTCCAGCCTGGTATATTGGGAGGTAGTGGAGTCTTTGGGAGGTGGAGCCTGGTAGGAGGTCTTCAGGTCATTGGGGGTATGTCCTCGAAGGGATTCCAGCTCCTTCCTCTTCCTCCATTTTTACTTCCCAGCCATGAGGTGAGTGGTTTGCTCTGCCATGTGCTGCCATCATAAGGTGCTGCCACTGGCCCAAAGCAATAGGGCCAACCCATCCTGGACAGAAACCTTCAAAACTCAGAGTCAGAATAGACCTTTTCTCTTTATTATTATTATTGCAATGCTGGGGATTGAACCCAGAGTCTCATGCATGATAGGCAAGTCTTCTAACACTGAGCTACATCCCCAGCCCACAATCTTTTCTCTTTAAAAGTTGATCATCTTGCCAGGCATGGGGACGCATGCCTGGAATAACAGCAGCTCAGGAATCTGAGACAGGAGGATTATGAGTTCAAAGCCAGCCTCAGCAAAAGTGAGGCGCTAAGCAACCCAGTGAGATCCTGTCTCTAATTAAAAAATACAAAATATGGCTGGGGATGTGGCTCGGTGGTCGAGTACCCCTGAGTTCAATCTCTGGTACCCTCTCCCCCAAAAGTTGATTATTTCAGGTACCTGTTAGAGTGACAGGAAGGTAACTAACACACTGTGTATGTGCATGCGCACATCTGTGCATGTGTTTGTGTGTGGGGGGGTGAGGGGCTTCTGCATTAGGATTTTCCCCCCAATATTAGGGATTGAATACAGGAGTCCTTTACTAATAAGCTACTTTTATTTTATTTGGAGACAGGGTCTCACTAAATTGCCAAAGCTGGGCTGAAATTGTGATCCTCCTGCCTCAGCCTCCCAAGTTGCTGGGATTTACAGACATGAGACCCAGCTCTGTAGTAGAATTTTAAAATCCCTACCTATGACTGTGTCTGAAGTCTATTATGTGAGGAGAGTTGCTACTGTAATTTCCTGTCTCCCATGCAATTTCGCCCTCATTCAGAAGAATTTTATTCAAACTTCATGGGTGGGATGACCATACAATTTTTTGTCTAAACTGAAAGTCACTTTAATAGTGACACTTGAAAGTCACTGTTAATCATGCTGGACAAATAGCAGAACCTGGGACTGTTCTGTGCAAACTGGGGCTTGTGGCTAACCTGGCCATAGAGGTGAGCAATGGACTATTCTGGAGTCCCCTGCAGCTGCAGGATGGACATGCTAGTTCTCTTCACCAAGGGAGCTTTGCTCCCCACCATCCCCCATCTAGAATGTGGGCCCAGACCCCTTGTACTCAGCAGTGGGTTGACCCATGGGGCAGGGGCAAGCACTCAGGGAGGGCCAAGAGGGACAGCAGACTCCCTGGGCCTCAAATGTCCCGCCTCCCCACAGTGGGGCTTGGCACTGAGGGCCCACTGCGGTCAGTGAGCCTGCTGCTCAGCCTGGGATTTTAGCACTTACTCCATCCACTTTAGCACCACTGATGTCCCTAGAGCCAGCCCAGGCAGGCGGCCCTAATGGATCCCTTGCATTATCTCCCTCATCACTGCTTAAATATTTATCAGACCATTATGTATTTAGTGGCCATGAGCAGGGAGGGGCAGGGCCAGAAGGCACTGTGGCTCTGGCCAGATGTAAGGGTTAATTACAGATTGGATAAATCCCCCGATTTAAAAATTAAATAAATAAGCAGGGTTGGGAGATTAAAAGGGAACTGTTACTTACATGTGAAGAAGCACAGAGCAGCTCCACCCAGGCTTGAGTGTCTTCTGGCGCTTCATTTCATAATGTTTCTGTTCCCTTCTCCTACCTGCAAACGGAGGGGGGGGCTGCCTGAGCCTTCAACCAGCTTCTAATTAAAAACCATACTTAGGTTTTGCTCCTGAAGCAAACAGTGTGTGGGAGGACTCCCGTCTCCTGCCATGGGAGTCAACATGAGCCTCATAAAGAAGTTCGGAAGGTAACTCCAGGGCTGGCGCTGTGAAATATTGTTCATTATAACGAAGCAGCTGAGATAATGCTGTTTTCTAATTTCCCTTTCTCAGTCAGAAATTAAATAAAAAGTTATGTCTAAATTACAACACTGGATTGAGATCAGACGAGGGCCCCATGCAGAGAGCTCATGATCTATCCTTCCCACATCTTACAGCCATTAAAAGATTATCCTCGTTTTTTTTTCTCCTCCCTTTTCTTGGAGGCCATTTACATTTGTTCTGTACTCTCACTGTGTTTTATTTGAATCTCTTAAAAGTGCCAGTATGCATCACAAGTCAATCACAAACTTACATTAAGAAAAAACAAAACAAAACAAAACAAAACAGGCGCCCAAGCAAACTGGGTCTCTGAACTTCAGGCTGAGGTACTGAGAGCCCTAACTTGGCTGCTAACAGTCTCCTTCCTGGCCCTGTCACAGTGTCCACTCCCTGGTCAGCAAAGTCTTTTCCAGGGAGAGTGAGGGTAGGGAGGGCTCACTCTGAGCAAAAATAGGTCATGCTTTTAGAAACCTCCCTTTCAAGAGAAACACCTGTGGACCAACTATCAATGCTGGATGGGCTGGTAAAGGTTTTTTTTTTAATGCTAATGAGACTTTAATACTATATTTATTGAGCATTTAATACTATATTTAATTATTAAGTACTAGATATTTAACTGACTACTCAATTAACTAGGGGAAGAGGACATATGCACATTTTTTCAGTCATAATTCAAGCATTCTCTTTTCTGAGAAGTTGTTGGTATTCCCAGAAGGCAGCATGGAAAATTGGTACTGAATGTCATTATTTTTGATGGATTTTATGAGACAGCATCATTATGAATTGTTTACTATGTGCATGCTGGTGCCTATCAGTCATTCACATAGTACGAATTGAGCACCTACTATATGCAAGGCAGTGTGCAGGAATGAACAAGAGATGGTCTCTTCCAGTGACATGAGCTATATACTTCAGTGCTCACTCTCCAGCCAGGACAAGAAAACATTTAGATTTTCAAATGCTGCTCAAATCACTGTGAATTCTGGGCTGCCCGAGGGCCCAGACACTCAGAGCTCAAGGCAAGCAGGTCTCTGTGGGTCGCATTAGTCATCTGGGATTAGGCAGGAGATGGGCTGAAGCTGGGCTTTGCATACAGCTAGAACTTAACTATGAGGACACATGTTGGAAAATATGCCAGAAAGTAGCCAAGTGTGAGCCTAGAGGTGGGATGCGCAGGGTGGTTAAGGGCTGTTGTGAGATCATGGGCTGTGCAGAGGGGTGAGGGAAGAGGCAGCCACCCACCCAGCCAGCCAGCCAGCCAGCCAGCCATTCACTGAACAAATATCAGATGAGCATCTTCTGCGTGCTAGATTCTCTTCCAGGCTTCGGTCTAGAGCCAGCTGACAGTGACCCTGGATGTTTAACCATATTTTAGCCTTTATAAACAGGATGGTGGTGAGAGAGGAGGCAGAAGAGTGAGGAAAAAATCTTGTAAAGGAACAGTTAGCGAGTCCGGGCTACTGTGACTCCTTCACGAGGTCTCTTTAGATCTTACATCTCTAGTTTGAGTGTGTTGAAGTCAAGGACATATCCTCATATAAATACACGACCAATGTAACTCCACATCATGTACAACCACAATAATGGGATCCTAATTGGAACAAGTTATACTTATTCTATGTCATGTGAAAAACTAAAATAAATAAAAATCTTAAAAAATAAAGTTAAAAAAGGTCAAGGACAATATCTTCTCCTCTTAAATACCCATGAAGAACACAGCACACAGAATGAAGTAAGGCCTCCAAGGAGCAAGGATATGGCGACTACAGGAACTGCTTTCATCCTTCCCTTGGAGGGTCTTGTCCACAGCCTGGAGTTTTGGCTTTGCCATCTAACAGCCCTATGACCTTGGGCAGTTTAAATAACCTTTCTAAGCCTCATCATTCACATCTCTAAAGTGGGACTATGGTTCTCAGCTTATTGGGGTTGTCACAATTACATTAGTTAATAAACATAAACACATATCCCACCACCTGGCACCTAACTGTCAATAAACAGGATATACGATGATGGGCAACTGACTTCCCACATCATCCCCTGAACCCTCTGTTTCTATGCTTTCAGGGATATCATAGCCTGCTTTCTGGCATCTCCAGACACAACTCCCCTGCTTGCTGGGTGCTATGTTTTGTGTATCTTGGAAAGGGGCCAAGGGATATGATGCCCTTAACTTTCTTTCTTTTAACACAACTCAACATAGATTCCTCCCTGCTCAGCATCCTCCAGTCAAGAATCAAGAGCATTTTCAACCATGTCTGATTTTCTGCTTCATGAATAGCTTCCTCATGTGGAAGTAAACAGTAAAATCGTTGCTGAGAAAATGAAGTGCAGAAAGAAGGAACTTGTCTATCTATGCTTCTCAACCAGTGTGCCACAAGTAAATTACAGTGATGTGGTGGTCTCTGACCTTTTCAGTTTTAGGACACTGGGACAGGGCCTGGGGCAGGCAGAATACCTGGAGATGGATTCCTGTGGCCTCAAGAAATCTTGTCTGTGGCTCTTCAAAAAGCCACTCATGGCTGGGCGTGGTGGCTCATGCCTATCATCCCAGCGACTCGGGAGGCTGAGACAGGAGGATCGTGAGTTCCAAGCCAGCCTCAGCAAAAGTGTGGTGCTATGCAACTCAGTGAGACCCTCCCTGTCTCTAAATAAAATACAAAATAGGGCTGGAGATGTGGCTCCGTGGTCCAGTGCCCCTGAGTTCAATTCCTGGTACTAACCCCCTGCAAAAGGCCACTCAAAGTGGATAAGGTCCAATGACATATTCTATGGTCCCCTCTACAGTGAGCCTGACAAGTGGTACCTGACCTGTGCTGTTCTCCAGAGCTTCAATGAGCAGGAGATACTCAATCACCAGACACCTGTGAGCCAGCTTCGAGCCCCACTGGTCACCATCACCATCATAGAGACAGGGAATCTGAGGAGCTGTTGGAACAGCTAAAATACCAAGGAGTGCCATGGGAACCCCCAAGCACAACAATCAAAGGAGAAAAGGTGCAGAAAGGCCAAATGAGGTTCAATGGCAAGCAGAGTAGCAATGACTCTGACTGAGCTTCATCTGTCATATGCTTTCTTCTGTTCACAGTGGTTGTACCCTTGCAGCGTTACCCAAGCCAGTCACTGAAAAAATGCTCCAATAACACAAACACCATATTCTCCAAATTAGAGTGCCTTCGTTATTCTGACTTCTTAACATGAATAAGTTCAGTTGGGCTGGAAACCTGACTGTGTCATCACAAAAACTTTCAGTATTACATTTATCAATGAAAGAAAAGGGAGAGCTATTAAATTCTTTAAATATAATTTCAACTGCCATGAATATTTAATGGTTATAAAAAAATGGCTTTAAATTTTTTATCACTTGTGCAAAGTTTCTTATCAAGGGTGACTACCAAGAATTTGTAGAGATCATCCTTTAAAAAGTCTTAATCCGGTACTGTGCAAAACCATTTCAATCATCCACCCTGGTTTGAAACATTTCATTCATGGAAGGAAACAAGCTCAGGTTTCTCATTAAAACTAGGAAATGTTTTATACTAATTCAATATATGTCTTTCTTTATATATAGTATTTAATTTTTCATTTTGCATTTTATAATAGAGAAAATGAAACAGCTCTTCCCTCCACCAAGTCCCCACAGATGCCCCCCAGTCCCCTGCAGCGTACTCCAGTGTGCAGACCAAATATTCTCATTTTCTTGTGCGTTTTGATCTTGAAGGTTTAGGGATCCTTTCTCTCTTAGATATGATACTTGATCTTCATGGATCCGAGGAAACATCTGAGTCTGGCTGGCATCCAGCTGTCCCTTTGCCATTCTATGAGATCAGTGTCACCACAAACCTTCCCTAGCACCAATGTAAGGACTTTCACAGTCAAAGGTGACACTTTGTGACCTGAAGAAATTCCCCTTGAAGTTGTTCTCTGGTAACCTCTTCCTGTGGGTGCTTCCAGAACTGAACTCCCATTGGTAGCAAGACTCAGCTTAGTTAAGAAGAGGGAAATGTGTGCAGGCTGGGGAGGTGCAGTTCCCAGATAGCACAACCATGCTGGCTGCCTGCCCCCATCCAATCCTTCTTCTGTACATCTTCTAGGAGGCTCTCTTCTCCACCTCTTGATTTTAAATAACTTCCTGAACTATAAATGCAAAGAGTTCCAAATGAAAACTGATTGATAGCCTCGTATAATTATATAATAAAAACACAGTGATATGCATATACATTATGTGTGGGCTCGTATGTCTATATGCATCTGTATCTATTCCAGAGGGAGGAATATGCAATAACGTCTTCTGAAACAAATTGTCAAGGTGTCAATAAGGAATCTCATAATGAATGTGTGGGTGTGATATGGGGTAATTTCATTGCAATTATGTTGCTCAGGCTGATTTCCCAAGAGAGGTCTTAAAGGCACAAGTTCCATTCCCAAGCCAAAAACAGGAGGTTTTGCTTCCTATGGAGTCTTCAAGGCAAAAATGCCTTCCAGGCCAAAAATGCCTTCCCTGGAGCAGGCAGACCCATCTGAGTAAATCATTAAGAGCTTTAGGCCACAGCTTCAGGCCACTGCTACAAGCTTTTAAAAGTGGGGGGAACTTTTTGTACCTGACGCCCTCCCAATCAGAACCATCAATCGTCACTAAAAAATAAACAAGAGAATTGTTCCATAAAGGAGTTACAAATCCCAGGAATGAGGACTAACTGTTCACAATGGTAGGGAATGGTGAAATGCAAAGATGGGAACTGGGCAGGCACATACTGCAGCGACGAGGGGATCTATGCAGCTCCTAGCCCCCAAGGAAGTCCCAGCCTTCCCCAAAGGATAGATGCACAAAGAAACACTGAGAGCTTGATGAGAATTGGAAGGCAATAGAGATCTAAGCCACAGGCACCTGGATCTAGGAGGTAGAATAAAAATTTCAATCGTTTTTGTACACAAAAAAGTCCCTCTCCCAACAAAATTTTGTTGAATAAAGTACAAACTCCATTTAGGAATATTCTAAACAGCAAGGACAAATAACCCCAATCACCCATGCCTGAGGCAAGGCTACAGAATTTGCTGTTAGGAAAGCCAATTGTTGTCCAGAAAATTTGTGCCGATGCTGGGCCCCAGCCACAGGGCCACACCTGAGCCATGCCTGTAGCCACTTCCACAAAGCTCCAGGGGACAGGCTGGAAGAGGAAAGGAAAGGAGAGGGCTGCGTGGTGAGCTTCCAGAGGAAATGTGCAAGAGCAGAAATCCTTTTCTCTGCCTTCCCCACAATCTCTAAATCTAAACCAGCCAGCCCACACCAGAGACCAGTGACATTCAGGGATACCTCGTGGCTCCTCATCTCTGCGGTGACCCATTCCCCACACAGCTGACCAGTGAGTGGTACCTTCAACATGGCCTTGGTGACATCTCTTAACTCTATTTCCTCCTTCTTCCCCCCATGTCTTGTTCAGTTCCTCCTTGGATAACTGTAATTTCTCATCTGGACCCCTGTAGCTATGTCCTGACTGACCTTGAGCATCCAATCCATCCACACACTGCTACCGGTCTGATTTTTCAAAAATACTTAAAACTCTCCTCACTCTCCTCCCTTAAACCTTTCAAGTGCCCCCTTCACCTCTCAGATAAAGCTCAGATCTATCGGGCCTAACCAGTGACCTACAAATCCTTCCTCTCCCTCTGCCCTTCCAAATGTCCCTTTCTTCTCTATTACTAGGTTAATTTGTAGGTCATTTTGAAGACTCCACTCAGGCTTTTCTGCTGGGATCCACCATCTGAGGGCAATACACTCCTTCTTTCCTGCCCTTATCCCTACCCCATGCTCCAGAGCTCTTTGTGTGTGTTGACCTCTAGAGGAAACAGTTGATTATACCTTTGTTAGTCCATCAAGCCCCTGAGCTATGATAACTTGCTACCAAGGACCATGCCTATTTCCTGTGAAAACTTCGTACTCAACACCCAACACAGCTCCTGGCCCATAGCATGTGCTGAATCAATATTGGGAAAGAAAGAATGAGAAATGTTTGAACAGATACATAGATGGATGAATGATGGATAGATATGGATGGATGGATGGATAGATGGATTGACAGTTTAATGGATAGTGGATGGAAAGATGAATTAATCAACTGATGGTGCTTAAGTAACCTGAGGAGTAAAAACAAAAAATAAGACTCCTTCTTGTTTGCACCCCACCAACTAGTTCAGTCTCTAGTATAGTACATCTGATCCCCCAAAGAACTTCAAGGCCTGAGAGGTGAGCAGAAAAATAATAGGAGTTTCCATATGGCATGGTAGACAGGGATGTCCTAAAGCAGAAGCTTAACACAAAAGATCCCAGGAAGGAGAGGAGAGCATCCCCCACCAATGAGAATGAAGTGGTTTACAGTGTTGCCACAGGCATCCAACCAATTGTGAAGGCTTTTCTTACCTATAAGTCAGACAAATGGCAAGGAACTATATGAATCCACTTCTCTTTCTGGGGTTTCTACTGGACACAGAATAAGTGAGAATAAGCCAGGTTATTTCCCATCACACTAAGATATGCATTCTTATATATAATCTGTTATATATATGCATTCTTATATATAACACAATGCTGTTGCCTCTGAGTGCACTCTTAGGATAACAATCTAGAAGCAAAATTACCGATTTTAAAAGCATGGAGATTTTGAAGGCTGTTAATAAAAATGACCATATTCGTCTTTTTTTTTTTTTTTTATTGATTGTTCAAAACATTACAGAGCTCAAGACATATCATCTTTCATACATTCGACTCAATTGAGATTTGAACTCCCCAAATACATAATACAGACTCACTTCTGTTACATACTCACGTTTTTACATAATGGCATATTAGTGACTGTTGTATTCTGCTACCTTTCCTATCCCCTACTATCCCTCCTCCCCTCCCCTCCCCTCCCATCTTCCCTCTCTACCTCCTCTGCTGTTGTTCAGTTCTCTCCCCTTTTTTCCCCCCACCCCCTTTCCCCTCATAACCTCTTATAATTTTGTGTATCACTGAAGGTCTCCTACCATTTCCATATGTTTTTAGGAAAGCTGTACTCATGTGCAATCTCATCTATATTATATGAATAGTTATTTCTCCATGCTCCTACTAGCACTACAGAATCTATTTTTAAACCTCCACCAGTTTGATAAGCAAAACTAGGATTCCCATTGTTTTATTTTGCATCTCTTCAATAACTACTGGAGTTGACACTTTTCATAAGGAGGACCATTCTGTGAATCTCATATTAATTTGCTTTGCCTGCCTCCCTATTGGTTTTCTCATCCTATATTACTGATTTGTAAAGGTATTTTAATCTATTGACATCATTAATCTCTTACCATACAGTGCAAATACTTTTTTCTGTCTCGTAAGAAATAACTACTCTGCTCACTCCAAGTTTGGAAGTGGATTAATAAAACTTTGTTAAGAACTTAGTTCAAGGTCCTATGCCAAGTGCTCCTGGGTGGGCAGGGATGAATACGACATGTCACTTGACCACAAGAAGCCTGCAATGAGAAAGCCCAATGAGTTCAGGGCAAGCGTACAGAGCTCTGTGATGTGAGCCATGGGAAGTAAGGCCAGCCAGGGAGGGTCTCGATGCCCAGACTTCCTCACAATGCTGTTGTTCCTCTCTCCTGGCTAGGGCCATGCAAGAGCCTTTGTCTCTTTGCCATCCTGATATGTGTGCCTGCTCTGTATGTCCCATTCTTTTATGATGGCTGTTTTTTGTCTGAATTGATTAGCCTTTCTGGGTGGGAGCCATCTGCTGTGGAACCTTATCTCACCAGCATGTTGATTTCAATAAAATGTTATGGCACTTCGAGTCTGCTGGGGAGTTCAATGCGATGAGTCTCACGTGTCTAAATCAGATCTGAATTTAAAGCCACTTAATGCTGTTCCCCTGCTGTCTTCTCTCTTGGTCAACAGCGAGGTGAACCATGGTAGGTATTATCTTGAGCTTCCCAGAACTCTCTGTGTCAGCTTCTTTCTTCTTGGCCATGGGACAGAGCACTTGACTCCATTTCTATCCATAACTTTATATTGTGCATATGAATCTGTTTACCCCCTCACCTTCTCACCATGACCCTCAAGGTGAGCTTTTTGTAGGACAGGGTCTAAGTGTTGTGTGTTACTCTGCCCTGTACCAATGAAATCTAGCACTCACAGTATAGGGATTGACACAGGATAAGCTTATGACTCAAGAGGGCTTATGAATGAGAGACGCTGTCTTTCTACTGCAGAGACTGGGGATGCATATTTGGAGCTATTGGTGGACATCTTTCCTGGCACATAGAAAAAGCCAAGCAGAGACCAGCAAAGATGAAAGAGAGTTTTCTAGAGGTGTGGAGCCCTCTACAACTCTTCCTTCAGACCTAGAAGCTACTCAATTCCTTCTCAGGTACGCATGTCTTTATGTTTCTTTTTGCTTAAGCTAATGTGAGTGGAGTTTCTGTCACCTGCATTACAGTGACTCCTGAGTATAAAACATCATAACCATTCTGGTTGCCCAAACCAGGTATGTAGAAATCATCCTCACTTTTTCCCCCTCTCTAACCTCCACATCTAATCAATCACCAAAACCTCTTGATTTTACCTTTAAAATCTATTTTTCGTTATTTGACTCTCCTCTCTAGATATCTTCTGGATCATACAACAGCTTCCTCACCAGTTGAGGATCTTGACTCCTCCCAAGTCTATCTTCCAAAATGCTACCAAGGTGGTCTTTCTAAAATCCACCTTTACTTCTAAAATTTCAGAAGCTGTCCACTTTGCTTATGAGACAAATCCAAACTCAGAAGCATAAGATACTGGTCAAAGCGACCTCTTCAGTCCCAACTCCCAGTGAACCCCCTCTTCTACCTCATACCTGTTCTTTCCCTTGGCTATAAGGCCTGCCCACCTTGCTCACCTGGTTACTGTCCTGTCTTCCAAGAGGGAGTCATATAACACTTCCTTTGCAAAGTGTTCCCAGCCTGGCCCCTGACAACATGTCATGACCTTCCTTTGGGAATTCATGACACATTGGTATTTGAGTTAATGACAGAGAGAACATGTCATAGTGCAGTGAAGAGGAGGTGCTCTGACCTCAGTCCAAGTCCTGGCTCATGCTTACCAGCTAGGAGAACCTGAACAGGCAGCCAGTCCTTCTTGGTGGTAAACGGGGGAAAGAAATGAGGATAGCTGTAAAAATCAAATGCAAAGACTAGGTAAAAATTTTAGGTAGAATATAGCATATTCTTAATACAGCTCTAATTGTCCTATTTATAATTTTATATTGTGTATAGGAATCTGTTTATCCTCTGAGTTGCTTTCTCACCCAGCCCTCAGTGGAAGCTCTTTGAGGGACTGAGTGCTCTATCTTACTCTGCCCTATATCCATGAAACCTAGCACGGTGTCTGGCACACAGTAGGCACACAATGAAAATTTGTTTAATTGTTCTGCTCATCTCTCTGCAGCCACTTCCTCACTGTGGGTCTTGCTGGAGCAGGAGAGCCCTGCTATGACTCCCCCGTTACTACTGGATCCTAGTGGCTGAAAGTGACTCGTGATGGAGTCTCCACAGGAAATAGTTCAGCAGTAACAGCCATGAGTCAACGAGACTCACAGAGGATACACTATCACTATCGGTGCCCTGATACAGCAATACCATTAATTGTCCAAAATCTCTTTGCCAGATCTTCTTTGATAATTACACTGTATCTTATCAGTTCCAACTCTCAGGGAAGTTGAGATTCCTCATCTGTAACTTCATCCTAAGACACCTGCACCAGCTGGTAATGCCATTGCCCTTGCCAGAACTTGGTTTGGGATAGGCAAATCATCCTAAATGCCAGGGAGAAGAAAGCCCTCTGTGGAGATTTTGGGAAGGATTTCTTTGTCCTTAAAAAAATATACAAGGCTGGGTGCCGTGGCACATGCCTATAATCCTAGCGGTTCGGGAGGCTGAGGCAGGAAGATCACGAATTCAAAACTGGTCTCAGCAACTTAGTGAGGCTCCAGGAACTCAGCAAGACCTTGTCTCTAAGAAAATATTTAAAAAGCACTGGGATGTGGCTCAGTGGTTAAGCACCCCTGATTCAATCTCCAGTATCAAAAATAAATGATTTTTTTAAAAATAAAAATGAACAAGGGAAAAGGCAATCCCTTTCCTTCTACTCAACATTATTATGTCTACAAAAGATACCTTGAATGGAGACACCACTAGCTCATAAGCACAAGGGAAGCCTAGTAAGAGGACAAGAGAGAAAGGGAAGAATATGAGTCCCCAATGGCATTGTCAAGCCACAGAGCTGGCAGACCCTGGAGCAGCCCTGCTGCTGAGCTTCTTACAAACTAAGAGAACAAATTTATCTTATTGTCTAAGTCAGTCAAGGCAGAGATCTCTGCTCTTTAGAGCCAGACACATCTGAAAAGATTTGCCTAGTTTTACAGCCCTTCTCTCAAGAAGCCCTCGCCCATCCCCTTGAGGTCCCCTCACACTCTCACTGCACACCCCTTTCACTCACAGTGCACGATTCACCTTTCACTTCTTTCTGGATAGCTTTTCCTAACCTTCTGAATTTCGATTCATCCTCCCTGAGGCCTGGATCTGACCACGAGCACGGTTTCTCTTAGAAGTCTTACCTGATTCTTCTGAGAACAACTTGAATAAACCCACCACCCTGACGTTTCTCTTCTGAACTCCACTGGCACTTTGTGCACATTTTAATTCACTTTTAGTTGTAATTATTGACTTTGTTGCTAGTGACAATGACAGTCCCTCAAGGAAGAGCACTGAGTCTTGTTCTCTGGTGTTCCTCGATCTTAGCACAGTGCCTGGACAGGAACGTAATAAGTGTTCAATTCATGAAGGACAGATGGTGGATACATGGTAGATGCAAGGATAGTGGATGCACAGTCTCTACCACTAGTAGGCTTACAAACTCATCAGTGAAACTAGAAGATGAACAGACTATGGAATGAAAATGAATGATGTCACACTGTATGGTGCAGATTTCCTAATAGTTAAAGAAATAGATACTCATATAATGTTAAGGTATCATTACATGATATTAAATTGATCCAAATAAATAAAATGTAGAAAATCTGACTAGGTGGACCATGGAGAAATAGCACCCCTATAACTGTCAGTAGCATTGTAAATTGGTTCAATCTGTCTGGAGAGCAATAGGGAAATATGGAACAAAAACTATAAAACCGTTCATATCTTTTGACACTATAATTCTTTAAAAGGAATATACCCTGAAGAAATAACCCAAGTCTCCCCTCCACACACACACAGAAGCAATTAAATGAAGACATTTATAGCTACATAGAGGAAAAACAGCAACAATCTAACCTCTAATGGACAGCAAAGCTAAGCAGATTATGGCATTTTAGGTAGGAGTGAAAACTCACAATGTCCACATATAATGGCATAAATAAAATTGGGATAAATAAAAATACATAAAATAGCAACTGCAGACATGAACACTACATAAAATTTCATTTAGAAATCTTTGCCTGAATATTACAATAGATATTAAACAGAAATAAGAAATTGTATAATGTTCACTTGTTGCTTGTATTCTCATAGAATTCATCCTCCAACATCTGGCATTCATATCTTACTTAGATGTCCACAGTACATACATCTCTGCTCTCCAAGTCCTATCAGCATAATGTTGTCAGTATGCCGAATCAGCCCGATTTCTTGTAGGAGGAAGAGATAATCAAATTTCTTTGTGAACTAAATTATGACACAGAGATGGAGAACTAGAACAATAAAGTATACTGCAATCCTTACCAGGTGAAAGAAAATTGTGCCTTCTTATTGGGACTAAATATTTGAAAAGTGCCAGCCATATAGATAGCTGCAGATCAAGTGTCAAACACTAGGTTATTTGCTCCAGAGAGGTGGCTGTATCTAGAATCACATTTGTAATAATCTATAGCCATTCACCAAAATAGCTCCACTTTCCACTCTGAACAAATAAGTGATTAAAATGACATGGTGATAGTACACCTGCATCTTTCAAGACTTCTATGGCTGTAATGATTCCCACCATGGAATGGGTTTGGGGTTCATGAGCCAACTCTAATGTCAAAAAATATGTCATTTGATCTTTGAAAGATGCCCTGACCAGTGGCTCACAGTTGGATATTGGATCCCCAAGAATTATCTCAGAATCCATTAAAAAAATATTGAAAGTACAGAAGTCTCCTTTTCCCCAAGCAATCCTTACTAGATCTCTTAGAAGACAGCCAGGAGGAGAATTTGTAATATATGCATGCGATATAATTTCAGGGTCCTTCCTCAAAGGTATCTGGTATCTTCCATGAGCTCTGGGCCTGTGGCTCAAGTTTAGAAATTGAATGCGGACGGATGATCCTCTTTATTTGGTGACTCACCTTGTAGCAGCCAGGAAGCGATGAGAGAGAAAGAGGCTGGGGTCCCGACAGTCCCTTCAAGGGCACACACTCATGACCCAATTTCCTCCCACTAGATCTCACCTCTGAATGAATGGTCCCATCACCTCTCAATAGAACCACAGGCTGAGCAACAAGCCCTTATCCTATGGGCCTTTGGGGATCATTTAAGTCCTAAACTATAATACTCACATTAACCCAAAGAGACAGGTTCTCTTATTCCGACCTCCAGCTGGATTTCCATAAGGAAACTGAGGTTAAGAAAAGATAAATAAGTCATATAAGACCTGAACCCAGTTGGTTGACTAAATGCTCTTAGGGCTTGATTCATTTAGATTTATTTAAGTGATAATTAGTGCCTCATAGATTCTTATGTGATTAATCCAGGCTAAAAGTATACATAAAGGCTGGCAGTCGTGTTGGAAGAAAAGACAGAAAATTCTTCTTGAGAAAATGACACTCTTGTGTGCACACCTGAACCCTGAGAAAGAGAGAAAGAGATGGTGGCAAGATCCTGGTGTCCCTGAGCCCTAAGAGTCCAGTCAACTAGAGAGAATAGAGAATAATTCTTCCCTCTCAGAGCAGTTGTGTGGCTCCTCCATGAATGTGAGTAAACCTTATCAAAACTTTAAAAATAAGGCAATCAAGGGTTTTTTTTTTTTTTGCCTATGAGCTTCTGAGGAATGAAAACCCTGTTTATTCATAGTCTCACCTGCACTGTTGACACCATCAGCATGGGATGCACCAGGTCCACCTGGACAAGGGCCCATCCCACCTGAAAGCATGGCACATCCTGTGGTCAGGTTTACCTTCCCGGAAACCTGTATAGGCCATCTGTCTGTCCCTCATGCTTGGTCCCTTCCCTGAGCCTAAGGCCTGAAGCCATGGGTGTGGAGCCCCCTGAATTCCTCTGCCACCCCAACATTCCTGTGCAGAGAGGGGACCTCTTGGGCATCCTCAGAGGATCTTTGTGGGCAAAATTGACTATTCTGCCATTTTGTAGGCTGCCACCCCTGCCCCCAGAGTTGCTCTAATCCTAAAAAGAGGCAGCCAGGTGTGCACACAGATAGGACCCCTTCCTCTCCCATTTTATCCAGAAGGACGGAATGAAATTAGATAGAAAAATGTTCAGGGGGTACAGCAAAGCCACCAGCAAACAGAAGTAAAACAAGACAGAGAATACCAATGTCACATTGTATAGTCCTCTGGTTCCCAGGCTGGCACACACTGTAGATATTCATGGCCAGACTGGCCAACAATATCAATCCCATTTGACAGACAGGAAAAGGAGCAGAATGGAAGACCCTGGGCTGAGCCGGGGCCAGAGCCCCCCACCTCCGAGTTCTCACTCAATCTCCTCTCCTGTGAGCCTTGGGATCTCTCTAGCAACTCATGAGAGCCTACACCACACCTTGTTCCAAAGCAAAGGACACACCAGGCCTGATGTTGGACAGGAGCCACTGGACTTGAGTTCTGAGTGCAACTCTTCCTTCATTGGAGTAGCCCTTTCCTTTCTTCATCCAAGGGACTTCATTCACCCCTGGCAAGAACCTGGCACTATTTGTGTCCTGTGAGAAAACAGCTTAACAGGACCACAAACGCACCTCTGAGAAATCTCTGCCTGGAGAGCCCAGAGGTCTCATGTCTTCTGTTCTGCAAGGACTTTGTGTGGCCCGCACTTGAATGGAAGAGGTGACCATTCACTCTGTCTCTTCTGTGTTAGAATGGTCAGGGACACCGTCAATCTTCTAAATCTCTGGGGAGTTAGGGAAATGGGTTCACTGTCACTGGAGGGTCACTGTCACTGGGGGGGGGTTACTGTCACTGTCACCCATTAGAGTCATTCAAGTCTTTAACTAAATCCTCTTCCAGGAGGACATAATGCAGAATCATCAGGCTGGTCTGGGCTGAGCACGGCCGCTGCAAGCACGCCAGCCCCGGTTCATCTGGCTTCAATCTGCCGTGGATGCAGCTCTGCCTTCTTAAGTGGACGCAACCGTACTACAGGTTTCTGTGGTGATGTGGGACGGCAATGAAGCTCCATTTTACATTCTTAAATATTCATAAGGAGCTTTGCAGCATTAATATCTTAGATGGCTTACAAGAACACTTAAATACCGGGTCTTCGCTCCCCTCTCCTTGCCCCAAAAGTCCCAATCTGTTCTAATTTGTGTAATGCATTGGGCCATTTTAATAATTGTCCAGGGATTTATTTAGTGGTTCTGCTGCCCTGTTGCATAGGGTGTAATTATGACCCCGGCTTCTCTTATAATGCGCTAATCCTGCTTGTTTCACCACAGAGAAGCCAAGATTGGAATGGGCAAGCGCAGGCAGGGCTAATGCGGAAGAGCTAAGTCATGGCCCAGCCGCCCTCTGCCCCTTCCCTCTCTCCTCTGCTGCTACAGAATGGGGAATGAGCAGCCATGTCCATGTCTGGAGGATGTTTTTAATTAAGAGTGTGTTTTAGCAGATTCAAAGATTGGGAGACCAGGAGCATCAGTGAGTATCCAAACAATAAACTTTTGGCACATACCACTTGGAGACGGTGGCTTCGAGATGTGTGTTACCCTAAGGTGGTCTGAAACTCTTCTTGGTGTGATTTTGCATAAAAGCAAAATGGACTAAAAGCTGCCAGTTGTGACTGAGAAGGGAGGGGGATTCTTGATATTGTACAACTTGTGGAAATTTTCTGATGGTTCAAACATCAAGGAACTTGGGAAATGGTGAAATGAAACTGCTGTATAATCAGATATTCTAAAGAAACACAATTATGGAAGGTCACATGGGAGCAGGAATGACATTATTTTGTGAGAGTCAACAATTTGCCTAATTACCTCTTGATTCCAGACCTAAACTAGGAGTCTTAAGCTTGGGGCAAGCAAGAGGGGTGGGGGGACTGGGTTGTTGTTGAAGAGCACGACATGTAGAAGCCAGTTCCATGCACCGAAGAATCTGAGCAGCAACATGCTGAGCCAGAGCCGTGAAGCTTACAGAACTCCAACCCTGAATCATTTCAGCAGGGAGATAAGCCAAATACACACAAAAGAGCATGAGACCCTTTAGAGGTGGATGTATAAACACATGCATATAAATATAAAGCTGATTACAAATATCTCTACTCTTCCTGGACATCATTGTCTCCAACTGCCAGCCTTTCAAGGCAACACTCCTATAGTCTAATTCAAGTTCAAAGCTCTGAAACTGGCAAAATTATGAGCTATCCTGGAGCTGCCATCAATCCTGTCATGTCTCTCCAACCGGGACTGCTTCCTTGACCTGGAATAGTGCTGGCCTTTCATGGAGGCAATAAGGTCAGCCCCAGTTGATGCCTGGGGTAGTGAAGTCCTGTCCCCAGAAGCACTGGTCAGAGGAGGCTGCTGGCAGGGGTGAGATCTGAATGGATCTGATCTGGGTTAGTGAGAAGGGGCATTTGGAGATAGAATCAGGATAGGATTAGGGGAGAAAAAAGACAATCTGTTTTTAGGATGACTCACTGGTTTGCCTGTTGGGGATAATTTTTCCCAAGAACATGTAGGAGATATGGCTGGAAAAAAAGACTGAGGCCAGTCTCCATCTTCTCATCTCCTAAGACCTCAGGGGTCTCCCGCTGCAGTTGGGACGTGGCCTCACCTTGTAGACAGATGCCTCAAGCAGACTGTGGAGATGGCTTTCCCACGCAGCCCTGCTAGCACTTAATTAATCTCAGCATCCATCTCCATCTCATTCACACAAGATTCTGTGACCGTGAGGAGGCCAGTGGCTTTCACAACAGGCTCCTGCAGGCTCCTTGATATCCCAACACCAGGCTCCCGAACCCTCCTAATCAGGACATGATTTACAACTCTTGGAACAGTTACGTAAATTTCCATAAACATCAGCAAATGCCTCAACATCACATTCCAGGAATGCAAGAGGGGGAGCAAAGTGGGGTGCTGGGGGTGGGGGGCGATGAGGTAGTTCCATGTACTGGCACCACCCCAGCTTCCCCAACTTCAGGGCACAGAAGCTAAATTGGACTAATCGTGAGCAGCTCTTCCTCTGCTGAGCACCTGAGCGCTAATTACATGCCTGGTTAATTTGGTAATGTACATACATGGCTGAGCTGCTTGGGCTCTCTTCCTCCACTGGGTGGCCACCAGCCATAGATTGCATCTGTAAGTCTTGGAGTTCATTATCCCGCTAATGCTGCCTTCTTTCTTAGATCATTAGAAAGAAACTTGACCTGACCTGTGAACTCTGAAATTGATTGTTGCCTTGAAACAGTCAATAGCCCATTTTCTAATCAATACATAGAATAATTTTATACATATTTAAATTAGATATTAACTTTAATGCTTGTTAAATTTATCTCCCACTCTCCTCCTGTGCTTCTTTTACATTCTCTCAAACTCGGGCAGGTATATTTACCATTGGGTGGGAGGAAAAGGGGGGACCTAGGCCAAGATCAAGTAAAGGAGGAAAGGGAGTCCCAGGGCAGAGCCTGAGGGAGCAGAGGACCAGGTCCTGAGTGTGTGTGTCTCTGTGTGTGTGTGTGTGTGTGTGTGTGTGTGTGAGAGAGAGAGAGAGAGAGAGAGAGAGAGAGAGAGAGAGAGAATGTGCATATGTATTTGCCATGTGCATGAAAGCATATGTGCATCTGTGAATATGCACATGCGTTGTATGTCATAAAATATTCACATATCACGTATATGAGAGTATGTGTAGATATGAATGATGTGCATGGATGTATGATGAATGTGTGTGTGTGTGTGTGTGTGTGTGTGTGTGTATGTTGTAGCTGGGAATATATGTATGAATCTGTGTGTTTTCTCTCCCATGAATTCTCTCTCCCAACTTGTCAGTCTGTCCAGACACCTTGCCTGACCTCTGATATTGAGAATTAGTCCTTGTTTCTCCCCCTAGTGCACATTAAATGACTGTTGATGCAGCACTTTTGCCTGAAAAGGCAGGATTCAGAACATTATGGTTATCCTGAGTGTGGCTTGAAATTTCCAGCACGGAAAAGGGTCTCCAAAGCGCTAACTATCTGAAAAGAAAACCAGAACTGCTAATGGTCTCTAAAGCAGAGGTTCTTAACCTAGTGTTCATAAACCCCAAGACCCCTGTGGATCAATGAATCCCTTGAAATTGAAAACTCTGTGTGCGTGCGTGTGTGTGTGCGTGCATGCGTGTGTGCGTGTGTGTGTGTGTGTGTGTGTGTGTGTGTGTGTGTGGTGTACAGGGAGAATCTTCCTTGAATTCATTAGATTTTCAAAAGGTTTGACTGTGGATGACAGAGTCAATGCAAAATAGATGGTGGTGTTTCAGGGCAAGGGTGACCTTGTGTTCCCTCAGTATCTAGGACTTTCCAACACAAACAGCCCCAGCTCCCCTCCCTTTGCTTCCATCTGGGGCAGTGTTCAACCTTGTGCCAGGAACAAGAGCTTAAGAGAGTCACTCACACTCAGAGCAGAGCAGCCTCAAGCAACCTTTCCACAGGCTCCAAGTTTAGAATCAGCATGCAGATGCCACATCTTCTGGCCTAGACCTTCCAGAGTGCGGGCACTCCCCAGACTGACATTAGCTGCTCATCCCTGTGGGTGGGATGTAAATGACTGTAACCAAACCTGATGGAAAGAAATACCTTCTACCCCAGTTGTTTTACTTCCAAGAATCTATCCTAAGGAAGTAATCATATACAAAGATGTGTGCTCAAAGATGTTCATCAGAGCATTCACACCAAAGCAAATGACTGAAAACAAGCTGCTAGAAGCAGCATTAGCCAAATAGCTAAAGAAAAGCCCTGAACCACTGCTGGCTCTTCCCCTGGAACTTATTTGCTTGCTCACCAGTCATTAAACTGCATGTTACATTTAGGAACTATGTAATTAGATGAACTCTCACTAATTTTAATTGCTCAACCTCTACTTACAAAATATGTTTAAAAGAAGTTTTTTTAATGACATGGGGAAAATGCTCGAAGTACAATTATACTGGAAAAGCCAGATATGGTGGGATTTAAAGTTTTTAATGCAGCTAGAAACAATTAAAATCAAAGTACAAAATAATAATAATAATTATCTGAGGTGAAGTGATTTTTGTGGACTTTTCATACATTTTTGTACTTCCCCAATTCTTGTTATCAGCATACACTAACTTGACTTTTTAACATTCAGTTAAAAAAAAAAATCTCTGCTTTTCAATTCATCAACCAATGTCTTCCCTACTCCCAGACCCCAAATGCATGGATTCTGTATTTCTGTCTCCCTCCTTCTCGGGAGCAGTATGAAGAAACTAAAATGCCTCACCAAGACTGGATTCGACCTCAGTGGTCCTTGTAATAAAAGCAAAACTGTACTCACCTCTCCTATTCTTTCCCATTTCCACATTCATTGCTGACTCCCAGAATCCTGTCAGGCCATCTGCTTTAACTTATTCCCCTCTCCTCTGTTCAAGAACATCCCAGTCCCTCATTTACAAATAAACATCTGGTTTGTATGAAAGAGCATCCCCTGGGTTGCATCTTCCATGGGAAAGCAAGAGGAGGAGGTTGGGCAGGAGGGAGAACAGAGGACGTGGGTGAGGAGGAGGCCGGCTTCCTTGGGTGTGCTGCCAGCTGCTTCCCACTTTCCTGGGAAGATCAAGGTCATCTCACATGCACTGCCCTGACTTCCTTCCTTCTGCCTCAGACACTCCCTGCATCGTTATCATCCATCCTTTCATCCTTCCTCCCATCTCAAGGAAGACGTATCCTTCTACTTTGCTAAGGTGCACCTTCCACCTGGAGTATTGATCCCATCCCTTTCCATCTCCTTCCAGGCCTTGCTAGATCAATCATCCCCAAGCTCTCTGGTATCTGCCATCTCCCCCTCCCTGGAAGCTCTTTCCCCTTCTGTAGAGTCCAACTGTGCAGATTTCAATCCCTTCTCTGCTCCTTGGGAGCTGGGCAGGCTGCCGACCCTCCCTCTGCCTCAATCTCCATGTCTGGAAACTGGAATTATTAAGGCACTTACCACACAGATACATGGATGAAATGAGATACCCCCATAAAACCCTCAGCACAGGGATGTCACAGCAAACCCTAGCTACTTTTGTTATGTTTATGGTCCTAAAGTGGGCTCAACTTGCTCCATCTTGAAAATGCCTTTCCTGGCCCACTTCCCCACTCTTCTAACACCCTCAATCACTCCTGCCTGTCAGGGGAAACTTTTTCATTGCCTGGAACGTTTCAGCTTCAATCAGATCTCAATACCTTGTCATCTGGGTGCCACCTCTCCACTAATCAGACTGCTCTCTCTGACATTGCCAATGGCGGCCCCCTGCCATGATGAGCACCTCCTCCCAAACTGTGGTCTCCTGGGCTTCCTGACGCTGTCCAGCCTTTCCCATGAGTGACCCTGCTCAGGCCACAGCTCCAGCCATTGTCCACACAATGATCACTTCCACTGAGCACTGCATTAGAAAGGGACTTTTTCTTTTTAAGCAGGAAAGAAGAGGGTGCAAATAAACAGCTGCTGAAAGGGAAACAGACAGTGTCCACCAGAAGAAGGGAAGGAGAAGGGGGAAGGGAGGGGCGCTCAGGGCTGGCTTCACATACAGACTGGCACTGGAGTGATTTCCTAGGGCTTTTGATTGGCTATGGGTGCTGCCCTTGGAGAGTCCCTGCTCTAGCTTAGGGCTTGAATTCCTGTTTGGTTTTTCTCTGTTTCTCTTCTTCTTTTTTGATGTAATTTACATGTGTGGCTCCCAAGGGGCTGTGGAAATGAACAGGAACAAGCTAAGCCTTCGGGGGGCTGCCAAGACCCCAGCTCCACCAATGACTGTAAGATACTCTTCCTCTCCGTGCACTGCACCCGTGAGTCCAGGCCATGATTCCAGTCCTGAAAGGCTGTGGGAAGTACTGTGGCCAGTGGTTAGTTTTCCACTCTTTTCCTTATTTGGACTCAGTTTCTTCATCTGTGAAATGGGGGTGACCGCGTGGATGAGCTCTGCATGTAAATTCCCTTTGGCATTTACTCTGCTTTTGAAGAGTTGGATGCTGTTCTCTGACTGACTGAGGAACTGACTCCTGATGAGACTTTAGAGGTCAATAAATAATCCTCCTCTTCTGATGACTCAGAAGAGCTGAGCCCAGCAGAGAAAGAACTGGCTTCAGTGTTGTCAGACTGCAAGACGCAGGCTCAGATCCACCACAAAAGTGGACTTGCTAACTTGTCATCACAGAAACACAGCCTCCCTCCTCTTTGGGACACCAGCCTCTCTTCCTACATACTGCATGCAGGAGGCTACACTCCTGCTTCTTTCCCAAGCAATGACAGTAGGATGGGGGCTCAGGACAGTCCTGAAGATTCCCAGCTGGGGAGGAAGGAGTCAGAGCTGAGGTCCACATTTCTTGCCACTGCACTGAGACAACCACATGTGTAACAGGGAGCGATGCCTATGATCCAAGCAGTGACAGAGGGCAAATTACCTAGGGCCTGTTTCTGCATGGGGTGCACATTGAAAGACTCGACCCAGAAACTCTTGGGTCAAGCAGATTGCCTTCCCTACTAAGAGTGGCCTTACCTGATCAACAAGACTTGACAGAACAAAACGGCTGACCATGGAGCTGGGATCTTGGTCTTTCCTGATTCCAATATAGACCAAAACAGGGGCTCTCCTGTGTCTCAGGCCTGTTGACTCTCCACCTGGAATTTACACTATCCACTCTCCTGGGTCTCCATCCTGCCAACTGCATGCAGACCTTGAGACTTTTCAGCTTTTACAGTTGCATGCCAATTTCTGGTAAGAAGCACACACACGCACACACACACACACACACACACACACACACACACACACACACACACCTGATTCTGCATTGGTTCTATTTCTCTGAAGGACCCTGACTAATATACTCACTTCAGCTAACATTTTAATGGTTTGCAGTTTCCATTCAGATGAGGTTAAATGGAGGTTCTGGCCAGCTTCCCTGCAATTGAGAGTACTGAAATTTTGACAGGATGGCAATGAACCACTGGCTACCAGGAGGTTAGAGGAGGCCACCAAAACGAGATTCCAGGGAGAAAGAGGGATGACAGTCATGGGATTGTCAGGGAGGGACACAGAGAGGGTACACTCAGCCCTGTAGTCTGGAAGCATCCATGGGTTGGCAGACCTACTAAGAAGAAAAGAGGGTAGTGAATAGAAGGGAAGAAAGGGTTTGAGGAGTCCCTTGTCCTGTACAGCCTCCTGTAAAAGATGTCACTTCCTCTCCTGGGTCCTGTATGCTCCCACAGTATGCCACAGCTGCCTCTTGGCTCTGGAGCCTGCTGGTTCACGGAATCCCCGGAGAAGAAACCAGTCCCCCTTACGGCAGCACACCTAGCACCTGGCACAAGTAGGTGCCCAACAACGGTGGAAGTGGGTGTTGCTGGTCAGATGCCCCAGGAGTGGGCTACTCAGTTCACTGTGTATTGTAGGTCTGCTGACAAATAAAGAGAAAGTCACCAAAGATGAGCAGGAGTGAGAGGTGGGAAGTGGTTCCTGATGGCAGCAACAGGAATCCTTGCAAGACAGTAGAGCATCATGGGAGACAGTGCTCAGACTCAGATCCAACTGGGTGGCTGACTAGCTCTGTGGACTTGGGCAAGAGTCTTAACCTCCCTGGTCCCCAGTTTTATCCTCTGCAAAATAAGGGTGAAAGCAGCACTCACTTCAGAGGACTGTGGGGAAGAGTAAGTGAAGTGCTCAGGACCACGCCTGGAGCATGGTAAGCACTGGACGTGGGATCTGTCCTTGCCACCATCAGCACTTTGCCCAGGTCCATCAGGCATCTCCAGTTAGCCTTTCCAAGTGAGCAGTGTGAGTTTTTCTGCAAGTTTGAGCCTCCAGAAAGTCTCTCTTATGGAGACTACAAATGTGTCACTGATTCTGACCCATGGTCCCCCCTCAAAGGAAAGACCAGACCCAAATGAAGACAGTAACCATAGCATGTAACCTCAGATGTCCCCAAATAAAGCTTCATGTATCAAGAAACTAGAAAGAGAAATACTAAGTCACCAGAAATATTCAGCTTCATTCAAGGGGGAAGGGAATGCTGCTATTTGTTTGTTTTAGCAAATATTAAACTTTCCAATTTTCTTATAACAGTGGTGGCTCCATCAGAAAGCTGGAATTGGATACCCAGATTATTATGAGACAGGCTGTGGCTTAATCTTCTCAATGTTTTTATATTTGAGAATAAAGAGGCATTTCGCACTTGTCTAAAATTACAACGGCAGAGAGGGAGAAAAGCCCTTGCAGGTACACAGCTGTGATCTGCATATGGACATGCTTTTGAGTTCATGATGGAATCACAGAATCAAGACGTGTCAGAGTTAGAAGCAGCATCCCTCTCTTCTAACCCTTTCCTCTTACAGATGGGGAAACTGAGGCTGGAGGAAGGATATGAATATTAATTTCCCAATATCACTCAGTAACAGGCTGACTCTACTGTCTGTGGGGAGGTCTGTGAAATAAAATGGGTGGGCAGAGAGAAGGCCCACCTTCTGTTTTAACAATAAGGTGCCCTCTACCTACCTTCTACAAATTCAGGAATGTTCTAGAATATTCCTGCTGGGCAGGGAGAGGGTCCACTTTCTGTTTTAATAATAACAAGCCCTCCGTTACCTTCCTTTTTGGGACAGGAATGTTCTCCAGCCTTAATTTTGAGGCCTGCCATGACCTGGCACAATCCAACCTCAGTCTCCCACCTTGGCCCTCCCTCCCCAGGACCCAGCTTGTCCCTGCTCCCTGGGGCTCACTCCCCTCCTACTCCCACACTCTCCCAAGCCGAGTGAGAGGCAGCTTCACCTTTGAAGCTTCTTCTTACCAAGGCAGGCACTGTAAGCACTATGGACCTGTGAATTCATGCGGGAGCTCAGTCTTCAGAACAAGGCTGAGAGGTACAGGGTGGAGGTGAAAGGGCCCCAAGGGAGTCTGAGAGTCCCACGACTCTGTCCCATCTCTACTTATTGACTCTAAATTTCCCTCTCTGAACCTCAGTTTCCCCTGCCATAAAATATGCTTAGCATATATAGTTGTTTTGAAAACTAAATGCAACCACACATAGCATAGTAGGTACGCAGGTACTGGGAATTTACATTTCAGGATACATTATTTAGTTATCAATATATGATACCCCCCTTTGTCCTATATTTTGTTCTTATGTGCGTTGATTTTGTCATCACAGCTTAGATTATAAGGAATTTCAATGAAATTCCATGGGGTCAGAAGTTTTCTCTTTTTATTCCTTAAACTAACCCCTCTGCTTTGTGCCATAGCTGGCACATAGTAGGTGCACTCAATATACATTTGTTGAATGACATTTTTTTTCATCCCCTAAAATAAAATAATTTAAATCCACCATCATAAGAGCAAGTCTTGAATTGGCATCGTTATTTACATTTTTTGAAGCATTTTCACATGCAAAAAATTTGTTTGCTACTCAGATACCCCTATGAAGGAGGAAGGTTGACTGATATCATCTGCCCCCACTTGATAGTGGAAGAAACTTAGCTGCAAAACTGAGAGCTTGGGGGACCCCCCCCCTGTTTCATAAATCCAGCTTCTGTCCACCTCATGTCTGCCATACCCAATCAGTGCTCACAGAAGGACTGATTAATTTGGATTCTGATTTTGATCAACCTGGTGAAGCATTTGATGACTGTATGAAGAGCCCAGAAGAAAAATCTCTCTGGGAGTGGTGGCCGGATAAAGGGATGCCCAGGCAGGGAATCTGGGGCATTGGGAAGGAAGTGAATGAGAGAAACTCTTCCTTCAGCAAGACAAATTTGTGCAGGGAAATCATGCTTGGCTGGGGAAGCCCATTGGAAAAGAATGATAGCGGACCAGCTCTGGAGGTTCATCAAAGTCATTTGTTGCAGGTAAGCTCATTTTTCACAGGTCAAGGGGATATTTACCTGGAGTACACCTTTAAGGAATAGCCGACAGATTGAATGGTACAATGCTTTATTATATGTCACGCCCTGGTGATTCAATATGATGGAGGCAGAAGGAGGGGAATGGAGCTGGGGAGGGAAAGCCACAGAGAAAGGCAGAAGAAAGAGACATTATAATGGCCAGCCATGGTGTGTCCTTCTTCCCAGGTTCCCTGGGGCCCTCCTCAACCACAGTGGAAGGTACTGGAAGGTGTACAAACAGTGGTACCCTGGTGGAGGATGCTGACCAGGGAGTAGGGAGGGGACATAAACTGACCTCAACTCTTCTTCCTAACCACTTGGCCTATTCTGTCTCTCCACCATTTTCAGAAACATGTTCGTACAATTTGTGTAAACCCAAAGACCCGGGTCCTAGTCCTGGTTCACCACTACTCTGGCTGGGTGAGTTGAAGCACCCATTTCACTCTGGGCTCCAGCTTCCTCATCTGTAAAAGAAAGAACTCTCTACTTGTTTTTAGGTTCCTTTCTAGCCCTTATATTCCATGATTCCCCATCAGCTCCAGAGACCCACCTTCATCAGGGAATAGCTGGCCTTCCCAGCAGCCCCCTCACCCCCTGCCACGGCCACCTGTCTCCAGTCTGCTCCGGTCATCACGGGAGAGGACGTCCTCCATCCACACATTGCCTTTGTTCCCATTTCCAAAGGAAGAAATGATGGTCTCTTTGCCAACCGGCATCCCTCAGTAACTCTCTGTAGTTCTGTCACCCAAATATTCATCTCAACCCTCTGGGAAGCTCTTTAGCCCTTCCCACCACTTACCACCTTTTCACATCTCCAGTCTCTCCATGGAGACTTCTTCATCAGCTCTCATCTCCTCACTCAAGATCTTCCATTACTCTCCTCTTGTCCCTTCAGAAACAGCCCCCTCCCCCCAAGTGTCTTTCCCTTTACTCAAATCAACCTGGTTCACAACTTCAACTAGGAAGTACACTCTTTTTCCCTTTCTCCTTCCTTCTGTCTAGAATGTATATGTGATGGCTGGAGCTGTGGTGGTCATCTTGTGACAAGGTCACCTTGAGGATATAACCCTGATAGTGGATCAGGAATCATAAAGGTCTGAATTCTTGACTAGGGAAGCAGAGCCATTCGAGCAACCTGACCTTGCCCACCTCTGGACTTCTTCCAAATGAAAAGTGAATAAACTTCTCCCTTGTTTATGCTGTTTTTTTTTGTTCTTGGACTTTCTGTTGTGTGTAGCTCAGCCCAGTTCTTAATGGCTCTAACACTCTTCTTTTAGGATCTCTCCACTGCTTCACAATCACACATCCATGAAGATGAATCTTCATAAAAGAAGGCAAGAGGGGCTTAATGTCTCCCCACTGGTTCTTTCTCCATCCTTCCTTCTCCCTGGCCATGGCCAGATGCTGAGCAAGAATACCCCGGGGCTGGATACCTCCACAGGCACATTCATAGCATAGCAGGCGTGTGTTTCCCAAGCTCCAACGAGGGGAACCCGTGGCCACTTCTATGTAACTATCACCCCTGACCCATAGGTGTTTATGGTCTAGGGCACATAAATATCTAGAATGCAACATGATTTCAAGAGACCAAAAGATGAATAAATGAAGGGATATGGGAGCACCTAGGAATGAAACCAATGAATTCTGCCAGAGAGTGGAAAAGGCTTCCCAGGGGAAGTGGCTTTCAGACAGCATTTGGCAGTCTGCAGAGAGCCTGGCAGGCAAGGATGTGGGGTGTTCCAGAGAGTGGGGGGCAACCCAGCAAAAGGAGCAGGGTGGGGTGGGCACAACTGAGAGAGTCAATGGGAGAAGCTGTCTCAGACTTCTAAATTGTGTCCCTGGGATGGGGGGATATTATCTGGACACAGCCTCCCACAAAGGACCGCAGTTTTACCATCAAGAAAACGTTACTTTTCTCACTGCCCACAAAGATGGTACATGGCATTTCCTGGGAGTGGGTCTATTTATGGAAAGGGCTTTGTGAAACACAGGTGGCTAGTGAGGTCAGCAGGCCACATGCCAATGCACTCCTGCCTGCCCCCTGAATGCTACAACTTTGGCGTCTGGCCTGCCTGTACCTTCTGGAAACACAGGCTAAATAACTAAATGCTTGAGTGACATTAGAACTCAAGCCTGTGCCTGGTAAAGAACCCTGGGATGCTAGCACCAACACACATTTTCCTTCCCCTCTTTCTTCCTTCCTTCCTTCCTTCCTTCCTTCCTTCCTTCCTTCCTTCCTTCCTTCCTTCCTTCCATCTTTCTTAGAGGAAGTAGCATACACTTTTCTTTAGGCATTGGGTGGCTCTGAGATCTTTCTACATGCCCAGCTCCTACTATGACAAAAGGCCTGTTAACCCTGGTTCAGGCCTCCGCAAGCTCCCAGCAGAACTGCCAAGGCAGGCAGCCCATGTGGGATACGGCAAAAGAGCACACCCATAGCACAGCAAAGGTGAGTTGATGAGAGCTAGTGTGGCCTAGAGGGAATGAGCAAAGGGATCTAGGCATGGTCAATCTCACAGTCACTCTTCCTGAAAGAAGCATCTACAGACCCTAAAGTAAGGAGAAAATGGGACTCCTGCCTCAGCAGCTGTGTCAGCCACCTGTGACCACTAACTCTGTGTGACGAACCATTCCACAACTCAGTGGTTTACAGTAGCCAACATTCATTCTCACTCAGTGGCCACAGAACACTGGTTTGGGCTGGGCTTGGTTCCAAGCTGGAGGTGGAGTCCAGGTGAGCACAGTTTGCTCAGCCTCTTGCCCCAGCAGGTGGATTGGAAGTGTTCTTCTCATGTCCATAGAAAAAGCAAGACACATTAAACATTCTATCTGCCAGCATCCTGGGGGTCAAAGCAGGTCACAGCAAGCTTTTTCTCAAGGGAAGTGAAGTAGACACTCATCTACCATGACATCAAAGCCAGTCATATAGCCACGCCCAATATCAACAGAGTGAGGAAGTATGAGAGGAAATTTTTAAAAAATCTATTATAGTGATGAAGAAGAAAAGAAAACTTTCACCTGAAAGAGCAGAATAAGCCAGGGCGCTGAGATGCATCTGAGCCTGGTATGAGAGGCAATCCAGGAGATACCCGAACCAAGATGGCGGGATGAGCAATAAAGAGAGGGGAGACTGGGTGTGTGAATGGGTGGCCAACCAGCCAACATTCTCCTCCTGAGCCCTCGACTCTTCTGCATGAATTAAGAAATTGTGAACTGGAAGCAGGAGAGCTCACTCTGTGGGATCTTCTCTCTAGAAAATATTACAACCCACAGAGCTCCCACCTCTCCCGTGAGGACTTCCAAGGTATACCCAGCCCCAGGCCCTCTCCCTCTCTGAGCAATGGGCACACACACAGGCAGTGCCATGCAGGCGCCCACAAGGCACTCCCTTACCTGGAAGATCATTGCGGTATGAGCCCCTGTCTTGACTTCCCAACTGGGCTCAAAGCTCCAGGGACCTAGGTCTGTGTTTTCCTTGTTTTCCGTGGTCTCTGAGCAGTAGAAGCTCCTAACCACATGCGGAACAAATGACTGAAGAATAGACAATGCTAAGAGAATCCAGCAGCACCATGTCTGCAATAAAAATCTGGAGGAAGTAGATCAGATGGACCAGCACTATCAAGGCAGTCCTATTAATAGAAAATGGAAGCATTATTTAGAGACAGGAGCGTGAAATGGGAAAGGGGAAGGACACTTGAAGGTGGATGGAAACTCAGTCTTGTGTGAAAACACAAACTTGAGCAGAAATGAAATTGCTGGGTAAGTTGTCTATTCCTAAAGAAATAACATCTCAGGTAATGGCCCTGGGGAAGGCTTCCATGACAGATCAGTCTATCAGCCGCCTCCTGCAGAGCCCACTTGGGAAACACTTGCTGAAATCTTACCAGCCACACAAGAGGGGCTGCCCGGCAGCCACCCTGCCCTGTGCCAGGATTTGCTCTGTCCAGCGTGAGATAAATGCCTTCTATCTTGCCTCCTCCAGGAAGCCTTCCAGGGTCCATGCCACCATGACATGGACTCAACTCTAAGTAAATAAACAGAGGAATTCTCCACTAGTAATCCACTTACTGTATTTTATGTATTTATGGCCACAGTGTTTTAATTATGTCTCATAAATTTGCCTTCTACCTAAGTGAAGCGAGGAGTCCTGGTGTTTCTTTCCTACATGTGCGTCCCTCCTCCAGGTTGGGCACATGCCTAGTTCTTGTTCAATCCCCTTCATCGAAATGTGGGATAAATGTGTGATGAGACTGATGAAGATCAAAGGCACACATCAGAAATGCAAGTGGAAGCAAGAGAGCTGACGTGGAAAACGTTGTCTGAGCAAGGAAAACGTGAGGGAGGAGACTGTGTGGTTGGTGTCAAGGAGTTGGCCAAGCCAGGGCCCGGAGTCTCTGGCCTGTGTGCTACCATTTCAGGACTCTGCAAGGTCCCATTCAGGCACAATGTTCTCCAGAAAGCATTTCCTGGCTACCAGGCCCCATGCCAGTGTCACCAGATCATCACCTGGCATAGGCTTTACCCGGTAGAAGATTCTAGAATGTAACTCTGGATGGTCGGTTCCTCTTCTCAGACCCAGGTCCAGCCCTCCATGCAGGAGGTGGACTCATTTGACCTGATGTCCCTGCCTAGAGATGTCCTTGCCTGCCACAGCAAGGTCTAAATCCAACCAAAGCCTGGGCAGGGACGCCCCTCTGGGAGCCTCAGGACTGACTAGCCCCGCCGTATTAGGGCAGGGGAGGATGGAACACCAGACACATCTCTAGGTGGTGCCAAATGTCCCCTGGGGATGGCGGCATAGCCTGTTCTACATCATGTTCTACAGCACAAGTGCCCCCGTTGGTGGACTGACTGGTTATTGGTTTTCCTGACAAGCTGACCTCACTCTGGGGTTGAGAAGTCAGAGGCTGGTGGAGGGCAGTACGTGTGGGGTCCAGATGGAGGAGAAGCTTCTGAGTGGCTGACCTTCATTCCCAGCACACTTGAGGCTCTGTCTCCTTTTTAAAGATGGATCCTTAGGCTGTAAATCATTTCCCTGGGGATCAATCTAGAGGAGTTCCAAACCAGCCCCCACCTCTGCCCACACGTCCTCACCTACCATGTGCAGTTTCCCAATGACTGTCACTTTGGCAGAGGGTTTTGGATTCCTTAGAGAGAAGTGGTTGCTCTTACAGTGACATTACTGCACACACGTTCCCAGCCATGTTTTCTGACGGGAAGTGGAATGGAGGATTGCTACTTTTGGCTTTGCAATGATTCCCATAGCTAGTATTTTTTAAACCTTTTATTTTTGTGACTACCTTCCTGAGGTAGGCAGGCAGCGGTAGTTACCGCCAATTGAAGAAACAGAGGCTCTGAGACCTTAAGCAGTTCACTGCTGCCTTCAATAAATACTCTACCATGTGAGGGCTGACCCTGTGGGAAACCCAACCCCACATGTCCATGGTGCCAAGGCTGAGCTACTTGCAGTAGGTGCAAGGAGTGTGGAAGCCAAGTATTCAGCCCAAGGCTCCATTAACTTGCTGATGGGCATAGGCCAAGTACCCTGTCCTCTCTGGAGTTTGGAGTCCATGCTTTCTGGGGCCTCTTGAGAGCCAGGTGCAGAGACAGCCATCTCTGTCCACTCACCCTCTTTCTTATCCTGAATGTTGCTCTTCTACCCACTTCCCACCTTAGGGCCCCAGTTTCATGACCCCACCACCTAGACCACAGGTGCACTGCTCCCTGGCCAGGCTGAACGGCCCAAGAGTAGGGGTTTAACCCAGATCAAGCCAGAGAGTTTCTCTGAGATTTTTTCAGCCTGGGATTAGAGACAAAGCCCTCTCTATGGAGGCCAAGTCATAAGGCATAGATTCAGGAACTGTGGGGATTCCTTGGCTAAAAGGAGGGAAAGACTGCCCAAGAGACAAGAGAGATGGAAAGTGGAGCCCTGTCTCATGCTAGAAGCAGCTCCCAAGGGCCCAGCCACACTCTGACCTTCCTGACCTTTGGCTATGGAAGCTGACTGGCTCCCCCTTTGGCCTGTCCTAGTGTGGACGGGGTTTCATGACTTGCAGTCAACAGGTGCTGATGACGCTCCACACTGTTCCCTCCCCACTATCAACTCCAGCAACACCACTCTCTGGCCTCCTTTGAGGCCACCACTCCAAGACACGTTCTAGACAATGAGCTGGAGGCAGACACCTGCTGTGACTTCTTTTTCTTCACATCCTTGAATGGTGCCACTAGGGTCTAGAGTCTCTAATTCTGGCTGGTCACTATGTCTCTTATTTGCACAGGATGGTGGGAGAGGGGGTGGGCAAATGCTTCTTGTTCAATCCCAGCTACTCAGGAGGCTGAGGCAGGAGGATCACAAGTTTGAGGTCAGCCTTAGCAACTTAGGGAGCAAGGGCCAAAGCAAATTAGTGAGATCCTATCTCAAACAATAAAAAGGTCTGGGGGTATAGTTCAGGGGTAGAACACTTGTCTAGCACATGCAAGACCTAGTTCTGAAGGTGGGGGGAGAACACTGTCATCACTTGCGTGCAGCCCAGACCCCCATAGGCCTCACAGGCAGCCTGAGGGGGAAGCAGGCAGGAGGATTGTTCTGAACACATCTCATCAGAGAATTTAGTAGCCTCCAGTCTGCAAACTATGGGTCTACTGGGAAGTGGTTTTACAAACCTTGACCAAGTGTTAAAGTTAGACATCCTCTTCAAGATTGTCTAGTGCAACACCTCATCCCCAAATGAAGCACCTGAGGTCCCAAAAAGGACCTGGAGATGCAGGACGAGGTCAGGAACCTCTTGGCTCCTCCTCTTAGGCATTTGTCTTCCTCTGGTTTATTGAATTATTTTTTGAATTTAAAAAATTGTACTAGAAGATACTCAAATGATCATGAGCATCCCATATGCTTCTGTATAACAAATTTACCCACAATTTGTGGTAGAACGCAGCAAGCATTTGGTATCCTATGATCTACGCTCCAGGGATCTGGGAGCTATAGCACCAGGTGGCCCTGGCTCAGGGTCCTTCATGAAGTTGCAGGATGGAGAGTCAGGCAGGTTGGTTTTCCTGGCATGGAGAAAGCAGGGGAGAGCAGGGATCCAGTGAAAGGGGGGTGGTGAATCTGGGATGGAGAAGAGTTGGGTGAGGCCAAAGCAAAAGCAGGGTACAGGCAAGAAGTAGAGAGAGGTGAGGCCAGGCAATCTACAACCTCTGTTTCCACATCACTTCTCTTGGAAGCTTCTGCAAACCCCTCAAATCTGCATGCACCCTGCTTGCTCCTCTCCTCCCCAAACTTGCCAATCCTGCTAACTGTGCAACTGTGATCTCCCTTGGCTTCTCTCTCTTGCTCAGCAATGAAAACGATGGTGGTGGTGGCTAGCCAAGGCTGGACTCTTACCAAACTAAAGCCAGGCCAACTCCTCAGCAACTGCCACAAGAGGACAGTATTTTGAAATAAGAACCGCCTTTTGCTTCCCTCCTCACCTACTCATTTTGTCCTTCTTGCTCTGGGGTCCCCCCTCTCCTATGAATCAGGGACATAGGGCCAGTTTAGAACAAAGAGGTCAGAGAGTTGCAAATAGAATATTTGTTTTAACCCACTGAAGAATACTAGTCCTCAAAGTATTTTAGTTTGAGGAATTAGAAACTTGACAAAGACATGAGGGTTTTAAGGCCAAAAGCCTGACTTTGCAGCAGGCTGCTGACCATGGCTCTCACCCACAGGGACAGAGTTGAGCAGCAGCAGGGGGAGGAAGAGAGGACAGCTGAGCAGTGATTGCCAAGGTCTTTGAGAAGGGATGGGCAGGCTGCAGGGCAGGCTGGATAACAGAAAGCCAAATTCCTCAGGATGCTGAAGGTTTTAAGCTTGTCTCACCTGGACCTGCTCATCCAGGTAGTCAAGGTTGGAAGGGTATGGAGTGCCTGGGCCTGACCTCATAGCAGTCAGTGTGTGTTGGGGGGAGAGGCATGTGCACATGCACCCCCTGGATAAGGTAAACACACACACACACACACACACACACACACACACACACACACACACACACACTCTGCCACCCTTTCCCTCAGATGAAACTGACCCTTAGGAAAAGGGGAAGGAGGAAAAGCCAGAATTTACTGATATTGACCCCCAAAGTGGCTCTATTTCATACCAGTAAAGACAACCTAGAGTTAGCAGAATTGAATTTTCTGTTTCTATGTGGATAGAGCTCATGAGCTAGGTCCCATTGGGGAAAATGGAGTTAATTCTGCTTACCTTGCCACCTCCCTTCCTCATCTCCTCAAACAGTGGGCCCCCGAGTTTCCCTGAGTCCAACTCCACGTGTCTCTGGCCTCAGGCATTTGCTTTCTCCCAAGTGGGCATCCCCACCTTACCCCTCTGGGTACCTGCAGATCACAGAGAGGTGGAGAACATGCCAAATGCAGAGGGAACAGCCTGGGTTCTGGAAGGCTCCAGTACTATGGGCCATGAGACCACAGGTCATTAGACTTCTCAAGCTCCATGTCATAAAGATGGGAACATGGGTGATAAACCCTATTCACACACAGTTTCTATGAGGCTCACAGAAAAACAAGAGCATACCACCATATGCTAGACACTCTTCTCAGACCTTCTATGAATTACCTCATTCCATCCTCAAAACAACCTAATAGGGTGATTCTTCTGGTAACCTCAATTCACAGATGGGGAAACCAATGTACAGAGAGTGCTTGGTGACTTGCCTCAACAGCATCATTCTAGACTGACAATTGCTGGCCCTGATTCATCTGCCATTCTCCAGGGAGAGGTAGTGTCCTCATTTCCCCGGGACTCACCCCAGCCAGCAGATCCATCGACCCAGCAGTTCATGATGGTAATTGACCACCTTGCATTTTACACCTCCAGGAACCCAGGAGAGCTCAATAGTGGAGATAATGTCCCCCCAAATCCTCAAGTCCTCCTGCACTGTAATGTAGACAAACCAGGGGCAAAGATCCACTAGGATCAAAGCTGGCTTAATACAGGGGGAGGGTCTCCAAGGCACCCAGGTGTACAGGTGTTAATTCTTTGGAGCTTAGACTGTAAAGAAGGGGGAAATGAAGAAGTTCAGACAAGAGAAGAGCTGTGGCCAAGGCATTCTGGGGTTTGGGCAGCTAACATGGAAGCACTGGGATTATAATATGCTGTCATCACAGGAGCCCATGAAACACGCAGCTGGTTGTTGGTGCTGGACTTGCACTTGGTGAAGGATGAGCTGATGTAGAAGCTGGCCTGCTGGTGCCCAGCTCAGTTCCCCAATCAGTCTTCCTCAATGGGAACCCTCTGAGAAAAGGTGATGGCAATGCAGATGGTGTTTTTCCTGAGCCGCTGGCTTTCCTGCCATTCCTCAGCTGCCTCCCCATCTTGTCCAACACCTCACAGTCTGAGAGTAATTATCCAGCAGCCAGTTCAACCTCCAAGGTGCAGGCCAGCCCTAGACTCACCCTTCCCTGGCTGGAGCCCAGATTTCCAGAACTCATCTGTCCTCCCCGTGCTGTGCCGGTACACAACTCCCCGGGAAGATATGCCAGATATGGAGCATTTGCTGATTCTGTGGTGAGAATACTCCAACTGTGGCCAACTCCAAAATACTAATGGTTAAACAACATTCCTGAATATTTAACAATCCACTGTTGCAGGTTTATAGGAGGAGATCCAGCACACCCTTGCCAACCTGCTCAGAAGCTCCAGGTCTCGATGGCGGGAGGCTTCTGGGAGAGGACAACTCACCCACCATTGGGTCAGAACAGGATCCACTCTCCTTAAGCCCCCATGACCACCACCTCCAGATCAGGATACCCTGAAGTTAAAGCAGTGAGTCTTTTCCCCCTATGCCCGAGGATGGAGAAAACAAGCTGCCACCAACCTCAACCAATATTACATATAGATGCAGATAGAGAAATTTCCCCTGGGTCTCATGTATTGTGCAGCCTAATCAGAATAAAGAATGGGCACATGATAATTACAGTTACTACTACCATATTTATTGTGTTCTATTATATTTAAGATTGTCCCTGGGAGAAGCATCTGGATTATACCCTCAACTGTGAAAAAGTTTCTAGAATCAATGCCATCATGAAGGGTGTCCCATTTCCCCTCCCTTGGTGGGGATCCCTTCCCCAAGCCCATTAGCAGGCATCCAGTGTAGCCACTGACACGTACAGATGGTGGCCACTGGGCCAACGGTGTGTTTGCTTTTCGTCAGTGTGAATGTTGACTTGAGTCATTTTGCACCCAATTACTTTGCAGTAAATTTGCCGGATGGTTCTTGTCCTGCCGTATTGATCCAGCATCTCACCTTGAGCTTGTTTATTGACACATCAAATTCAGAAGTCAGACCCCGCTCGATTGACCACTTCCCAATTAGGGCATTTATATGATGATGTCACCGAGCCTCCTTGTCATGTTCCAATGAGAGCCATTTGTCCTCCCAACCACCACTGCCACCCAATCGCCTGCAACCAAGTTGCCATTTTTCTTTGACCTTTCTGGAGACAGATGGCAGTCCATAAAATACATCATTAGCAACGTGTCATTTTATCTTGCCATAGTCTCCCCACGTGAAAGGTGCTTCATTCAACAAAAGATTCCACAGCCACGTTCTCCCCAGAGAGAAGCTCACTTCTTTGCTGGGGCGGGGGGGGAATGGAAACCAGTGCTTCTTCTCTCATGGGGGACACCCCTCAGCCCTCCTTGGGAAGGAAGCTTTTGGGCAGTGACCCAGAGCAGGCTGCCAGGATGTGGAGAACTGAGATGATGATGTGGGTGTTAAAACACCCCGGATGTCAAAGATACAGTGCCCAGAGAGTGTGAGACCCATTCAGGCCCAACTCCTTGTGACGCTTCCTAAGTGGTTTTTAACCATGGGCGCCTAGTGTGACCGTGGGTGTGTGTGATAGTGGCATCAGGTGGGAACAAAAAGGCAGAATTCCATGCCATGGGTGCTCCTAGGATGGCACCCAGGTAGTGTTTGGGCTTTTCACACAGTGGGTAACATCATGGCACCATTTCAGGGGCAAGCTTACAAGGTGAGGAAGAGTTGGGATGAACAGAGGCCTCTGCTTCCTAATGTGAGGCTAGAAGGAGTAAGACTAAGAATGGCATGGAATGTCATGGGATGGGATGGGATGGAATGGGATGGAATGGAATAAAATGGCATGGTATGGGATGGAATGGAATGGATTGGAATGGGATGGGATGGGATGGGATGGGATAGGATGGAATGGATCAGCTCAGAGTGCATGTGCCATAAAGTAAGAAGGACCATAATACAGCACTTGCTCACATGTGGAGTGGGTATACTAGGTCCCATAGTAAAATACCTTTTTTGTTTCTTTCAGGGTTGTGGCCAAAACAGTATGAAAGTAATCATTGTGAGAAATCATTAATTTTTTTCATCCTCTTCTTTTGACAGAAAAGATCTCTGTCTGTCCAAATACTTGGCCAAGTTACATGCAATTCAAGCCAAAAAACATCTTATTGAGTACCTACCATGGGCCTGTAAGGGATGCGGGGACGAATCAGACATCATGCCTGAACTTGACACAAGGGAATTAGTCCGTATTCAGCATTCAATGCTTGTTCTGTCTGCTCTGACGGTGAGCAGGGAACATAGCTGTAAACAGGAGAGCCACAGGGCAGTGCCCAGAGCTTTGAGTTTATTAGGCAGCAGACACATGGGCAGACAAACTAGCACCCATGGGGATTGCAGGACTCGGGGTGGGGCACCTGGTGCAGCCTGGGGCAGGGGATAGTTGAGACAAACTTGTCTAAGACTTCGGGAGGCAAATAGGTAATGTCAGCAAGAGCAGGCAAACAGGTGATGACAGTGGCAATGGCAGGCTCATGTCCTATCCCCAGGGACAACTCCTACTCAGCCTGAGTTGGCTGTTGGCCAGAGGAAATGTTGCCAAATGTCTTGATATTCCAAAGTCCTACATTAGGACTTTTTAAGGAGCAGTCTCCTACTGTTAAAATATTGGCAACAGATTTAAGATTTTTTAAAAAATATATATAACATCAAACAAAAATACTCTATAGCTATTCATTTTCACCTCTCCCATTATCATTATAGCACCTGGTCAGTGAAACTATTGCCCCCTTATGGAAGCATGGCCAAATTGCAGGGTATTCTCTGAAGGAAACATAAACCTCTCCAAGTGCCCCAGGGTTGAACAGTCATGGCTTAACTGGGTGTCTTCCGTAAAAATGTTGCCTAGGGAGCAGAAGAAAGCAAGGCTGAGCAGAAGTTATCAAAGCTAAGCTTCGCCAGTGACCCAGGTTAGGACAGGATTAGGCCAGGATACATTACAGGGAACAAAAGTCAGCCAGCAATTGATCTTGGGTTGAGGTCTTGAATACTCATCTCAGCATGGAAGTGGCTGTCTGACTGACTAATTTCTAAAATCCCAACAATAGTCCTCAGGGCACCCATCACCAAGGCAGTCCGGCCCCCGGGAGAGCAGCCATGCCGGTCTTTGCCTCTGCAGATCTGAGCCCATCCTGACTCTATTGCAAAGCTAAACTGCCCTGAGCTCTTTTCCCTGCTTCAAAGGCTGGATATTTATAATAGACCTGGAAGTCCTGTGTGTAGATTTCTTGAACCTCCCAGCAACAGGGTCCCTCCACAGCAGCCGTAGCTCCAGGTGTCTCCTTCCTCTTCTGTTAAGTTTTTGGACTCTCTGTCACTCTATCTGTCCGTCTCCTTTTCCCTAATTGTCAAGAGACAAGTTCAGCCCACTGTCTGGCTAGGCAGAGTAGACATGTACCTGTATATTAGGATTTGGGGAATATTCTCTGCTTCCAGTTTACTGCAGTGTCTACTCCTTTATAAGAGAGAAAGGCTGCACTTACACTGTGAAATGAGATTCCAAATGAAAACAGCAAATGCACATGTGCATAGTGTACACACACACACACACACACACATATGCACACACATGCACACACATGCATATCTTGTGCGCATGTGCACACACACATCAAGCTAGGAGTCAGCGGTCCTGGCCCCCTTCCCTGTCTGTCACTGACTTTCTATACAAGCTGTGAGATATACTCTTCCTCTCTGGGCCTCAGTTTTCTTTGTGAAATGAGAGGGTGGGTGAGTTCCATGTGCTAGGTCCATGATTCTCTATAAAGTCATGCTAAGCTACAAGCTCACTTGTAGAGGGTATTTTCTTGAGATCAGGATTTCATAAAGCAGAGAAGGTGCACAGGGAAGGAGCAGCGATAAAGCAGGTGGGAGTCCACTGAAAAGGAAAATGGATCTGGGCAGGAGCAGGAGGCTGAAGGTGCTGGCGTCCACCACTGCCATCTTCCCTTCTGCCCCAGGCTAGTGCCGACTGCTAAGTACCTGTAATACTCATTTCGAGTAGAATCCCACATCTGACCATTTTTTCTTGGAGATCATTTTCTGGGTCTTCTACTTCCCTCCCCTCAAAGGGAGCATTCTATGAGGCCTCCCTGTGTGCAAAGCCATGTGTCAGGTGCCAGGTGTGGCCCTGTGTTTGGACATTTGCCTGCCTGATACAGCCTTGCCCCTGTCTTACACATGTGTCCTTCCTCCTGCAGGGGACACAGATGAAAGCTGGAGCTGCAGCCACCTTGCAGCCATGAGGAAAAGGCCAAGAAAGTAATAGAGAGCTTAGCTCTAACTTGTACAACCACCTACCACAAGCAGACTTCCAGTTCACAACCACAGGTTCATTGCGGCTTCTCACCTGGCTACATACATTACTCAGATCATATGTATCTAAACTTAATTCCCAGCTGGCACAAATGTTTAGTGTGCTGCCATGAACCCAGGAATCTCTGAGGAACTCTTTCCACTATATTGGAGAGGAGATCCCTGCCTGTGTGCTTTGCAGAGTGAGAAACACAGAGGAATTCAGCACCACATGGCAGCTCTGTGACTCTGTCAGGCTTTAACTGTGTGAGCTTCATGTATCTTTTGGTCTTGTTGGCCTTCTATTTGCTCATTTTGGGGTTGAACAGGAGGATCCAGGAAGTTCCTTCCAACTCTGACCATATATTGATCCATGAAAGTCCACAGGGACCCCCAGGTCTACCACATGGAACCTGGCAGCCCCAAGCCCTCTTGTAATGGCTCCATCCCCAACCGCCCAACAAATTTCCCTGAGATCCTGGGAACCTTTCAAAGAGGGAACTGCTTCAATCAAAGGTCTTAGTTAACTTTGCCACCTAAAGAACACCAACATTAACATAAAGCCTCATGGAATTAATAAGTCACTAAATAATTTTAGTTACCTTTCACTTTAAGGTAGCATGAATACTTAATTAAAAGCTGATATGTAAATTTTCCCATTTTCTTAAATTACACTGGAATGTAGAGAAGCACAAAGCATTGTGTGCGATACTGCTCTGGAGCACCTACTCAGAAGTTGGGAGACCATTTATTAACCAGTTTTCAATCATTCTGACAGGTCCCTGTGCATCTTGGAATAATTTACTTTGCAGTGCGACTGTGATGAATCATTGATTCGTCATTATTAAAGTATTTATAAACTGTTTCCTCTGCTTCTTCATAGTATATTGACTCCAAATAGGAATGCTTAGGGAGGTACTTTTGTTTTACTTCATAGTTTTATTTTAACCAGGAGAGTGCAGTAGAGGCACGTGGCCTCTCGGCCCACATCATGAGCCTAGTCCTGGGTACAGTGTTTTCATTACCTGCCCATCAGGCCTGGTGCTGTGTGTACATTGGCCAAGTGAAGGAAGTGCAGGGATTCCCTGTCCACACACCTAAACAGGGGAGAAAGAGAACTAACTAACACTCGTTGAAATCCTCCCCTTTGTTCCAAGTGCCTTGGCAAATAGTTGTGAATGTTCAGTATGTGCCCAACATTGTCCAGGTGACTTTGCGTGCAGCATCTCATTTAATTTTTGCAACGATAACTTCTAAAACTAACATTGCACTTTTGAGATGCCAGCGGTGCTCCAGGTGCATTGTCAATATTAATTCAATCCCCACCACAATCCTACACCTTGGTACCATTATGGTCCCTGTTTTTAGAAGCGGAATGAAAGCCCAGAGAGATTGAGTGAAAGTCACAAAGCTAGAAAATGACAGAGCTGGGGTTCAGATCCTAGTGTGCATTGTGGTGAAGTCATGTATGGAGCGTTAGCAAAGCCAGCCCACTTAGTGGGGATCTTTATTGTAATATTCATTAGCTTTGGGGAAATCACCACAATGCACACAGTAGGTGCTACTGCTCCCATTTCAAGGTGAGGAGGTGGAGCATAAGAGCCGATGTCATTTGCTAAAGGATCACACAGTTGTAAGGGTCAAGGCTTGGAATCAGTCCATATCGATATATTGACTCTGTTCTTTCAATCACAGCATGATAGATAGAGAGGAATTCCACTCATTTCAGCAAGACTTGGTAGAGGGCTGCCCTTCTTTTCCTCCATCCCTTTCATTCAAGGTTCAGATGACAGTCCAAGTGCTCAGATATCACTAAACCAATGGAGAGGGGCAAGAAAAAGGAGGCTTCCAAGACACTGTGGGGTGGGGCAGGGACTGGGGATGCTGAACTCGAGAATTTTTTCACATAACCTTCTTTATGCATTTACACTTCCCATCTCCCCATACCCAGGTCTCTATCTCCATCATCACTATCCTGCACATACCAGGCCAGAAAGGAAAACAAGTTATTTTGAAGTGCAGAGACAGCATTTTGACTGAATTTTTGGCTGAAAATCAAATGATTATAAAATTAGATGAACACTCGGACCAACAAAAGGTCTCAGGCCAAGGAATACAGACCCCAGAAGATGGGAGAATCATCTCAGGAAGGCTTGAGGCCTCTGAATGACTTAATAAAGTCCAACACAGAAGCAGGAGAATGCACTGAATGTCTTTTCAAAGTCCTTCCAGAACTTTCTCTTGATATTTCAAGGAAAATAACTTTAAGTTGCCCTGAAGACAACTGGATCCCCACAATCAGCTTTGCTTCTCTCTTCTTTTTTTCCCTCAAGTGCCCCCCAAATGCCAAAATAGCATAAATGCAACTAACCAATATCATATCTGATAGGTACCAATCAACCTTTACACAAGTTGGCTTCTTAAACCATAAGCCCCAGTCTTATTCCTGGGGCTGGATTATTAATTATTAAAATTTAGACCTGAATAAAGCATGCTTCTCAAGAGCAAGAATGTATAACTGACACTTTCAAGACAGGCAGAGTTGACTTTTATAATATGACACTTACCTGAGAAATGGTTTTTTAGTCTATCCCATTGCACAGGAGAGGAGAGGAAAAAGAAACAAGAAAATCTTAGGAACTCTTTTTCAGAGATGAACTCTTCTTTAGAAGAATGTTGCTAAAGGCAACAATACCACCAAAAAACTCAGGCGTCATACAAAACTTCAAGCTGATTGATTGGCAGTCCTTTGACTTCAGAACAAGATGTTTTTGTTAATTATTGAAAAAGACATAAATGAAATGGGAAATTTTTTATATTTATGGGTTATCAAGCCAATATAGAAATACGTAGGTAATCCAGGAGGCCATAAATGAGGTGCTGGATTCAGAGCTCCACAAATTATAAACCCATCCCTGCCCTTAAATGGCTGCCTGATCTGGTACAGACTGAGGACATCGGCCCAGGGAGAGCTGGGGTGTGGGAATAGACACACACACCCCTCCATTTCATCCATTTCACAAACATGACCCAGGTGAACACCAAGTGCCTGGGGCTGTGGTCACACTGAAGAAAAAGACAGAAATAAGACATGATCCTATTCCCAAGGGACTTTATAAGTTAGAGGATCAGTTGATGACACTGAGAAACTACAAAATTTTCTTACAGTTCACTGATCACCCCCACAATAAGGGTTATTCTGGGAGTTAAAGAGATACTCAGATGCTCAGCCAAAACCATAGAGATACTATGTGGACAGAGGAAACTGGACGTCCAAAAATCACATGTTGGTCTTCACTCCTGCACCCCTACTCCTTAAGGGCCCCTAGGTCCAGCCTTGGAGTCTTCAAGTAGCAGTACCTGCCACTTGAGCATCCCAGCATCATTTACTGCATCCACACAAATAAAAGTGGACAGCAGGGCTGTGCCATCTTGTTTGCTGCTATTGGATTTATGACATGTCAAGTTTAAACAGCATGTACAAGGCTTACAATGGAGGGGACACAGAATTTATTTTTCAAGCCTATAAATGCTCTGAGGCCAGTCTCTTCTCCCTGCTGGGGCCAGGAGAGCAATCTCATGAAATCCTCATATCAAGAAAAAGCCTCCTGGATCTCCACAATCAACTCTGCTTCTCTCTTCTTTTTTCCCTCAAGTCCCCCCACAAATGCCAAAATAGCATAAATGCAACTAACCAATATCTGATAGGTACGAATTAACCTTTACACAAGCTGGCTTCTTAAACCATAAGCCCCAGCCTTATACCTGGGGCTGAATCATTAATTCCTGAGGAACAACCACAGCATGCCAAATGCTGCCCAGCCGGTTTAACTGTCTCTAATCCAGGCTCCCTCTGCCTATCTTTTGTGCTTTCCTTTATCGGGATGTGAGAATCCTTTCTCCTGTCTTCCCTTCCCCCTCACCAGCAAATTAAATTTCTCAGTTGCCCCTAGCTTTTCCCAATAATGGAGGCAACTTGGACTTGACCCATCAAAACAGAGAGCCCAGAAATACTTGCTGCAATACCCAGCCAGTCTCATTTTGATAATTGATTGGTAAGACAAGCATTTGGGTTGCAAAGCAACCTTGGTCAGGTTTCCATTTTGCAGCAAACCCCCAAATTAAAAATCACCTCCAGGGGATAATTCATTTGCAAATAACATGAGCTGGGCTATTTCTGTTTTTGTCAGGCACACTGTCACTCCGGGCTGGTGTCTCATATGTTATTCTGGCTGCACAAAAAAGGGCCAGAATAATAGCATTGGCAACAGAAATGGTGTCAAGAATGCGAATGTCAATTTACAATCGTGAAATAAGGTGAAAACCATACTTCTCAACAAGAAGTTGAAGCCCATTTTATCCAAGAGAAAATTACAATATAGAGCCCCTCCATCTGGATGGTTTAATCAATAGCAAAGCAGGTAGCATTTCGGGTGCTGCATTCATGGTCAAACTTGAGTTAGGCTAGACCCACCCAGGCGGCAGGGACCTTGAACTCTTAAAAATGAACAAATGTTCATCTGATGTTCCATTAGTTTGTGCTCAGGTTGTACTGAACTGTGACCAGATGCCTTATGTCTCTGCCTTTGCCCAGGAAGTCACTTTTGAACATTATGCACTTTCCACCATTGGCAGATGGATCACTCCATCTCATCCTGAGAGACTCACCTCAAGTGTCCCCACTTCCAGGAAGTCTTCCTAGGTTTGGGCCAGATTTTATCTCCCTCCTTTCTCTCATGACACAATAGTAAGGATTTCTGGTTAACTTTCAATCTCTCCTACAACACTTTGAGTTCTTTTACAGAATTGAACACATCCTCCTCTTTTTAATCTCCAACAGGTAGAATGGTGCATGGTACATGGTAGGTATTAAGTGAGTGCTTATTGAATGAATGGGTATGTCTACACCTAAAAATCTATATAAAATGAAACAAAGGGCTGAATTGGAAAGAACCAAGTATTCAGAAATCAATCTGTAGAATGCAGAAAATGCTTGGTCTTGTACTAAGTAAGCACTTAGTACAGGGGATATGATAGGAGGAAGAAATTTAAACCAGATCTGTCCATTTTTATATAATAATAGTGGAGAAGAGTCCAAGATGGAATTTTACAGCACAGTAGTATGATTGTGCTGGAACCCCGGGTTGAGGGTTTAAGAACTTTATCTCTGTCACAGTTCCACCCACTGAGTCATTCTATGACCTTGGGCAAGTCCCTCCACCTCTTTGGATCATGGGATTGTCATAGGTAATGTGGAGGAGCTGAAGCAAAACTGTACAATTAGCCTCTTCCATGGAGAAACAAATCTCTCTGCCTCATGTCACATAGAAAATAAACTCCATATGGATTCAAGATCTAAATTTTAAAAATGGCAAAGCTCAAACTTTTCAAAAAAAAGAAAAGAAAGAAAGAAAGAAAAAACTTTCAGGCCATATATCTTTATGGCATCAATTTAGGAAGAATTTTCTTAACAAAAATGTGAAAAGCAAAACCTAGAGAGGAAACATGACTAATCAGAGTACCTGAAAGCGAACACATGACCATCCAAATCAACAGGAAAGGTGAACCAAGCGGCAACCTGGAAGCAGAGATCGGTATCTCTTGTGATGAAGAGTGTAAGTGCAGCCAGAATACAGAAGGACCCAATCAAATAGGAAAGGATGACGACCCAGCATCAAGATGGTCAACGTATATGAAACACAATTCACACACACACCAAAGGAGAATGACTGATCCTCATTAGATGTCCACCCTCACTAATAACCAGGGAAATTTCGATAAAATGGACAGCAACATACCAGTTCGTGCCCATCAAACTAGGGGAAAATGAAGAACCTTAGTGTTGTCAAATACGTGTTGCCGTGAGGATGCTCATGAGCCCTGAAGGGGTGAGAGGGGTATGGATATTTTGATGATGATGCAGACGTTGCAGCTGGGGCTGAAGTGGGCAATCAGGAGAAACCACGGATTTCCAAAAGCAAATCTGCTCTTCCTGCAGGGGTTGAATGGTCTTTCCAGGCCAGGGCCTGATCAATGCCCCTCGTTTCCTGCCTGCTCCTTATGAAGAACCCCTCTCTGAGGCTAGGGAGAAATTCCTATAATTACAGTAATGCCTCAAAGGGGCTAGGGGGCTGCCTCATATGAGCCTGATATGAGCTGACATCTAAAGAGATGAGCCCTCCTTACCCAGGGTCCCATGGTGGGTCCAGGGAAGAGCCTCAAACAGAGTAGTAAGAGTGATGGTAGCAGCTACCTCTCACCAAATCATTGCTAAGCCCACCCCCATGCTGTCCCCAACCCCTCGTAATGCCCTGTGAGGCAGGGACCAATAATATCCACCTTTCACAGATGAGGAAACTGAGGCACAGAGAAGGGAGGTTTCCCAGCACCTCATGGGTGGCGCCTGGACTGGAGCCCCAGCTTGGCTGCAGGGCTGCTGCGCACAGCCATCAGGAACCACAGCAGGGTCTCTGGATTCTCGGCCTCCTCGTGCCAGGTGCTGCTCCTCCACGAAGTTTGCTAAAGCTGATCCTGATCCCTGGTCCTAAATGTGGGCCTCCTCTCCAATCAACAACCTCGCTGGCCCTTCTTACCCTCCCCTCCTCCACCCTCCCCCTCCACTGAAAGTGGGAGGCTGTGGCAGACAAGGTGTCAGAGAAAGTGACAAATGAAGTCTGACCTCAGGTCAGAGGTCACATGACCTGACTCCCACCCCCATGGAACTGCCTTGCCTCCCTAGTGCTGAGCTGACAGGCACGGGGCCCAGGGTGTGAGTGGGGATGAGAGCATATCCCCTGGGGCCACCTCCCATTAGTAGGGCAACTGGGCATAGACTGCCCTGCCCCACCTACTCTGCCCCTGCTAAAGCCCCTTCAAGTCATCCTTCAGGACCAGAGGACAGGTGCTCCCCCTGTGCAGCTGACAAGTGCCAAGCTGAAAACATGAGGGACTGTGTGGTGAGAACAAAGTGTTGGTTTTCCTTCATCAAAAATGGCAGCTGTGGAGGCAGCAGGCGAGGGGCGGCATCCTCACAGAGACATGTGTGCCTTGTGACACCTGCTCTCTCTCTCTCTCTCTCTCTCTCTCTCTCTCTCTCTCTCTCACACACACACACACACACACACACACACACACACACACACAAGTGCTCACTTATGCTGCATGAATGGGACCCAAGAAGTAAGTCTTAGCTCATGGGTGGGGGTGGGGTATCAGCTCGACCACATCACTCTCTGGGATATGAATGATAACAGCAGCAAAGCCTGCGGCGCCACAAACAAGCTATTGTGCCTCTTTTTGTGCATCTATATAGTAGGACTAATAATAGCTCCCAATGAAAACCATAGCCATTGAGGAGTTAGGGCAGCGCCTTGGAGAGCCCAGAGGAGACCATCAGCCCTGCTCCTGTCCATTCCAGCTGCTGATGGCTGCAGCTTCCCAACTGCCCAGTGCTCTAAATTTACCACCCTCCACAGCAAGCACCCTCCCAAACCCCCTCAGTGAGCTCCTGGGCAGAGTGACACCAGCCTGGGAGGGAAATGAGGCCGAATCACTGGGGCATCCGCACATACCACACAGTGTGGCCACCACAGGCCCAGCCTGCTTATGCTGTTTGCTGGCTCAGCAGTGGGCTTGGTGCTGAGCAGAATCTCCATCCAACCTCCCACAAAGACTCCTGGGAGGCAACTGAGAAGAAGTAAGTCCACACTGAGGAACTGCCAAGAAACAAACCCACAAGGCAGGCAGGAAGTACAAAAGCGAGTGTGGCGTGGTCAACATATGCTCATTCAGTCCAAAGTCCATTCAGCAGGCTCAGTTAACACCCCCCAAATACCTGCTGCCTGCCCAGCTCTGGGAGGGATAGAACAGAATGGCAGCCCTAGACATAGACCAGGGAGATGAGATCCTCCCCAACCCTCCCCACGAGAGCCTGAGACTGCACCATCAGGAGCAATTGATGGCTGTCCACGCCCATGTCTGCATATGGTGGAGACGTCCATTCCTCCTAAGGAATTGCTCCCTTTTTTATTTGGTTATCCATATGGACAGATTCTTGGAATGTCAGAAATGCATGGGACTTTGGAGAGCTTCTTCTAGTCCTTCCATCTTCAAACAAATTCTAAGTCAACATGTAAAATACACAAAAGTAGCATGGCTACCATTGAATTGGGATGGCAGTAGCTAAGAGGGCTGGCCCTGCCCCCTTGGACTCCCTTTGCTCATGGAGGTTCCTGAAATCCCTCGAAGAGTCAGGAAAGCACTTTTCAAGATGGAGGGTTAGTCTCAATTGCAAGCAACAAAGATTCCAAACCTAGAGGCCTAAACAGGATAGTTGCTGTTACTCTCTCACATGAACAAAAATGGGCAGGGTCAACAGATACCTGTTTACAGATGACTCCACATCTGCTCCGCATCCTCATGGTCCCAGATGTTGGCATTTGATTCCAGGCAGCTGGATGGAGGAAGGTACAGAGAAGAAAGTGCTGAGGACCATTCATTCACATCCCATTGGTCACAATTTTGTCACATGGCTACATGTAACTGCACAGGCTTCTGGAAAATGGATCTTGACCTCCAGGAGGCTGTGGGCTCCACTAAAAGTTTTTGACTATGAAATAAGCCCTGCCCCCTTGGACTCCCTTTGTTCATGGAGGAGAATAAGCAATTGATGGACATTGGCCTATTGTTCAATCTTCCACTTTCAAAGTGACCAGCATGAGATGCCACAGTGATTACGAGATAATTGGTTAAGGCCCTAATGCCCAAGAAATTTTCCCCAATATCCACAATAAGGGATTTATGTTACATAAAAATGAAAACATAGGTCGCAGTGGGGAGGAAGATGTCAAGAAACACTTGTGACATGACAAATGATAAAAAGTTAAGCAAAAAATAGAGTAGAGTGAGAGCATAATGCGCCCACATTTGTTTGTAAGGGTCCAAGAAGGAGTCAGCAAGGAAGAGCTTCCCAGTGAAGCTGGTTTGGTGAGAAGGTGTCTGTGGGGTGGAAAGGATGGGGAAGAGTAAGTCAGGGGGAGGGAATGGCATGGGCAAAGACCCAGAGGCAGGACACTATGCCATTTGGGGAAGCCAAATAGAGATGTGATGCTGCCAGAGCATAAAGGGCAAAGGAGATAGGATGCTTAATTTCACATGCAACTTAGAAAATATTCTTGGATAATATTAACATTTAAATTGGTAAATGAGATAAACTGCCCTCCACATTGTAGACAGGCCTCATCTAATCATTTAAAGGCTTGAACAGAACAAAAATACCAGCCTTCCCAAGCAAGAGGGAATTCCATGCCCCCTCCCCAGATTGCCTTTAGACTTTATCTGCATCCTTGGTTTTCCTATGTCGCCTGCCTGCCGGCCCACATTGTGGATTTTGGACTCCCCCAGCCTCTATAATTGCATGAACCATTTCTTTATAATGAATCTCTCTTTGATAGATAGACAGACAGACAGACATCCTATTGGTTGTTTCTCTGGAGAAGCCTGACTAAAACACAGTGGAATTGCAAAAGATGAGGTTGGATGGATTGGCAAGGACAAACTCATGAATGTCCTGTGTGCTATTCAAAGCCATTTTCATTTTATTCTGTAGAAAACGGGGAGTCATTGGAAACCTCTGAGCAAGAGAGGGATCTGACTTATGTATTCAACCATGTTTCAGAAATGCATGGGGATGAAGCAGACCTGCATATATTGAGGACCTATATATAATATATAATAAATGCTGTTCTAGTAGCTATAGATTAAATGGGCCAAGGCCAGCAGCAGGAAGACAGGACATGGTAACTGGATGTGCTGGTGTTGAGGAGTGTTGGTACAGGAGCAGAGGCAGGGAAGACTCCCAGCTCTCTGGTCTGGGCAACCCTGATTGCCCAGGGACTGATTCTTCTGTGCCTCCCTGCATCCCCAGCAAGAGTACAGTGTCTGGCACTGAGTCTGCATGCTTCTTTGTGTAATGAAGAAGAAACAAATAAAAAAATGTATACCTGACAAAGTAGGTTGTGGGCCCTAAGGATATTATTAAGAAAAAAAGGTCTTTAATTCAGTTCAAATGCTTGTTGAATCAATGAATGGATGGATGGATGGATGGATGGATGGATGGATGGATGGATGGATGGATGGATGGATGGACGGACAGATGGACGGATGGCCCAGCTTCTTAGGTAAGGCTACCTGCATTGGCCCAACATGCCCTCCAACCAAATGAGATACTCTCAGTGACACCAAAGGTAGAGGGTCGCTTTCAGATTTCAGAAAATATCACCTTCTCTCCCTTTCTCCCAAATATCCTCTCAGCTATAGGCTGAATGACATTCCACATCCTTGAGCCTTAAGTCCTAGGAAAGGCAAATCCCACAAATAAGGATCTTCCTTAAAGCCATTCTAAGTCATTGACACCCAAGTGTGGATGGCAACTCTGGGAACAGGAAGGGGTGAGAGGTGGAGAGGAGGGAATAGAACATATTGGAGAGCAAAACAGAGTCGAGGAAGGAAGGCTGAGGTCGCCAAGGCCAACATCATCCCTTGACAGTTTCATGAAAGATGAACAGTTCTCGCAGAGGGAGAGAGGAAGAAAGGGCTGGTGGGGTGGGGAGGGGCAGGCTGGAGTCCATCAGAATCTTTGTTGCCCCTTTGAAGGGGACCCAAGAGCTAAGGATGGAAAGATGAAATCCAGTGACTAAATCTGGTGGCAGGCTGTTACTGTTGACACATGGGGACCTTTCCATACCACGTTTTAAATATATTTCTGCCCAGAAGAGGCAGTTGACAGGCTTGGAAAGACCTAATGGAAAACAGCAGCTAATACTGCAAGTCAGCAGAGCCTGTCAACCCAGGCGCCATCATCCCTCACCTCCTTTCATTTTTATAGAAATGGCTCAGAAAGAGAGAAGAGAAATTTCAAAAGCCAAACAAAAAATCAATACTGTGGGAGATAACCCAGCATTAATATGAAAACCGGAGAGGGCTTCTTTGTCTCATGCCTCCGCAATGCCATCAATCACATTCCTTGGATGGATTTGGGAGGCCACCTTCACTGGGAAGCCAGCAGGATGTTTTAGTTAAAAGGCCCATGGAGTGCAGGGTTCCTGTGGAGTGAGACTGGGGCAAGGGCGGGAGGGAGGACACATAGTCCCCTGCCGAGGTGGTCCTTCTGGGACTCATGGGTCATAATCCCCAGGCCAAGACCTAAAAGACAGTGCAGACAGAGGAAAAGATCTTTGAGTGAAAGAGTAGATTGACAGAAAAAAAAATTAAGAGGAATGTGTCTTTTAGACTTAAATGAACCACTACCTAAGTGCAGAAGCTTATATCAAGGCTTCATAAGTGCAGGACCATCTGGTCCAAAACCAGCCACCAACAAACTCTGACAGCTTGATGTAGGACAGAGGAGTCTGGACACAGAGGAATTTTCAGGAAACAGGTTTATTGACTGCAGGGTCCAGAGGGATTATTGCCTGAAAGATTCTCTGGACCTTGAGTCTGGAAATTCTTGGAACTTTATACTCAAGGAGGGGGTGGCTTGGAGGTTTACATTTTTATAGGAGTCTACATAAAAGTATTTTTTTTCCTTGAGTTCACAGAAAGTGTTTTTAATCCCATTTTTTAGATGAGTCAGAGGTTTTACAACAAAAGTAAAAGTGACATCAAGTCTGCAGCCAAACTTAGTTTTGCCAAGACAGTGTAACTTAGTCCTCACAAGAAATAGGAAGTCCTATCCCACATTGACTTTTTTTTGTAGAAATTTTTGCTGATATTCTGTTATAAAGCTTTCTATGAAAAGAGGAACTTATATGCTACAAATATATAATTATGATAAGGGTCATCTGGTAGAGGGTCTCTGGTCTGCTTCAAGCTAATTCTAACCAGGTGTGATCATAGCATCCTAGAGCCTGCCATTCACAAGGGACACAGAGCAGGCACAGCCCTGGCCCATTCTTCCCTCCAATCCTCATCCCCTCTTCTCAGGACTCAACTGAGCTGGATCACGGGACTCCATAAAGCCTGGGCTAAAAACATCCAGGACATGAGGGACTCCTCTTTGCTCAGGTTTGTGGCCTCTTCTTCAGCCCCTCAATCTGAATGAGACCAAGAAAGCCCTTTCCATTCTACATGACTAAAGACTTGTGGCTATTGGTTTGTCTCTTTGCAGATCTATCCACAGAACCAGCCCAGATAGAAATATGTTACATGAACAAAGCCTTGGGAATGTGGATCCCTTCCTCTGCACCTGTGTGCACATAGCCACACCTAGAATGGCTTCACCCTCCAGGTCACTCCATATAAACCTGCTAACTTCCTCCAGGAAAGCCCAGACTCCTTGCTGGGCACTAATCCTTCCCTTCTTTGGTATGCTAGAGTCTAGCAATCTAAGGGTTCTGTGAGCATTCTAAGAGTCACAAAGACAATCACAGAACCTTGACCTGGGGTGCACTTTAAGAATCATCTCATCTCTGAGGATCATTAAAAAATAAGACAGGCCAGGCTCAGTGGCACACACCTGAAATCACAGTGGCTCAGGAGACTGAGGCAGGAGGATCCCAAGTTCAAAGCCAGCCTCAGCAAAAAGCAAGGTGCTAATAAGCAACTCAGGGAGACCCTGTCTCTAAATAAAATACAAAATTGGGTTAGGGATGTGGTCAAGTGCCCCTGAGTTCAATCCCAGGTACCCCATCCCCAAAAAGACAGATGCCCAGGACAGGGCTCAGCTATTAGCATTCTAAAATCTTAGCCGATGATGGTAGTGTGCATCCAAGGTTAAGATCCACTGCCTGCTCCGGCCCCTTCAGGAGCTCAACATGTGTTGTGTCCTACATGAATCTGAAGGGAACTATTCACCTGTCCTCGGTGACAGAGGTGCCCTTGAGGGTCTGTGCAGCACACAACCTAACCAAAGAAACCTGATGATTTTATATGAAAAGAAACTGAGGCTCAGGGTGAAGTGACTTGGTCAAGGTTCCACAGCTAGTTAATGTCACAGCTTCATCGAGAGCCTGTGCTGCCCAGCTCTTCATTCAGGGCAATCTGTGGTTGTCCACCAGAGGACTCAAAGCGCATCCCCCCAGCTTGTTAGGAAGAGGCTCTCACGCACGACCTCAGATATATCCTGAACCAGAATCTGCTTTTTACCAAGATCTTCAGGCTCTCCAAATTCATGTAATAGTGAGGGAAGCCATGCTGGTCACACTGCCACCGCAGAAAGCTTTGTGGAAGCTGAGCCGACTTCACATCTGCTGCTCCTCGTGAATCTTCCTTGCACGTAGTAGGCAATCAATACATATATGCCGATTGATTGATTGAAAAATCTGTGGTTTGCATTAGATACAGCTCCCCTGAGAGTGGCTGTATTGGAAATGACCAACTTTTCAAGTTCCTGTAATCAGTGATTATTGAACCGAGGGACTCCCTCCTCACCACACCGGAGGTGGCCTCTTGCAATTGTAGAATGAGTGACATTGATAACCAAAGGAATATCTTGCTGAGTACACGCAAGGTCCAGTGGAGGATTCTGTCTGCCCCCGGCCCTTTCTGTAAATAACATCTAATCACCTTACCAAGCCTCATTTGGATAATGGCTCCTATTTCATCTCTACTCAAGAAAAAAATATAAAACTAATCAAAACATAAATAAAAAAGGAAAGAGAGAGCATGAGGGTTCTTCAGGGATTAGAGACTCTTTTGATTAGAGATTATTTACTGGCTCCCATTAATCCACCTGATCAGAGGCACTTTGTGTCCATCTTTCTCCCCCACTGCTGGCTCCAGTTCTTCGTCGGGTGGCAACTGAGTCCATAGCACTTCATGGTCAACCACCTGAATGACAGATTGGTTGTTCTCATCCTTGAAGGGCTGCCTCTTCTGTTTATTTCTTCGACAAACAGTGAGCCTTCCACATAAACATGCAAACCCACTGGGCATCTCGGCACTGGGAGACATAAACTCCAGCCGATTCAACAGGCTGCCTGGATCTGCAGCATCATATCACTGATTCCATGGACTTGTTAGAGAGTATCACTCCAAACTCCTGGACAAAAACATTCAGAGACAAATACTGATAGTTAAGAGGTGATCTGTGGAGGTTGGTCTAGCTATTTCTGTAACTGAGTGGTTCTGAACTTTTCTCACCCCAGAAAAAAAATGTGCATAAACATCTGTTCAAAAATTTACATGCAGTTTTCAGGGTCCATAGGCCTCAGAAAGGCCAGTTTAAGACCCCTGTTCCAAATGTTCTGAAATGTTTTCCTGGACTGAGATGAATCGTCAGAGATCCGGGTGCATGGACCACTTGTTTTGGTGTCATTGAGGAAACATTCTAACTACAATGAACTGAGGTGTTGGCCACCAACTACCATTTCAGGACAATTCCAATATGTGTCCCATTGTTCTACTGAGAAGACGTAGCTTAGATTATCATCTACTACGTTTTTTGAAAGAATCCACAGGAGAAGTTTATTTCCAGTCTCAGTGCCAGGAAAGCTTGAAGCTTGATTTTTATGGATGGACATCATAAAACCCAGAGCACATCACCTTGACTTCTCAGTGTGGCCTGCCAGGGATTTCAGAGTCAATTCATGGCCCCAGTGCACACATATTTGAGCGGAGGTGGTAGGTAATTAACCTCATTTGGAATATTCTCCTCATCCAAAAGTCAAATTTTCTCATTTACTGATTTTTTTTTTTGAGATTTTGTGCCATCTATTTTTTTTCATACACTCATTTTGGAACATGGTGGTGTAGAAATAAGACAAACATATGAATATTTTAATGTTACTACTTTCGCCCTCTAGGATAAATGGGAAGACAAGCCAACAGACAAAGTTCACCAAAGTTTTTATAAGAATAACCAATGCCCACCAATAGCTAAAAGAGCTCTCCAGCTGGTGAGCCGGAGATAGAGTAGAATGGGATGGAGGGGAGGATGGGGTGATCCAGACTTGGGAACCATCCAGCAACTCCTCCCTTCTCGCCAGCTCAACAAAGGGTTTGTCAGGCAGCTTCATGCCTGACTTCTGATGATCAGCCAGGCTCCCTCTGACCTGGTCAAGGTATCTTAATTCTCCTAGTTGATGCACATCTTCCCTAGGACCTTGTCAGTCATGGATGGCCATGTGACCCAGTGGCCACTGAGGAGGTGTAAGGGAAAGTCATGAGGGAGCTTCAGGAATGTTCTTCCTCCCTACTAAGCCTACTACCCACCCATGGCTGCCATCTTGGGGAGGGGTGTTGTTGTAAGAATGTGGATCCCAAAGCACAGGGCTGTCCTCTGGCCACTGGGCAGCAAACATGAAGACCAAAGGGCACCACATAGAGGATGGAAAGTGCCAGGCACGAGGAGCCTAGAACTGCCACCCTCCAGGTCTCTAGGCCATTTACCAGTGCTCAATAAAAGACTGTGCTTTGAGTTACTGGGGGAAGAGTCTGTTTCCTGCTGCTAGAGACATTCCTAACAGATACACATGGGGGACTTGGATGGAAAACTCGTTCTTTGTTTCATTATAAGAAGTAGTATGAGGTAGGAAATGAAAAATGGAGCCCAAACCACAAAGGCTCAGAGATGATACAGAGGAAAACTGTGAAATGAGCAAAATCTATTTTTAATATCTTCCCAATTCTGCTTTTAGATACTCTCTCCTCCCCTACCCCATCAGCAAACAAAGCCCCTCTCCCACCAAAAGCCTGACTTGCTTGGCAAAGTCCAGGACTTTGGACATAGGACTTTCCCCTTTAAATTCTGGTTTCAAATAAGGGTCAGGAGGAGAGAGATCTGAAAAATTAATGCCAGTTGTGAGGCTAAGTCCAATGATAAATTGTAGCTCCACCCAGCCATGTTCAGTTTTAACCAGGACCAAACATCTTGGCTCAGCTGAGTCTCTGGAAAAGAAACTTCATTCATATCCATCTTCTGCTACAGCAAACTAGCAGAAGACTCGGAATGCTCTTCCAAGATTCTCATTGGCACCTTGGAAGCAACAAACTCTCAACAGGATTATTGTCCTTTTAAAGTGTCTCAGAATTGCTGAGTGACATGGATATTGCTCATTTGGGTGTGGAGCAAGGAATGGATAGGGGAGACAAGACTTGCTACTGGGAAAGCTGGTAAGAGGTGGCTGTAGTAACCCACCTTAGTTAGGTAACAAACTAAGATCAAGGCAGGTGAGGACAAATAAGGTATCTATCCAAAAAATACTAGAAGGTCTGCATTAACTGGCAGGAGTATCTCATCGGGGGAGACACAGGAGTGAAGAATGGAACCAAGGCATCTAGCTTAGAGAAATCCCTAACCATCTCACCCACCACATATCCAGTAAACACTAGCTCCCCTTGTGTGTTAGAGTGAAATTTGCCAAAACCTGGTAAAGACACGACTTGCCTAAGTGTACTCCTTTGACAACAGACTTCAAGGAGCCTGCCTTACACAAAATCAGGGAGGAATTTCCCATGAGCAGGCTGAGACCTTCACCTAAAGAAAGTCTGTGCCAAGGAGGGAATTGGCCTTGGTCAGTCCCCAGTGGCTGCAGGGCTAATGGGAGAAGTTTGGGGTTGCTGAGGACTGATCAGTGCTATTAACAGGCAGTGAAGAAGGATCCTGGGGCTAGTTAGGGTCTGGGGCTAGGATTGAGTGTAATTTTCCTTGAACCCATAGAAATGTACAATCATGAGCCTTCTACCTAAGACTAAGAAGTCCCCCGTTGTTACGTTGCCCCTGCCTAAAAGCTTTCCCTGGGCACCCTGCCCCTCAGGTCCAAGTCTAATTATCAGATCCCACCCATCTCTCTAGCTTCCTAGGTATCCCTGCTGAGCACCTTCATTCCCATCAGGCCTATCTTCTTGTAGCCTCAGACATGTGCCATGTGTGTCCTGCCTCACTATGACCCTGTGAGTCAGGAATTATTCCTGTCTCTATTTTTAAGATAAGGAAATAGAAACTCCAGAAAGTCTGAATAATTTTCTCATGGTCACACAGCTCTGGGGCAGTGTTGAGACTTAAAACAGATGGTCTAGGTGTCAATCCCTTAAAGCACATGGGTTTCCTGAGTTAATTGTGTCTATTTCACTGCTGTGTGATAAGAAATGATCTCTCCAAAGGCTTAAAAGAGGAGAGAGCCCTGGTTTATTTCATTTGGTATGTGGATTCTGAAGAAGGTAAATATGCAAAAAATTCCTGTATTGAAGAGTTTCTCTCAGTCACAGCATACTGCTATATCTGCCTCCCTCTCTCACCTGTGATGTTTGAAAGAAAGACCTGTGTCCCTTTTCTCTTTGCATTCCTAGTACAAAGAATTGTGCTTGGGAAGCAGAGGGCTCACTAAGGACTTGTGAATGAATGAGTGGATGAATGAATGAGTGGATGAATGAATGAGTGAATGAATGAATTAATGCAGATTCAAGGGGTAGTTTTGTCCTTCTGACTAGTTTAACTCCTGAGAGTTATTTCTTAACAACACCTAGCTCAGAGGCCAAACCTACTCATCTCCAGCTTAGAAGCTGTGACCCGCCCCCCCTTCACATGTTAATGCCAGAGGTTTTCAGGGTGCTGCAGATACGCATGCACAAAAGACAAAAGCCGAATCACTGCTGAAATTGCCATTGACGGGAGCAGGATGTAGATCATTCAGGCAGGGCCATAAAGCCATGTTCCCATAGTTAATGCTGGAGGCATCTGCAAGAGCTGTTACCTGATTGCAATGAGCCCCTTCAGGTGCAGGCAGGAAAGCCATTATGCCTGTTAGGGTGGTTTATAGCCTGTGGGCCCTGTGCAATGTTAACCACCCCAGAACCTGAATTACCCTGAGGGCTGGGTGGAAGTTCCCTCACCCTGTTAGATTTCACTTCCCCTGCCCTGGTACACACCAGCACTTGGAGCTTTGGTGAGTTTTTATATGGCTGGCCTACTGTGAGAAGGGCTATGGCTTATACATTTATTTTTTTATCTTTTTCTAGAACCTAGGAGAGACCTTGGAACACAAATGATATTAAATATACATTGAATAGATAAACAAATGAAATGTGTGAAGGTATCCTTCCCAAGATTTATTACATCCCTGAATTCTGAAAGGTGTTGCAAATGTAATCAGAAAATGATTGATCAACTTTTGAAGGGATCAATGGTGAGTGACACATGAGTCACAAAACTGCACCTGCTCAAACATCCCGCTTTTCAGGCACAAGGAAGGTAGATTCTGAAAAGCACGAGCCAGGACACTGTTGTGCTGCTCCTAGGCAAATTTCAGAATAGGTTAAGAGTGACTTGTGTGTGGAGGAAACTGGCAAAGACTGCCTTGGCCTGGTGCTCAAGGTCAACATCATCAGTGCCAAGCAAGTTGATGGCACCATGTGATGAGAAAGGCCCTTCACCTCTGTGGCCTTCTCCAAACTCCAAAAACCCATAAACCTGGTGTAACCATGAGATGATCATTAGACAAGTTTAAATTGAGGGTCATCCTACAACATCCCAGACTGGTACTCTTTAAAATCATCAAGGTCATCAAAGTAAAAAGGAACCCCAACAAACAGTGACAGACCAGAGGAGCCTAAGAGGACAACTAAATGTAAGGTGACATTCTTGGTGAGATTCTGATACAGAAAGAGGACACTAGGAGAAAACTTAGGATTCTGAGGAAATGCTGTGTTTGGTTAATAGAAATACATTCTTGCTATAGTGATGTTGGTTCCTTACTTGTGACAATGTACTGTCATGTTGAAAGATGTTAATAGGGGAATTTGGGTGTGGGATACAAATTTTCTCTGTACTACTACCTTTACAACATCTCTGTAAAACTGAAACTGTACAAAATTAAAAGTTCATTTTTTTAAAGTTGTACACATTGAAGAGAGAAAGCAGTGATTTTAAGAATTTGTCATGAGCTCAATGATTATAACCAGCTGTTTAGCTCATCTGCTCCCATGACAGGATGAAGACGGAACAGGTCCCTTGAAAAATGCCCCTTGTAAGCCTGGACAGCTGTGGCCTGGGCAGCCCTGCACTGCTGCTCTCTGGGCTCCAGGAACACTGCCTCAGGAAGAGTGTTTACCTGGTCTGCATCACCTGAAAGATCCATCTGGATATAGTGTTAGGTCACAGAATTCTTTCCTTCATCCTGTCCTTTGAGACTCTCTTGCCAACAGAGGCAAATGATTATATTTAATTTAATTTAAAGAGGTAACTTTAAATGATTTTAAGTGGGTACCAAAAATATATATACAACTAACAAAATGAAAATTAACATCTGTAATGAAGATACTTATTTACTATGCAAATGAAGGAACAGGAGACCTGGTTAAACAGCCATTTCATGGAGAGGGGGGAACATTCCTTGGATTTGATTGGCATGAAGAAGATAGTAGACTGACAATGTAGTAATTATAAAGTTAGTCTCTATTAAATATACACTCTACATTTTAAGAGAGACATTAACATGCTCCCTGGGGTAGAGTGACCAAGACAGGGATGGTTTTGAAGACCATAGATGAAGAAATTTGCTTGGATTTGACACTTCAGCTGCTTTCAACACTTGGGGGACTGCCAAGGAGTCAGCCCTGCCTACCAAACCCTTGTTCCTGGCCACCCCTGGCTGCACTAGTTCTTTTCCAAGTGGATCATCCGCCCAGTGGCAGGTATATGGAATTGGTCTTGTTGTCTTAACTCTGGAATCCTCTAGACCAGTTCTCTACTTTTGATTTATATATGAATCACCTTAGGGTTTTTATTAAAATGCAGATTCTGATACAGCAGATCTGAGATGGAGCCTGAGAAGCTGCATCTCTAACAAGTTCCGAGATGATATCAATGCTTCTCACAGAGAAACCAGCCAGAGCAGAGTGCTTTGCCAGTCACTCAACAAATATTAGTATTTATTATTATTATCATCATCACAAGTCATTGCCAGGGTCTATTCCAATCTGGAAAAAGACCCCTAATTCCTGATACCACCTGCCTGACTCTAAACACTGCACTACTTTCATTTCCCTCCTGCTGTGCCCCACCTGGAAGCTGAGGAGTGGAGCCCCTCTTGGAGAGTGACATAATCAAGGACAATCTCTCTGGCTACTTCTAGTTTGTGTACATGCCAACCCTTGAGCGTCATCATACCCACCGCACCGTGAGCCTAAATCTTACTGATAAATTGATGCCAAGTTCAAAAGGGCAGAACTATGATCCATGGAAGTTGAAGGTAAAATATGACAGCGTTTCCATAAAAATATAAGTTCACCAATAAAAGGTGTTGAGGTCATGACCTCCCATCATTGCAGGGTTCCAGTGGAGGTTGGACCACCTGTCAGGGGTGTTGTGCAGGTGACACCTGTCCAGCAGGGAAAGGGGAAATTTACTGAGAATATTTGAAACCTACTATCTGTAATTTTCAAATATTCCATACATTATTATCAACTACAGTCATCACACTCTAAACAGATCTCCAGAACTTATTCACCCTAATTGAAAACTTTCCACTCTTTGACCAACATTTCTCCATTTCCCCTACCCTATCTTCCCAGACCCTGGCAATCACCTCTGCTTCTACAAGTTTGATTATTTTAGATTCTGCATAAAAGTGAGCTCATGCAGTATTTATCTTTGTGTGCCTGGCTTATTACACTTTGCATAATGTTTTCTAGGTTCATCCATGGTTTTGCAGATGCCCCTCTAAGTCATCCTTAGCCAGGCACAATGGTATGTGCATGTCACAACTACTCAGAAGGATGAGGCAGGAGGATCACTTGAGCCCAGAAATTTGAGACTAGCATGAGCAACATAGCAAGATCCCTCACTCCCCCCAACTCCAAAACAAAAACCCAGAGTGGGCATCCTTGCCTTAATCTTAAAGAATAGGTTTTCACTATGATGATAGATGAGGGCTTGTAATTCATGGCCTCTATTATGTTGAGATACATCCCGTCTATATCTAATTTATTCAGTTTTTATCATGAAAGGATGTTGATTTTTATATCATGAGTATAAATCCCATTTATGATCATGGTTCTGTTTAATTGCGTTCCCTAATATTTTGGTATGGACTTTTTTGCATCAATATTCATCAGGGATAATGGCCACTATTTTTCTTTTCTTATTGTGTTCTTTCTTTAATTTTTTTAAATTTGTTTTAATTAGTTATACATGACATAGAATGCACTTTGATGCATCATTTCTAGTGAATTATAATTTCTCATTTTGGTTGTACATGATGCAGAATCACACTGGTTTGTATGTTATATATGTACATAGGGTAGTAATGTCTGATTCATTCTATGGTGCTTCCTATCCCCCATGCCCCCTCCCCTCCCTTCACTCCCCTCTATCTAATCTAAAGTAACTCTATTCTTCCCTATCGGCCAGCCCACCCCATCGTGAATTAGCATCTGCATATCAGAGAAAACATTCAGCTTTTAGGTTTTTTGGATTGGCTTATTTCACTTAGTACAATATTCTCCAGCTCCATACATTTACCAGAAAATGCCATAATTCTATTCTTCTTTAAGGTTGAGTAATATTTCATCATTCATATATATATATATATATATATATATATATATTCATATACACATTACATTTTTTTCATCCATTCACCTGTTAAAGGGCACCTAGGCTTGTTCCATAGTTTAGCTATTGTGAATTGAGCTGCTATAAACATTAATGAGGCTGCACCACTATAATGTGCCAATTTTAAATTCTTTGGGTATAAATCAAGAAGAAGAATAGCTGGGTCAATTAGCTGTGGTTCCATTCCAAGTTTTCTGAGGAATCTCCATACCACTTTCCATAATAGTTGCACAGTTTACATTCCCCACCAGCAATGTATGAGTGTACCTTTTCCCCCACATCCTCACCAACATTTATTGTTGTTTTGGATTCTTGATAATTGCCATTCTGACTGGGGTGGATGGAATCTTAGAGTAGTTTTGATTTGAATTTCTCTAAGTTCTAAAGATGTTGAACATTTTTTCATATATCTGTTGATTGATTGTACTTCTTTTTTTCCAATAATAAGGTAATTTATTTATTTTTTAATTCCTTGGTTTTGATTTTTTAAAAAATAATGATCAATTGTACTTCTATATCAAGGAAATAATGGCCTCATAAAATGGGTTTGGAAGTCTTTTCTCCGCTTTAATTTTTTAGAAGAGATTAAGAAGGATAAAAGTATTAATTCCTCTTTAAAATATTCGGTAGAAGCCACCAGGAAAACTTCCAGGTCCCGTGCGTCTTTGGTGGGAATGAGTTGAATACTGATTCAGTTTCCTTAGTTGTTATTGATCTGTTCAGATTTTCTATTTCCTTATGATTCAGACAAGTTACTTGATGACATGGTAGAAGAGGAGGAGGGAGTCAAGAACAGTTTCCAGGTTTGGGTGGTGTCTTGGGTTTTATTAGAAAACAGACTTCGGGATAGGGATTTGTGGGGGGGATTCCCAGTGGAGAAAGGGACAGCCCTGCTGGGCAGAGCAAGGAGCTGACCTGTGAAGCAGTCTTCCTAAAGGCTCCTGTCCATCACATGGAGAGCTCTGACTCCAGGAAGGCCCTTACACCCCCACACAGACCCACCATCAGCTGTCCCCAGCATTGGCCATGACCTAGATTGTTCAAGGTGTATCCACAGGCATGTATCCACAAGGTGGATAAGGTCCTTTTCAGCTGAGGGCAAATTCTGCAGAGGGATTCAGTAGAGCACCATCCATGGGCAACACTCCAGCTGCTGGGGAAGAGAGTACTTCGGTATTGACAGGGGCAAATGGGGCCTCACCACAGCATCCACTGCACACAGCCACTCTGGAAGAGAGGGAGGGAGAAGCCACTTGGAAAAGAAAGGGGTCAAGTCAGCTAAAAGGAGCCATCTAAAGGAAAGGAAAGCACATTAGGCAGTTAGAAATTGAACATCAACACTTTTATACTCTGCAACAACTTTTAGAAAATATTTTTAATCTTCACATTCAAATTAATATGGTTTTGGCTGCCTGGTATGGATCAATAGTGTACTAAATATGGATTTACACACAAATAGCTCTACAAGCCTATGTGGTCAATAATATGCGTTATTAAAGCTCCCTAAATACGTATTTACAGAGCTGAACCAAGAGTGAGGCCTTTCAGGGGTCCCCCAATGCCTGCTGGATCTAAGAAGCCCAGCAACAACCCCACGCAGGAGGAAAACAAGTGGAACTTGGATGGCTATGGGACCCAGACGTCCATGAGAAGAGGATTACCAAGTCATTCTTCCCAGGTCAGCTGAGGAGGACTTTACAGCTTCACCTCCTGAACATTAATAGAATTAGCACACCAATAGGGTTTACCCTTAGCACAGCACTGTACAGGTGAGAAACTGGAGGACCTGTATCACAAAATAGGTGGAGGATCTCAGACCAGAGCCCGGCTCCCATCTCCCTGTTCAGTACAGTGTCATGAAATCAGAAAGAACAGAATTTGAATCATCTTGTGTCCCTACTATCTGTATAAACTCAGGCAAGTTGCTTTCTTTGTGCCTCGATTTTCTCTTCTGCAAAATGGAAGCCATGAATAGTGCCTATTGGGTGGAGTTGTAAAGACTCAGTAAGAGAGTTCTCTGAAAGGATTCAGTCCAATGCCAGCCTAGAGTAGCCAATCAAGAGAAGCCATCAGTATTACCAGCATGCTCCTTTAGCAGTAGTTTTGTGCTGTGGTCTGAATGTTTGTCGCCCCCCCATTCTTATGTCAGAGCCTAATCCCTAAGATGATGGTAATAGGAAATGGGCACATTAGCCAGTAATTAGGTCACCAGAGTGGAGCCCTCCTGAATGGGATTAGTGCCCTTAGGAGACATGAGAGAGATGATATCTCTGCATAAAGGCAGCCGTCTGCCAAAAGAAAGCATTCACTAAGCACTGGATCCACCAGTGCCCTGACCTTGGATTCTCTAGCTCCCAGAAGTATAAGAAATAAATGTTTATTATTTAAGTCACTCATTTATGCTATTGTGTTATACTAGAGAGAACAAACTAAGACAGCTTGATGAAGTTCTTCTGTTACTCCATTTATTATATCAAACAAGAAGATATCTTGACTGTTCACAGACCATCAAGGAGGACAGGACATACCTCTCTGTCCCACCTCTGCAAAAGGAAGCAGATATGTCACTCTGTCTCTTCTTTGGAAGCAACCTAAGATTCTGTTCGTGCCCTCTGTTGATGACAAAATGGGACTCTATGCTGGTGAGGGAGGGAAGACTTTTTGTCCTTTCTCTGTGAGTCATGACAAGGCTGGCACTTCTTGGGAGACCCTCATAAGTCTTAGAGTATCACTGGAGGAGATGTAAAGGCCCCAAAGCCTCCCGCTAACCAGAATCCAAATGTCTTCGTTTGAGATTCATACCTTTGAGTAGCCTCCAATTTTCTTCTCCATTTATCTAGAACTACTTTACATTAATTATATTATCAGCTTAAAATTAAATGGGTGGTTTTGTCAGTTTTTGCATTGCTGAAACCAACAAGAATAACCTAGAGGAGAGAAAGTTTATCTAGGGCTCACAATTTCACAGGTCTCAGTCCCTAAATGGCAGACTCCATTTCTCTGGGCCCATGTTAAGGCAGAACATCCCAGGGGAAGAACCCATCAAAGGAAAGTTTCTCAGCTTGTGGAAGGGTCAGAAAATGGAGGTGAGTTGGCCACAAAGGGATCACCAGGAAGATGTACCTTTCCAGGACACATCCCCAGTGACCCACCTCCTCCAGCTGCCCACAGTAACCACCCAGTCTGTTCAAACTAGGATGGACTGATTAGGTTGCAGCTCTCATAATGACTCATCTCACCTCTGAACATTCCTGCATGAACAGGAGCTTCCGGGATGGGGGTTGGGGCACTTCATACTCAAACCATAACAGTGGGGTCCTAAAATTGTGAGGCCTTACTAGGCGTGAAGGAAATTCCTCACAGATTCAGAATCCATTCGTGTTTATTCTTTTGAGATTTTTTAACTGATAAAAAAGAATTAGGATTTTTCAATTCCCCTAGCAATTTTATAAAACCACAGGTTAAGACATTATTGCCTCTTCAAATGAGACCAGTGGTCCTGAGAAACTCAAGACCAGCAGTAGTGGCTTAACAGAAGCAGGACTTTCCTGGGGAAAGATAGAAAGACTTTTGCTGCATCCACACTGGCCTGGGTGGAGCTCAGAGTCTCAGGATAGGAGTGGGATGAGAATAACTTAGGGAAGCAGGCTGGGAGAGAACAAAGCTGACCTGTTTCCCCAGGAACCTTTCACCACCAAGCCTGCCAGGCCAAAGGTATGCCATCGCACACCACTGTGGAAATTGCCCTCTCTGAATGTTATCACTGGTCTCAAGGTGGAGCTGGGGAGGTGAATCCTGCACAGAATCTGTCTTGATCTCAGCCCAGCCTCACCAGCCAGTGACAACCAGGTACCCATTTCTCTCACCTAAAGGTCAATCAATAGAACAAATGTTTGTGCTGAGGTCATCTCGTTACTGGTCCATCACCTCCCACAGCTCTATGCCCTGTCAGCAGCTCCTTAATGGCTTCTTCCACTCTTGGAGGCACCCCTCAATCGAGGTGGCAAAGTATGGCAGAATCATCACAAATGATAAGGAGTGTCAGATGCAATTAGTATGCTCAGCAGCCCCTCCGTGTCTTCCTAGGGCCCAGATCTGATCACACAATGAAAACCTTCCCATATCACCTGTCCATGCCCAGGTGAGGAGGTGGCCTGGCTGGTGGCATTTGGTCCATATCTCACATGAGCTGATGTGGCCACTCCACCACACATGTGCTATCAGTTCAGATTGCCACTTTGCACCCACACTCCTTGCCAGTGTGTGCCCTGGGTCTGTTTTTGCCCAGCCTAGAACTATGGGACCAGCTCCTTCCCTTCCTAGGCCACTGAAAGCCCCACACCCCTCCAGTATCTTACACCTGACCTACAGGTGTCCTTTTCATTTTCGAAGACTCTCTCTCCATCTTGCACATTCCAGTCTTGTCACCAAACTGGACTTAACTTTCCTTGCTGCTCCGTGGATCTTTCTGTCCTGCATGTGGGTGTGTGAGCTCCTTCAGGACAGAGTTCAAGGCTGTTTTATTCCCCACTGCAACCCTAGCTCATGGTCAGTACCACTCACCTAGTGGACATTCTTTAACTATTCACATATTGAATGAATAAATGAATGCACGAATTAACATATAACTTGAACTCAGAGGTTTCCAAATTATAACCTCTACCTATTTTTGTTTAAATAATCAGTTTTCACTGTAAGACATTTGAGGGAGAAGATACACATTACCAACTCATATACATTCTACCTTTCTGACCAACAGAACCCAGTTCCAGATTCTCTTGCTACTCTGAGTGGCCATGTGACTCACTTTTGGCCAATGGGTTGCAAGAAGACGAGTGGATGGGGCAGCCAGGAAACCTGTTGTTTTCCTGATAAAAAGGCGAACACTCTGCTAACACACAGTGCCTTTTGCCATTTGCAAATACCCCTGCCTGGAACTGGAACCTAATCTCTTGATGTGGAGCAGCCATCTTGAGACAATGGGGGCAAAGGCCACATGTTAAAGATGACAGGGAGAAGAGAGTCTGGCCCCTGATGACTCACTTGAATAGCTAGCTACCTTAGCTTTGCACAACCTGTTTCTGCTCTACCATTCATGAGGGAAACTAAAGTCCCTCATTGTTTAAGCTGCTCAGGTCAGGTTCTGCCACAGACTGCCACATGAAATTCTGAGCCAACAGCTAATGAGAGCTGAACATGGCTCTTCATATGTTCAAGTAGGTGCACTGAGCACCAACCGTGTGTCAAGTACCAGGATAAATGCTTTTAATATACTGGAGAAGAAATCTGAACACAGCTCTGCCGTTTCACTCAAAGTAAGAAATTTTCTAAATGATAAATGCCTTATGGCAGCTTTTCAATAATCCTTTTGAATTGTTCTTTAACTGTTTTTATTGCTTAACTTCTGGGTGGTGTCTTCACATATGTCTTGCCTCCCCAACTAACAGGTTGAACCATATGAATCTGCTATTGCTGTAAGTCAAAAGTTTATGTTCATTTGCTGCCACTTAACTGAAATGACACACCTGACTCCTGAACGTGAACCATCAACTCTGTGATCTTGAATGGCTCCTGCAGTACATGCAGCCCATGAGGGAACACCCTCCTTAGAAAAGGAAAGGGAAGTCACTTCATATCCTCAGAAACTCTGTTTTCTCACCTGTACAGTGGGAATTTGGACTAGAATCTCTCTGGGGTTCCTGCTGACATGCACAGCCCAGAAAGTGAAAACCATGTTCTGTCTCTCCCAACACCCACCCCCCAGGGCTGCAGTACCCAGTGAAGACATTACCCAGGCTCTGAGCACTGTTGCCAAACATGGTCTCATATAAATCACAATCAGAACTGGCTGATGACCCAGCAGTCTCTCAGAAGCACTCTTGCCATACCGGTACCCTAACACCAGCCACACTTGCACTGCCATCAAGTGTCCCCAGGAAATGTAGCAGAACAGGGCAAGTCAGGAGGCATAGCCCTGGACCAGTCTCTATAGCTTCATAGCCCTAGCACCTGATTCCCCATAATAAGAGAAAGAAAGAAAAAGGGGGAGAGAGGGAGGAAGAAGTAAAGAAAGAAAGGGAGGGAGGGAAAGAAGAAAGAAAGAAAGAAAGAAAGAAAGAAAGAAAGAAAGAAAGAAAGAAAGAAAGAAAGAAAGAAAGAAAGAAAGAAAGAAAGAAAGGAAGGAAGGAAGGAAGGAAGGAAGGAAGGAAGGAAGGAAGGAAGGAAAGAAGGAAGGAAGGAAGGAGAGAGGGGAGAAAGAGAAAGAAAGAAAGAAAGAAAGAAAGAAAGAAAGAAAGAAAGAAAGAAAGAAAGAAAGAAAGAAAGAAAGAAAGAAAGAAGCATGCTGAAAGATTACAAAATAACAAATTTGATAATTGGTTATCAATTACAAAAACAAGAGGTGTACAAACTAGAGCTTTGTGGTATCATTCAAAGGTAAAATCCTTTGTGATGGTGGCATCCAGGGTCATTTAAAATGTTTTTCCTTATCCTAATATTTTACATTAATAATCCAAAAAGTTATTGTGAGATAAAATCAGGGGAGGAGGAGTATGGAAGAAATAGTTCAAAGTTCCAAAGATGTGCATTGCCAATTCAATTCCAACATCCCCCTTTAAAGTGAGGATACATAGAGACTAAACCAGTTCCCAGCATCTCTCACTCCCATCCATGATAACAGCTGCTCCCTCCTCAGCCTGTCAACCACCATTCCCTGATTAATACATCCTCCCTGGTGAGGGTGGCCAGGCCAGCAGCCTCCCTGCCCCCTGCCACTGGGGCCATCTTGAAGCCAAGATTCTCTGGGTGAACTCCAGGGTGAGGTGCATCAAGGGGGTTAATTACACAAGCACTGTGCTACCCCCAGCCCAGCACAATGACAATTTGGCAACTGCATCACTGGTACAAGAACAATATGCCAAGCAGCTGGTGGCAGAGAACTCTGATTTATGAACAGGAATCCTGGGATGGCAGCCAATGTGCCCCTCTTTCCAGAGGAGCAGCAGGGCCCAGCAGTCAGCTGATATGCACCCTCAGTCAGGGCCTAGCTCCCAAGCATGGGGGCTGAAATTCCACAATTACAACTGCACACTTCATTCCTTTTAGGGCTAATTGTACCTGCAAGACAGGCAGTCCTGCTGGGAGGGGTCACGTGTTAACCCAGAGGGGTCAGTCATGCCCACCTCTGATGAATACCTTTCCCTACTCAGCCAGCACAGGGATCTCTGGGTGGTATTTCCAGTGTAGGAATGGTGGACCACCCCAGTGGAATGGAAGAAAGGACCCTGAGAGGCGAGGGAGCTGGGTCCTCGAACAGCACCATCATCATGGCTTTGTTCAGGGCAGAAATGAAGCCCCCCATGCTCCCCCATCACCTCTCCTATACATCTATTGGCATCTCCCACACACCCACTACCCAAAGCCTCCTGACATCCAGTGGCCATTGTACTGCTGGTCACCCAATGGATGAGAGGCCAGACTGAGGGAAACACCATCTGTTCATCCATCCTTCCATCCATACTTTATTCAGACAGGAGAGTGGGAGTTGCATCATCATGTCCCTGAGATGGGAACTGAGATCCAGTGAGGGTGAGCGCCATCCCCAAAGGAAGCGAGGCACAGTGGTTGCCAGGGCCCATCCCCTGCCTTCTCCAGGAAGGCAGCACCCTGTCGAGGAGGGGGATGGTATACAATTGTTCACCACTGCTAACCTTCCACTGATCTTCAGTCAGAACCCTGCCACTTCGAGCTCGGTGCATGCTCCGCTATGGGCAGGCTCCAAGAAGCGGTCTCCTTGGGTTCCCCAGCCCTGGGCCAGAGCAGCTCCGGGAGCCAGAACCCGGCCGCTCAGAGCTCGGTGCACGCTCTGCTAGGAGCAGGCTCCAAGGAGTAGTCTCCTCGGGATCTCTAGCCCTGAGCCTGAGCAATCTGTCTGCGAGATGCAGGCAAACACCAGCCTGAAATCACCTGTTCTGTAGCTGAATGAGCTGAGATCAGTAGAAAACAGGGATGATTATGTCAGCTCTTCAAGATGGCGGCCGCTGGCCTCCTCCGTGGTCCAACCAGTGTGGAGAACCAAACTGGACCGCTTCCCTCCTCTGTCTCAAACCCAGAACTCAGCACTGAGCATGGCCATTGTACTGCTGGCAGGAGCCCACAGAATCAGCGGCACTGCACCCCTGTGCCAACACCTCGCCGCTTCCCAGTGTGCGCCAAAGACTTCAGCCACGGGGCGATCCGCTGAACAAGCAATGCGACCCTCTGTGCAGAGAAATCGCCCGCCACCGAGCACCCACAGCCGATCCTCCCGGGATGAAAATCCCTCCACTAGATTCTGGAGCACCTCAATTTCGCTGGAAATTCCCAACAAGACCGTCTTCAGCTGTTTCAACTCGTCATTCTCCTGCACAGTGACGCGGCACACGGGGGTGATGTACTCCCTTTGCTGCCATCTTCCTTCAAGATGTTTTTTTATTTTTTTGTTTTTTGTTAATTTTCTCAGCTTCTCCCTCTAATAGTTAAATTCTCTTGTTCTCTCTCAACCTGTCAATTTACATTGTTGCATTTTTAAAATTTTGTTATTTTCTCCCTTCATTATGGCCTTCACTTTCTTCTACCTCTCTTCTACTTTATCTTCTTCACCTTTGGAATATTTTAACCATTCTTTTGAGTTCCTTTCTCATTTTCTTCCTTCTTAATGAACTGTATTTTTGCCATCTTTTAAAACTAGTTTATATAATTCTTGCTCCCACCATTCATGTTTTTGAATTAATTAGTACTGTGGATGTTGTAGCTAACATTCAGTGTTTACTTTAATTCTAAATCTAGTTTACTGCTGCTTATGTTGCTGTTTTAATTTCTGATTATTAGTATTGTAAATATCATATTGTAAATATCACTTGATATTTACTTCAATATTGTAGATTCTTCCCTGTTATTGTTGCTGTTCTTCATTTACCCTTTTCCATAATGGCTGGGCATCAAATATGACACTTTAAATTGTTGGGGAATATGCTGTGCCCCTGAGTTACACCCCAATCCAGCTAAGAGATTGTGTACCTAATTCCACACATAACAACTATTCTGAACCTTCAGCAATAATTTAACACAAAGAATATTGGGGACCTCAAACTGGCAACCATGGCCTAAGTAGAAGTTGGAGAGAATGCTCAACTTACCCATGGACATATGCTCCTACAGCAACAGCAGAGAGAAATAACACAATGACCTCAACATAGGTTACTCTTAAACACTCTTAGAATGTACAGAGTTGCCATATCTAGAAGATCAATCATGGGTGGTATGTATATACAGTGATATAGGCAACACAACTGTTGATCTACTAGAAAGATCCTTTGAAATCTACAGAGAAAGTGGAATCCTCAAGCTCTGATATACTACAAAACTTGGAATGATCACTTTGATCCCTAATCACAACCAAAAATATTAGTATATTAAATATACTACAAAAAACACTGGGAAATATATTCAACAATTCACAACAACATGATATACCAAAACACTTTGCCAAGAAAAGGCTATTCCCTAAGAATATGCTCACATAAAAGTGAAAAAGAGGTGGCTGGAGTTGTGGATCAGTATTAGAGGAATTGCCTAGCATGTGTGAGGTCCTGGGTTTGATTCTCAGCACCAATATAGAGTGAAGGTACATCTACAGCTAAAAAAAAAAATAATAATAATAATAAAAATTGGAAAAGAAACCCATCTCAACAGATATGTAAATCTCAACATAAGAATATAAGTGATACAATAAAATAACGTAATAAGACACCTCTTAAGGTCTGTAATTCATCAACAACAGACTTTAAAAATATCTAAATACTGGATACAAAATTTTTTAAAAAATCATCATTTAAAAATTATAGGATTCTCAGATAATAAAAAAAATAAATAAATTAAGAAAGTCAGTACAGGATATAAATCCTAAATTCAATGAAGAGAGATATTGAAAAATAACTACACAGAAATCTTGGAAATGATAATCAAATAAAAAATCAAATCGGATATGTTTCCAATACAATAGCTTAAGTAGAGGACAGAATTTTAAAGATTGAAGATAAGGTGGACATCCTTGAACATTCAGACAGTATTAAAGAAAAAAAGTAAGAAACTACAAATCTAATAAGAACTGAGAAAACATTAAGAGACCAAACTTAATGCTCACAGACATTACAGAAGGATCAGGGATACAGGATCATGGCAGTGACATAATGGCAGAAAAATTCCTGCAGACTTAGGAATAAGATGAACATCCTGACACTGGAAGCATTTAGAACCTCAAATAGACCAGACAAGAAAAAAAAAACTTATTCACATCTTATCGTAATTACAAAGCCAAAATTTCAGCTCAAAGAAATAATTTTAAAAGCTACTAAAATTTTAAAAGCCAGGTCACATTTAAAGAAAAACCAATCAGATTAACATCCAATTTCTTGACAGAAACCCTAATGTCCAAGAGGGCTTGGAACAATGTATTTCAAATCCTGAAAGAAAATAACAGCCAACCAAGATCATTCTATCGAATAAACCATCAGAATTGTACTATCAGAATAAAATAAAAAATAAACCTATCGAGATGAGCATAAATGAAAGAAATTCATTATTACTATTCCAGCATTGCAGCAAACACTCAGAAGAATTCTACACATAGAAAAAGATTATACACCACCATGAGATCTTAAAAAAAATGAAATACATTACAACTGGGGGTGAACATATGCCAATCAAGATATAAGCAAACATTAAATGTAAAAAAAAAAATAGATGAGAAGTAACACATTCCTCTCTAATGACACTGAATATAAATGGTCTCATTTTTCTAAATAATAAACATAGATCATAACATGGGACAAAAAAATAAGACCCAATTAATTGTTGCCTGAAAGAAATATATCTATGGTCAAAGATATTCACAGGCTAAAAGAATTTAAAAAATGACATTTCATGTAAATGAAACTTGAAAGCATGCAGGAATACCTATTAATACCCAACAAAGCAGATTCAAGCAAAATTAGAAGACAAGTACAGATCACCATATCTTGGTAAGGGGAATAATCCAAAAAGAAAATATAAAGATAGTAAACATTTATGCCCCAAACATTGGTGCACCTGATTACATAAAACACAATGCAACATAAAGGTTCATATAGGAACCAATATAATAATAGTAAGTGATTGCAATATACCTTGGAGAGATCATCCACACACAAAATCAACCAAGATACTACAGAGTTAAATCAAATAGTAAATCAAATGGATTTAACAGATATTACAGAGTATTTCATCCAACACAGCTGAATCCCCTTTTTTCAGTTTTCTCCAAAATAGATAATATTTTAGTCAACAAAGTAATCATTAGCAAATATGAAAAAGTTGAAATAATGCCACATATCCTGTTTCAATGAAAATGGAATAAAATTAAAAATCAAGAAGAAAACCACATATTCAAAGACATGGAGATTAAACAATACACATTGTAATGATGAGTGGATCATCAAAGAAATCTGACAAGAAACTAAAAAATTTTAAGAATCAACAAGATTAGAAATACAACATACAAGGGCCAAGAAGCTGCTGCAGCAGCCACTGTTTAAAATCTGGTGTCTCTGGGGGCCGAGGGATCTACTGGAGGATGGAAACCAGAGAAAGCCTCGTGGCCTCAGCATATCCCAGTGCTCAATCCCTCTCTTCAGATGCACAGCATCCTCCATGGGAGTGCATTTAGCTGATACTGTGATTTCCAGATGCGGAGGTCCTGGGTTCCAGGTAGCGATGAAGGGATAGCAGTGCCCTGCTGCTGAGCTCCTTCCTGCCCCCTGTCTGCCTAGGCACAAAGGAGTGTCAGAGGAAGGCCTTGCAGTGTGCCTGCCTCTATGCCTCACAGCCTCCCACCCCAGGGTCACTGCCTAGGGGTACCTGCTACCCAAGCTTTTGCACTACTAGCTGTGCAGGGGTGCCTGCAGGTGCTACCTGCCACCCTGAGGCAACCACCCTCAACTCAAGCTGACACTGCTGGTGTTCCTGGCCATGCTGCTGATTGTCCTGTTGCTGCTGATGTGCAGAACTAGCCTTAAGGCCATAAGCAACAAAGCCCGTGCCAACATTGTACAGAATAGGGAAAGCCTGAAAGCATTTCCTCTAAAATCAAGATCAAGTCAAGGATGTTCACTCTTACCACTCCTTTTCAATATAGTTTTTGAAACTCTAGCCACAGAAATTAGATAAGAAAGGGAAACAAAGGGGATTCAAATAGAAAAGTCAAATTGTCTCTGTTTGCAGATGATATTATCCTGAACTTAGATGATCCAAAAAGCTCCACCAGTACACTTCTAAAAAAGTAAGCAATGTAGCAGAATACAAAATCAACATATAGAAATCAATAACTTTCCTATACACTACTGACGTATCTGTTGAGAAAGAAATTATTAACAATAGCTTCCAATAACATAAAACAGCAACAAATTTAACCAAAAAGATGAAAGACTTCTACAAGGAAAATTTACAAAACATGGAAAAAATAAGATGGAAAGACCACAAATGTTCATAGTAGGGAGATTTAATATTGTTAAAATGACCATACAACCAAAATCAATCTGCAGATCCAATGTAATTTCCATGAAAATACCAAAGATATTCTTTTCAAAACCAGAAAAACAATTCCAAAGATTTATACAGAAGAACAAAAGACCCTGGATTGTCAAAACAAATCTGAGTAAAAAGATTAAAGCTGGAGGTATCACAATGCCTGACTTTAAATTATACTACAGAGTCACAGTAATGAAATCAGCTTGGTACTAGCATACATATAGATATGTTGATCAATGGAACAGAATTAAGACATGGAAACAAAACTACAAAGGTGCCAAAAAGTTACACTGGAAACAAGACAGCCTCCTTAACAAGTGATGCTGGAAAAACAGGATACCATAAGATTAAAAATAGATACCTATCTATCACTCTGTAACAAAAGTCAACTCAATTGGACCAAAGACCTAGGAAAAGACCTTAAACTTTGCAACTGATAGAAGAGAAAAAAGGAATAGCCCCAACATATAGGTACACATAATGACTTACTTAATAGGACATCTCCAACTCAGTAAATATTAAGGACTTCTCCAAAAAACGCATGCCATAAATGGGCAAAGAAGTTAAACACACATTTCCTAAAAGAAGAAGTACAAACAGCCAAAAATTATTTTTAAAATGTTTGACAACTAGAGTCATCAGGATAATGGAAATCAAAACTACACTGAGATTTCATTTAACTCCACTTAAACTGACAGCCATTAAAAATACAAATAACAATAAATGCTGGCAGAATGGGGTGGGGGAGAGAATCATCCAAATCATTTGTAGGTATCTATATTAGTACAGCTAATATGGAAATCATTATGGAGATTCCCCCCAATACTAGGATTGGATCCTGTAAAGGAACACCTATGTGGGGAGAATTGTGGAAGAGGCGCACAAAGGACAGACACAGACACACAGGGAAGGGTACAAACAGAAGGATGGCAAGAAAAGGAATGCCTACCCCGCTCTGCCATCATCTTTAATAACCCAAAAAGTTACATATTACCCACTACCAGTAATTACACTTTTTTTTAAAGAGAGAGAGAGAGAGAGAGAGAGAGAGAGAGAGAGAGAGAGAAATTTTAATATTTATTTTTTAGTTCTCAGTGGACACAACATCTTTGTTGGTATTGGTGCTGAGGATCGAACCCGGGCCGCACGCATGCCAGGCGAGCGAGCTACCGCTTGAGCCACATCTCCAGCCCCCCAGTAATTACACTTTGACCAGTATTCCTTTAACCCTGAGTGCTATCTAACTAAGATACGGTCCAGGTTAATGCAAACACATAGCCTCTCTCCTTCAAAGGTTGTCACTATGTAAACCAGGTAGTGTATTCACATAGTTATCTTAATAACCTCAGCAGGGAATAGCTGGGCATTCCAATCATGGGAATCAGTTACCTCCTGGGAATTTGCTCACTGGGAGAACGCTTCCCTATTTCCACTGTCAGAAATACCTACAGGAACCACCATGATCGAATATAACCATTTACTCCTCATTATCTATCCAAAGAACTAAAATCAGCATACAACTGTGACACATGCCTCTCCATGTTCATAGTAGCACTATTCACTATTGTGAATTATTGATTGAATTACCAATTTATGGAACCAGTCTAGGTATCAGTCTATAGATGAATGGATAAAGGAAATGTGATATACAGACACAATGGAATTTAATTCAGGCATAAAGAATCACAAAATTATGTCATTTGCAGGGAAATGGATGTAACTGGAGAACACTGTGTTAGAAAAAATAAGGTAGACTCAGGAAATCAAGAACCATGTTTTTTCTCAAATGTGGAATTTAGCAAGATAAATGGGATCTCCTGAAAATAGAAGGAAGAGCAGTAAGGAAGAGCAGTAAGGTAGAGCAGTAAGGTAGAGAAAGAAAATGAGGAAATGGAGGAAGGAAGGGCAAGGGGGGTACTAAGTATTTAAATTTTGCAAGGTACATGGGCTTGGGTTGTAGCTCAGGGGTGGAGTTCTTGCCTTGCATATATGAGGCACTGGGTTTGAACCTCAGTACCACATGAAAATAAATAAAAGAAAGGTGTTGTGTTCATCTACAACTAAAAAAAATTACAAGGTACATATACAAATATACCACCATAAAACCCACTATTCAGTGTAATTTTTTCTCTTTTTAAAAATTTCTTAATTGAGTTTTAAAAAACAAATGACAGAAGAATGCATCACAATTCTTATTTCACATATACAGAACAAGTTTTCATATCTCTGTTTGTATATAAAGTATGTTCACACCAATTTGTATCTCCATACATGTACTTTGGATAATGATGCCCACCACATTCCACCATCCTTGTTAACCCCCTGCCTCTCTCTTCCCCTCCCACCCCTGTGCTCTATCTAGAGTTTCTCTAGCAACACAGAGACCTCACACAATTTTCAAGAGATCCCACTCAAGTACTTCATAGATTTCCCAAAAACCTGACATATGAGACCTTTCACAGAGATGACAAATCCATTCTTCCTTCCAAGTGGCCCTGAAACCACTTAGCCAACTGAAGGATACCACCAGCCTGGTTCTGCCCTCAGAACCCAGAGACACTGAGACACTGTCAACATGGTCTCCCAAATGGTGTTCTCTGCTTAGAAAAATCCTTGGGAATTTCTATTCCTTTGTAATGCCACTGGCTCTGAACAAAAGAAATGCAGATTCCAAATACATACTGGCAACATTCCTTCTTCTCCAAGTTTCCACTTCCTTAGCTCTAACCCACAGTTTAGAGAATCACGAATTTTAATCGTGAATAAAATGCGGCCAACCTTCAGTGAGAGAACTCATTTCTTTAGCTTTACTTATTTACAAGTCAAATGTATTAATATATTATTTTACTCCACTGAAGATAAGAACTGAATCCAAGATGGTTGACCACTTTGGAAACACAATAAGACCTGTAACAAATGGACTCTAGGAATGAAATAAACAAGCAAAGAGGCATCTGGACTCACTCTACCTCCCAGGGGTCTGTCCAACCAGCATATTATTCTGCACACAGCAGGTAGTAACAAGTTTGCAGAATCTGCTTTATTTTCAAATGAAAGAAGATAAAAATCAAGGAAAGAATTTTGCAATAAGATTTCTGGAAATACTCTTATTTTATCATCTAGGAAGATTATATTTAATCCTATAATGTTTTGTTCCTTAAAATATGATAAAGCCCTCAAATAATATTACACATTTCCAAAACATGAAAGTGTTACTGTTCAGTTAACATAGCTTAAACTGATGGACTAAGTATAAGATTTCTTTTGAAAAGAATTCCAACAAATGCACATTTTTTTTAAGACTCAGGCAGTCAAGTTGTTATATGTTCATTATAGAGCAAAAAAAGGACATAGCTTCAAACAGTTTAAAATCCTTCAAAATATATCAATCCATGTTTGAGATACACATAGAGCCTAATGAAACTACTAAGTAATATTTAAACACTGGAATTGAGAAAACTGTACATTTAGTCATATTTATATTAGAATAGTCCATAGTGAAAAGTCTCATTTATCATACCTCAGCATTTTCCAAAGGATGCAATTGGTAAGACTATACATTACTTATCACTCATAAGCAACCCATTGGTTCTATCTTATTTACTTTAAAATAAATAAGAATGTGTCACTGGTTGTGTCTCTCAGATTATTCATCATGATAACAGCATCACAGTCTTTTCATTAAAAGTAGTGGAGCTGACATAAGAGCTCTTTAAGTCTATTTGTTTAAAGAAGTCCCCTTCTCCATAATTACAAACTTATACTTATTATTTTTCCTACTATATTACCTTATAAAGCTATCAAATCATAAAAAGAAACAATGTGATCATGGATGTCCTCTTATATAATTGGACTATTTGGTTTTTGATAGTGGAACTTATACAAGGTAAGTTACAGGAAACAAATTAGGAAAAATTTTATACAGAAAATATTTTATAAAGAATAGTGAATCCTTTTCAAATTGATTTTTTTTGAGGGAAGGGTAATCTGGGATTGAACTCAGGGGCACTCATCCACTAAGCCACATCCCCAGCCCTATTTTGTATTTTATTTAGACACAGGGTCTCACTGAGGTGCTTAGCACTTCGCTGTTGCTGAGGCTGGCTTTAAACTCTTGATCCTCCTGCCTCATTCTCCCCAGGTGCTAGGATTATAGGTATGCACCACCATGCCCAGCTCAATTTGATTTTTAACATGGTTAAATTAAGTGATTAATTCTGGATCTTTAGAGGTGGCTGTAAAGTCTAAAAATACACAAGCATTCATAAAAAATAATCACTGACATGCTGAATATATTGTCCATCAGTAGCAATTTGTAGTTCATTAAGCTATGCAAAACAGCAATAAACAATTTGCATTAAAGCAACATTCCCATCAGTCACTGCACATGCATCTGTCACATATCATCTCAATGATTTCTGTGTCCAATTTTCGTGACATAAATCAGAACTTTACCAGGGCCTTCAATCTATTATCCAGATACCTCTAATAACCCAGGGGCTTCAATCTATTACAAAGATATTTACATTACAGACTTTGTAGCCACTGGTATTTTAAGATTTACCCACTATACATCTTATTAATATTTCAGCATTTTTATACATACAAAGAAATAGATAACCAAAGCAGTAAGATATTGGAGAAAATAAAAAAATATATCATCTTTGTCTTCAAAAATTTTCACATCAAAACATTTTGTTGCAAATAAAAATAATTTGTTTTGTTTTGCTACACAGTATAGAGATTGAATTTGGGGCCTAGCACAAACACATCCTCTACTGCTGAGCTACACCCCAAATCCCCTTTTTATTTCACTTTGAAACATAGTCTTTCTAAATTGGGGAGGCTGGCTTTGGACTTGCAATCATCTTTCCTGAGACTCCTGAGTAGCTGGGATTACAAGGGTGTACCACCATGCCCAGCTTGAAGTGGCTTTTTAAGTCTACAGATGAAAGACTTTAAATGACATTTAGAATTTACTGCAAATTCGGTTTTGAAATAAACTTTTCTTAAACAGATGGTTCACATTGACTTCCACAAATCAAGCACTCCAGAATACAATGTAGAGTAGTGAAATATGTGATGCCTTCTACATACTCCAAGGAAAAAAGGTCTTTTGCAAATAAGCAAAACCAGAATTGCAGTTGTCTCTAAGAACAATTCCCTCCCATTCATAGACTATAATGCTGTTGACAATTTCAAGCACTTTCACTTCTAAAGAACTCCCACAGGAAGAAATTCCTCCAAGATTTCCAGACACAGCTGCACTTTCTGTCCTTCTCACTACCTTAACAGTGTGACACATCCAGCTCCAGACAGTCCCAATAGTTTCCCCCTGTGTTCTCTAAGGTCAGTCACTTTCATAACCATTCTTGTAACACAATAAATTGCTATAATTATTTCCAGGGCCTACGTGTATTGCTGCATTTTCCAAACAGGTACAGGTCTCTGTGGTTACTCAGAGGTTTGCTAGGGCACCCTTCCCTGGGCTGAGCTGTCAAGACCAGAAAAGCCCATCTACTCATAAAAATGTGTCCCATCCCACTACCCTTTTATATTCCTGACATAATTTAATGCTAGGAAAACTTTACATACCTATTTCCAACAAGAAAACTTCATAAGGTATACAAATTTCTTTTGTACACTGTGATCCCTGGAGTGAGAGAAACTTTCCATATTCCAGCTCTATGACTTAGGCAAGTCTCTCAGGGTCTTCGGACATCACTTTCTAAAATGAAAATGAAAGTCAATAGTATTGTAGTGAAGTTACAACATTAAAACACTTTGCATAATTCCTATTAGATTATTTTGATGTTATCTTTATTTTCATTATTATTACCAATGAAACTGGATGATTTTGATATTATCATTGTTTTTATTTTCACTGCATGATTATCAATTTAACTTTTACTTGCTAAATCAAATATACACACTTGTGGTATACTGTTTCCACAATTAAACAACTGATTTTCTAGCACAAAAGCTAATGTTTAATACATACTAGACATTTATAGTTCTAAGAAAAAAATGGATATTCTTTCAAGTCATTTTTCAAATAGCTTTTTTGAACACGAATAAGCTCCAGGTGGGCCTAAGAAAAGTGAAAAGGCAGAGGAGCAGCAGAAGCCTGTCTGTCATCCTCCTGTGTGGTTAGATAGGGATGAGAAGACCCTGCCTGCCAAGGGAGCAGTCCACAGAGTCTGAACTGGAACTCACAGGGAGGGGGGCCTCGTGGCTCCTGGAGGTAGCTCCAAGGACTGAGTATGTGGCGGTGCCTGAGGGAGTCTTTATGTCCCCAAACTGAACCTCTTCCATTGCCACAGCAGGGTAGGACCCTTTTGGAAACCCCTTTCAACATCACCCCCGCAACAGGCCTGCCTGTCCCCAGGAGTTTGTCTCTCTTTTAAGATCCCCTCACTGAGACCCACACACCTATTCCTCCACTCAGACACTTTAAGGTATGCCCTCCACCTAAATGATCCTCACTGGGCACCTGCCCATTAACACAGCTTACTGACACCAGCGGTATCCCTTTGCCTCTACCCCACAACCCCCAAACTCGCAGGCCACACCTCCAACCCTGTAGAGGTAGAAGCCTCCAATAGATGAGCTGCCCTCTAAAGTGGCGGCTCCTGGTGCCAACGAGCACCTCTAGAAAAGCCGCTGCACCTCACCCAAAGAGCCTGCACCCTCCCCGAGTGGGTCCCAGTACCTCCTTCTTCAAGGTGCTCCACATCTTCTGCTGGGTTTCTGCCCCTGGGGGAGCAGCCAGGAATGTGCGTGTGAACTCGCAGTGGGAGTGATGGAGGCTGTCCTTCCTGCCGCCTAACCTGCGGGAGCCATGGCCAAGCCTTGCGCAGCGTCCTTTTGGCTTGGGTCCTGTCCTGGGCAGCTCTGAACTCACCGAGGCCGGCCGTGGCTCCAGCGTTCAGTGGCTCCTGTGCTCTGGCAGCGGCTCCTGTTCCTGGAGTCCAAGACGGTGGTGTCCTGGCTCCAGCGACTAGGTGATGCCGGTGGTGGCTCCTTAATCGCTGAGAAGGGCGATGGAGGCTTTGGCTCTTGTGCTCTGCACGTGGTGGCGGCGGCAGGTGGCTTTGGTGTCCAGAAGAGGGAGACAGTAGCAGTGTTTCCTCCCGCGCTCTGGCCCTTCCTGTGCTCTGGTGGAGGTGTCAACATTGGCTCTGGGCAGGGGGGTTGGCTCCGGTAGCAGCTCCGTGTCCTGTCTGCAGTGGGGGCGGCAGTGACATTGTCTCCAGCTGGTGGGCGACTGCAGTGACAGCAGAGCGTGGGAAGCGGTTCCCATGATCTGGACAAGCTGAAGGCTCCAATGGTTCCTATGCTCTGGGAGCGGTGACTCCCGTGCTCCAGGCGCAGCGTTGTCTCCAGCAGTTGTTGGACCTGGGAGCGGCGGCTTGGTGTTCTGGCGGCAGTGGCTCCTACTCCCCAGCTGGCATTGTCTACCACGGGTCTTGTGCTCCAGCAGCGGCGGCGGAGGCTCCAAGGTCTTGCGGCTGCATTGGCAACAGTGTCAGCGGCAGCGGCAATGATGGTGGCAGCGGCTCCTATGTTTTAGATGCAGCGTTTAAGATTGCTGTGATCTCAAGGCCACAATATTGGTTTAGGGAAGCGGTGGCGTTGGTTTCTGCATTGGCTCTGGCGGTGGCTTTGGCTCCTGAAGCAGCGTTGGCGGAGGCCTTGGGAGCTTCTGCAACAGCAGCTCTGGTCTTGCAGCTCCAGCGGCTCCCAAGCATCGAAGCTGGCTCCTGCTCCTGCTCCTGTGGTGGTTCCCCCGCTCTGGACGCTGCAAGGAAATGATGGCCTCTGAGCTAATGGTCCTTTGGCAATGGACACACACTATTGGTCAAGTGCTCTCACTTCCGTTTTCCCCTCAGGGGGCCTGGTGTCACGGAACCTTCATAAATTTGGACCAATAGTGTTGCAACTTTTTCCAAACCCTTATTTGCATAAATGTGAACCAATGGCATTGACCCAAGAGGTATATATATATACCTCTACCTGCGCAAAGTTCTGTGGCTAGTTGCCATAGTGTCTTAGAGGTTGGACTTCCTGTCTTGGATTCCGAACACCGGTAACCTGGAGAAGATTGGTGGTGAGCTGCTGCAGTCTGCTGGAACATGGGTGGGCAGAGCCTGCTACCCAGAGCTGCTTGGCTGCAGAGGCTTCCTGCTTCTGAGGAACCCACCCGCCAGTACAAGTATGAAACTCTACTTTCACTATGGGGACCTTTTAGTAAGGTATGTGTACTTATTCATACATATTAAAACAAATTGATTACATTTTCTTTACATATATATATATATATATATATATATATATATATATATATATATATCTTCACACTTTATTCAAAATAAGAAATTAATTTAAAAATTAGACACAGGCAATACATGGTGACACATGATTTGTGATCACATAACTATAATCCCAATTATTAGGCCTAGGAAGAAGAGTTGCCAGTTCAAGTTTCCATTTCATTTGAAATAACAAATAGAAAATCTATTTCCAGGAATTTATCTGTTTTACATATATTGTCAAATTTGGGGATCAAGAGTTATGTAGTATTATATCATTTCCTTGTTAATATGTATGGGGACATTGAAGGTGCCTCTTCTTTTATTCCTGATACTAACAATTGTTGCCCCCCCTCTTCAATCAGTATGGTTAGGAATTTAACAATTATGTTTTATTTAATATCCAGGTTCATATTGAATTTTTTAAATCCATTTTCTTTTATCTTATTTTACTGATTCCGAGTTTAATATTTGTTATATTTTGACACAGATTGAATTTTTTCTTTTTTTCAATGTCAATGCTCAGGTTAATTATTTTAAAACTCTTTTGTTTATAATAGAAACATTCAACGCTACACATGTTCTTCTCAACACTATATGATTTTACTTATATCATCTATGTAGTCTAAGTTTTTAAAAATTCTATTTGTATCTTTGACTCATGGATTATTTAGAGTTATGCTATTTGATTGCCAAATATTAGGGATGTTATACATTATCTGTCTCTTTCTGGTGTGTGTGTGTGTGTGTGTGTGTGTGTGTGTGTGTGTGTTGGAGTGTGTATGGGTGTTGCCCAGGAATTGACCCAGTGCTTTAAGTATGCAACTGAGTACTGTACCACTGAGCTATTTACCCCAGCCCCATTGATATTAAACATATGCTTTGCACAATGTCAACAATGATACATTTTGATGTTTGTTTTACCTGTGGTCTAGATTGTTGAATATTCTGAGTGTATTTGAGAAGTCCTCTTTTTTTGGTGATGGGATTTTGTTCTGTAAATGTTAATTAGTTCAGGTTCTCTGATGATTTCATAAAGATTATCATCTATGAATTGTTGAATTTCTGTGTAGCTTTTCTATTAATTATTAAACAAGTGCTATTGAAAACTTCATCTTTGTCATTGAGTTTAAGTATTTTGCTTATAGATCTAACATTTTATGAGTTCACGTACTTCAACTTTTGGGAGAACATAAAAATTTAGGATTTTTAAGACTTATGGAATTGTTCTCTTCCTCAGGTAATCTGCCTTCTATCTCACATAGTAGTTTTGGTTTTGAGGTTCATTTTCTTTCATATTACTAGACCAACTTGAGGTCTCTTTTGGTTTGTGATTTCATAATACAGATTTTCTTCCCATTGCTCAAAAGATAATAAATGATTTTAATTATATATCTATCAATAAAGAAATACCCTTAGTGTAATAAGTCTTATTTTGTCCTACAGTATCATTGAAAATATTTCATAGTTTTTAAATTTTGAATTCCATAAATAAAATATGAATATATCTGACTATGCTTATTAATACAGTGTAAATTGTCTATAGATGTAAAAAATTACAAATTTTATGTGAGTAAAATTTTCTCTCATGATGACCATCATGTTGACATTAAATTTGCCTTTCTATAGTTTGCCAACTGTTTGACATAATTGTTGAACTTTGTTTGGCTTGTTCAAGAAAGTCTTTATCTATCCGTTTCTAAAGAACATTTTTATTTGGCACTGTATTCTTGTTTGAGATTCTTTTTTCCCTTCAGTTATTTGAATTCATCATATTACTCTCTCCTGGCCTGTAAGGTCTGTGCTGAGAACTCTTACTGATAATCATTGTGTGTTATTTGCTTCTTTTCTCTTTGAGAATCTTCCCTTTGTGCTTGTTTTTTCTTTTAATTTTTAAATTTTTTTTACAGTTTTCTAATAATGTCTTCGTGACCTATTTGAATTAAATGTGATTGACAACTTTGACCCTCCTGTTCCTCGATATTTTATCCATATTTGGAAAATACTCTCATGCTATTTCTTTAAATAACCACTCTGCCTTTTCTTTCTCTTCTGCTTCACAAACTCCTCTAATTTAAATATTCACTTTTAATACTTTCCAATAACTTCCATAAACTTTCCTCTATTGTATTCATCTCTCTCTCTCTCTCTCTCTCTTTCTCTATCTCTCTCTCTCTCTCTCTCTCTCTCTCTCTCTCTCTCTCTCTCTCTCTCGGTATTGCTGCAGATTGAACCTAGGCCTTGTGCATGGCAAATACTCTATTAAATGAGCTATATCCCCATCCCTAAATAACCTTTTAGTTCACAAATTCTTTTTCTTTATCAATTCTGGTATTGATTTTTCTACTATATTTTCATTGAATTCATTGTATTTTTCATATCTAAGCTTTTTTTATTTTTAAAAATTTGAGTCTTTCTGTTAAAATTCTATTTTAATCATTTATCATTTCTGTAATTTCATTTAATTGTTATTGTATTCCAGTAATTTTTTGAAGTTCACTAAATTTCTTTAAAATGATTGTTTTTAATTCTTTGTTAGGTTGCATGTCTCTATTCCTTTTGAGTCAACTACTTTGAGACTTTTGTGTTTTGGGGTGGGAAAGTACTTTAATTTTTTATGTTTCTTATTTCATTAATAGAATGTCTGTGTATTTGAAGGAGAAGGTTATTTCAATCTTTGCAGACTGACTTTGCCTGAAAAAGACCTGTAGCATGTGCAGAGATTCTGGCAGGCTGTCGGTTGTCAGGGGAGTTGGTGGGAGATGCCTTGTTGCTGGAGTTCTTAAATAGGCTTCCCTCATCATTTGGTTAGCAAAGGGTAGGCCTAGACTGTAGGTCCTGGGGGGTGGGCTTATTGCCTGGATCTCCATAGAAGGATCTGGAGCCTGGGTCTATGAGAATTGGCTGGGAGGCTAGGTCCATAGAAATTGGTCTAGAATTTCATGTTAGAGTCTCAAGTCTGGATCCATAGAAGTTGACTTAGAACTGAGTTTTCCCAGGGCCTATACCACTGGGATAAGACTTGAGCCAGAATTTGGGAGTGTTCCAGGAGCCTGGATCTATAGGGGTGTTGTATGAGCCTCAGTCTATGTAGTTCAGCCTGACATTGAGGACTACTAAGATAAGTCTAGACCTGGGTACACTGAAGCATAACTCGACCCTGGTGCCATGGAACCATCCAAGATACTGGTACTGGATACACTTGGTTGCTGTATCTACTAGGACTAACATACAGGATAGAGAAGAAAAATTATATATGATTTTTTTCAAGGAAAAAATGTTTGTTTGAGAAATGACTATATGGTAGGCATATACTCCTCTGATCCTAACAATCCTGTTATAGAAGTTGTACCATACACCTCTATTTAAACAGAATGCACAAGGAAGTTGCTTTGTTTATCAAAAAATTCACAGAACAAATAATTTTTTTCCTTCTGCTTAAAGTCTAAATCTCTCATGAACACTTGCTTGTGGCATTTCATGATTTTGGCATATTACTGTGCTCTGAAAGCATGATAATATATGCCTGAGTGGTAGAGTTTATCCACTTCATTTTGTTGCTCTAATAAAAATGGGTGCACAGAATTCAGTAAATTTTAAGCTATTTCAGTGTGCTAACCTACCATTTGCTGAAAGTGTTTTGTAGTACCTCTCCTCTTTGTTTTTGAACTGCCCTCTCCCCGGCTCGTAAATTTCTTAGTAATAAGTGTTTAGAAAACCAAATGGTTGACACTCTGAGAGCTGCTATCATTTCTACTTTCCATTAGAAGATAATTTCAAATTTTATTATATGAAATGTGGTGTTGACATATAGTAATTGATTCAGATGCACATAGATACAAGATTGATGAAATGATATATCAGTCTGAGAATAATTTGGTAATTTATATGGACTTTCAATGCTTGTGAAAGAAATTCTTTTGCCATTCATTGCAATATTAGTCATATTTTCTGAATCACTGATGGGAAAATCTGGTGTCATTAGAAATAATCTGAGCTCTTCCATGTTTGTGTCTTACAATGGCCCCTAACTTACAGAAGATCATAGATGATTCCAAAGCAATAAAAACACTGACATTTAATTTAGTAAGTGGAAAGCTATAGCAAAAGGGTAATATTTTGCCATATTATTGACATCAACAAGTAAGAACATAGTTTATTAACCCCCTCTGTAATTTTAATGTTGTTCTGGGATTGATGTTTGCTTTCATGATTATTTCTCTGCAGTATTTGGGAATATTTTCTGATCATGAGTGAACATTTTCTATATCATGAATATCCTCATTCTTTCACCAGCACATCTTTGACTAAAGAGTGGCCATTTAGGTCTGGGGCTGTAGCTCAGTGGCAGAGTGCTTGCCTAGCAAGTGTGAGGCACTGGGTTTGATCCTTAGCACCATGTACAAATAAAATAAAGGCATCCTTTCCATATACAACTACAAAACAATTTTTTAAAAGAGTGGCCTTTCAGGAATCTTTAAGCCTGTATTTTCCATTTTTCTTTCAGTTTGTGTGGCAACTTGACCATATAGATAGAATTAAAATCAGTTCAAAGCAACACTAATACTAAAGTTTTCCCTAGGTGAAAGCCAAGTGGTTCTAACTTTAAAAAATAGAGGCTGATTGTTATGCAAATGGTTCATGGAAATGATTGAAGAACAGCTCACCAAAGACTGGTGGATAAATATATCATACTTTACACTCACCTTTCAAATCATAGTACAGGTTTCTGTAGAGAGCAGAGATTCTAAGAGATTTTACATACTAATAGATTTTAATTTGAAAGTCTATATGACCAAAGAGCTATAGAATCCTGGGGGAATTGTGAAGATAAGTTATGATGGTCATGGCTGGAAATGGAGAGAACATCAGATATTCAAAAATAACTCTTGAAAGTTTTAGCAAACAGTACATTAGGACTGAATAAGTGGCTCATTTTAAAAATTATAAATTAATCTTATCATCAAGAACCAGTCAGAATGCCACAATTTAGTGTTTGGATCACCAGCACTGTACTGTGCAAAACATATATTGATGAGCTGCCTTTTATGTCTCTTGTGAAAATTAAATAGAAAATGTGTGTGGCCAAAAATACTAAATTATCAGTTATAGTGAATGTGAGCTTAGTGCTAATTAACATTCTGTGTCTTGCTTCTCAAATAATTTCAGATAACTAGACTGTATAAAAAAGAAAAGCACAAAGATTTTCACAGGAAGAGTATATCTGGACACATTTTTTTCCCTTTGGATAATAAAAGAACATTTTATTCAGACAGAGTGCTAGATTAACAAGTTGCAAAATCCATCTTCTGGTTTGGAACTATATTCTCACTTCTGCTGTGTTTCTAATTTGCCTGGTGTAAACTTACACATCTATAACCATTATAATTTATTATTATATTATTTTGTATTTGTAGTATTAGAATCATTATTTCCTATAATTGAATAGTGTCAAATTACCTTTACAAATATATACATTTTATTTCTTGTCTTTGCTCTAGCCATGCTCTTGATAGGAGGTAGATTTCCCTAATCCTATCCAACCCTCAATAGACCACCTAGAAACTGATTAACTCCTATTTATCATTAGCTCCTAATTGTTCCTAGTCTTACCATTTTTTTCAATTCTCAAAGCCCCTAAGTGAATAATATCTACATAGCAAATTCTCAATGAATAGGTTCCAAATTGAACCCAATTATGAATGTTAGTGTGTCTTAAACTCATCCTAATAAAAGTATTTTATCCAAGACAGATTTTCAGAAATCTTTGAAATTTTACTCCATTTATATAATTATTTCAGATTCCCTATTTATTTTTATCAGATCTTGAAAATTTTTACTGAAATACAAAGGCAGACTCTATCAAGAGGATTACAGAAAACTGCATACAGGATGCCTGCCAAAGAGTTTCACTTTTCTGGTAGGCAATTAATAAACTAATGAACCCAAATGTAAAGTGAATTTTTATAATTGATTTAACAAAAGTGCTCAGAAGTAGAGGGTTGAATTGATGGAGAATCAGTTAAACAGTGCACTCCCGCCAGGTGGACATTTGGTAAGCAGAGAAACAATTTTAAGTCCATTGTTTGGTTTTGTATTCCATACTACTCAGGTCTATTCAGTATAGGGTATTTCAATGTATGTAATATACATTCACATCAGATATGGACGAGCAAATAAATTTATTTAGAATCAAAGCTTGTTCATGAGTGATTCAGTGACCAAATAAGATACCAGTACAGTAATGGCAAGTAAGCTTCAATTTGAAAAAAAAAGTATGAGAATGTGGGTCAGAGTTACCTGCAGTGTTTTTCATGGAGTTTTCTTCTACAGAGAATCCCATGGGAGCAAATGAACTAAGCGGGGCCCAGCCTGATTCAATGCTGCTGACTCTCTTTCAGCTAAAAGCAGTATTTTGTATACTATTATGTTTCAAGTGTAGAGAGAGTTTTGCTCCACTTACAACATAGAAGCACTGAAAGCCACAGCTTTTTGTTGAAATAGGCATTTTCTAAAATTTTTTGGATTCACAAACTTATTTTCTTATACAATATAATCTCACAATGTTTCCAAAGAATTACAAAGCAATTTAATCATATTTATGCTATATATTTAAGAAAGTTTTGCTAATTATTTTTAAATATGGAAAGATAATTATAATTTTAAATGTATATTATTATTTATTTTTAATGTTTAGAAACATTAAGAAAAATGTTTCTCTCTCTTTGCTTTACTTTCACTTTAACTCAGATTAATTATGTAAGAAAAGTGTGATTCATTTAAATATATATTTAAGTGTTACCAGCTCTACTAATGTTTAATGTGTATGAGTTATTTTTATGAATGAGCCATTTAAATGGGCCATTATAGGATTATGCTAATATTTGCATTAATTTATCTAATATTAACTGAACATTATGTAAGGATTAAAAAACTACCAAGAAAGTTAATATAATTGAGGGTAGTTTTTTTGTGTGAATTTTCTAATCTCATTGAGATACATTTGGGAGTTTTCACACTGTGCTTTAGGAGAAATATTATTGATGACTTTAAAAAAAATACCCTGTCCTCTTTAATATAAAGAACACCAACTATGAATGCCAACTAGAAGTTAGAAGATGAAAAATCTATCCTTATACTGGTGAGTATGTTAACTGGACAGGGGTGCTCCATGGGTTAAATGGTGAGGAAAAATTAGCAAACATAATAAAAAGTGTAATCAGGGAGTTCTAATATGCCTTTAGTGAAACTGCTGATGACAATGTTTCTTAGAGAAGAGGTCACTCCTACAGAAAAACAAACTAAATTACACTGGACCCTACATAGAATCAAGCCACATTCCCTTCTTTCCTCAGTTGGGAAACCTGAGATTAAGCAAAAACTATATCCTTGTCTGATGTGGGGAAGAAAAAGTACTGTAATACCAGATATTATTTTATTCTGTAATAGGTAGCAGTTATGTTACAACTAGGTAGCTTATAACTAGAAAACTAGTTAGATGGCAGGAATATATAGGTTTTAAGTAAGGAATAAAACTTTTAAGGTAACAGTGTGTTTACCCCATTAGGTAATAGTCTGCATTTGGATTTGGCCTAACCTTTATACAGGATGAGTTTGTTAGTTTGTTTTAGGTCACCTTTAAATCTTGTTAATATAGAGGAAATATAATGAGCTATTCAGAAATGAATAATTCTGTGACACGGTGGGGCAGATTACCTTGTAGCATGCAGCTGACTTGGCAGCTCCCCAACCTATGGTCTGATTTAAAACTTTGCTTAGTTGAGAAGAAATGTGAAGCCAAGGTGAGGAAAGACAGTGGCAGAGCCAGAAGCCCTGGGCAGAGAGGCACTGGTGTCAGAGTGAACTAGCTCAGTAGGGTTTTTGCTTTTTTCTTCCATGGGTGGTGTTGAATGGAGACAAGAATGTGGGCTTAAATATGAATTGTAAGTGGCTTTTCCATAGGTGACTTTAAGTTTGTTTTTATAAAGTTGTTCATAATTCTAACTTGGTGATAGAACATACTGGTGAAAATAGAATCATCTTACTATCAAAATGCTTTTGCCCATAAAATGCACATTTCCCACCCCCCAAAAAAACACAAATAAAAATAAGAGAATACAGTCCAAAATAAAACCAATTAATATACATACTGGTTTTTAAAAATTATCGTCCTTTTGTCTTTTCCATCTTTGATACAGCAACACCTTGTATGTCACAATTTATTTCATGATTGAAAAGAAAATAAAAGGGCTGACTTATGACCAGAGCTAAGTATTAGCTGAATGTGTTATAGACTGAATAATGCCTTGGTTTCCTTGGTTGTTAAGGTAGTGTATTTCATTGAATTTTAAATGTCTGGCTTGTACATTTCACTAATGTGGATTTGATGATATTACTTTGTTCCTCATACAAATATTCAGAAGTCTTTCCCCATCTGGAAACTTACACATATGTTAGACTCTAAGATAAAATAGGGTTGTTTTTATTTTCTATCAAGGAAAATTATAAAATATATTAAAATCCATGTATGCAAATGTATATATTCTGAGTTTGACTAGGCAATATTTTTGATGATTGATTAATCCAGTGAACTTGTGTACATAACTAAAAAAAGAAATTATGTATTTAAGCCACATAAAATTAAAGTCTAATATAAAGAAAATCATAAAAACCCTATTATATAGGGTTATTTTCATCTGTATCGGAAGATACAGTTCTTCTTCTACAATATTAAGAAAACTGAAGGTATTATTTTATTTATATATAATTTAAAACACATATTATGGCAATTATATTGTTAAAAAGTGGATAATTATCTAAGTTATATTTGGAATATATAAGCCAGCATACCCATAAATTCATATACAGATCTTATCTAGAGCTTAAAAAATTCTATGCATTTACAATTTTTTTTCTTATGATACTAGATCATGATGCATTATCTAACTAATAGAAACTAATTAAACTGACTTCTTCAAAAAAAATAAAAATATCTCTAAGGCTTAAATCATGTAAGCCACCTCATTACTCTAAATGATGGTCAGAAGCTATGAAGTGTTATTTCATATGCATGTATACTGAAAATACATTTTTATTTGCTGCTATTTCTTGTATCATTTCATTTATTTAAATTCTAGAGAGATTATTACATTTCACATATCTATTTCCATAAATATTTTCCTGAAATAGAGTTAGGTAGCATTATAATCAAGCTCCTAACAAAATGTACTAGCCTACTAGTTACAAATTGATTGTGACCATCTAGGAAAACTTACAACAAAATTTGTCTTTTTATAGGCTTGAAATAAACTGCAACTTTCTCTAGACAGGTGATATTTTCCAATATTGAACATTTAGTGTTTTCCATTGAGAAACACTTACAATGAAAACATGTTTGAAACAAGAAAATTAGGTCCACTAATTATACTCATTTTACTTGGGAATTAAAGTCACCAAAAAAGACCCTAGGAGATTTAAGACTAATTTATTAATCCTAATGTATTCCTCCAAATTTGTTAGCAGTGTAGGAAAAAGAAATGAGACAGAATAGTATAATAAGTAACCAATCTATTGTTTTCATAGACTCAATATGATTTGAGTATCTAGTAGATAAAATTGGATCTATCCATGTAGCGACTTAAATAACAAATTTGCTGTTTTATGAGCTTATATAATAGCTCATGTGTAAAACATAATAGATAAATCCCTTTACCAATATAATTCTAACCTTGAATTCCCAAGATATTCAATTGCTTGTTGGTTATTTATTTTTTCTTGCAAATTAAGTATATTAAATATATGAAGTATAAATTATAATAGAGAAATAGGCTGCTACTTTAAATAGAATGCTAAATAGAATTAAAACACATTGGAATTTTATTTTTAGGTGCAAAATGCTGCACACTAATTTTGCTGTCCAAATAAATAGGATATACACATATATTTAAAATGGCATAAAATTAACATACAAAATCCTGGTACTCAGAGATATGAAAACTTAAAAACCACAGTAAACTTTCATTTTCTTGATGAAGTTGAAAACATTCTTAAATTATGATTATAATCAATGAGTGAAACAGTTTCTGTGTTATGGCTAGAAAAAGTGCATGGTGCCACATGTTTTTGAGCAAGTGTGATAAAATATATCAGTATTTTCAACAAAGCCAGATGTATGACTGAAAAAAAATTATTTTGAATAATATAGTCTAAATTTAGTCTGAGGAGATAAAAATTTTTAAAAAAATATAAAAAAAATATTGATTAATATTGGAAAAATGCATTCAATAAGCTAAATCTAACTAATTATTTTAATGCTGATTATGGAAACCATACTGTACACACAAGTCTAGTATATTAAGTTCCTATAATTCAGATATAAGTTAAAATGAAATTACAAAGGAGAAATATATCAATTTATCAATATATTTTATTTTATAGAAATGACCTTGAATAAATATACATTAGAAAATGGCCTAAATTTCATTATTACTTAATTAATGAAGGACTTAAAGAGAATACAAACCCACTTTGAGTGTGAGAGATTTTAAGGAAAAGGGGATCTTTTGCTCTTAAAAATTTCCCTGAGTATTTGACTCAGGAACAAGCCATAATTTCATTAAACAAAACAAAATGTGAAATATTTTTTTAATATCCTAGGAAAATTTTGTTAGAGACAGTCAGTATTCTATTAAAATGTAACAGGATTATCTGCATGTTGATATTGTAGCTATGCAAAGGCAAGCCTTGTAATATATAACAATTATGGTGATAGACTAATATTTTTACTAATATACAAAATAATATTTTGAACTTAGGTGGTCCATTAACCCTGTATTAAATAGAACATATAATACAGCAAAATTATACCTCTGACATACTACCCACTATGAAATTTTTATGAAGACACTAATAGTGTCAAAAATGTCAAATTTGAAAAATATGATGTATAATATCCCTCAAAAATATTTAATGTATTTTTTAAAGAATCATGTTATTTATTTTCTATTTTATATTATAAATAATTATTAAATATATTCCAACAAATTTATTTATTAGTCTAAAAACTACTTCATAAGCAAATATTTATTGATATTTTATCATGTTCCTTTAAAAATTTCTACCATTCAGAAATGGAAGGAAGACTTTATTCCGAACATTCTGTACAATATTGAGTAACTGCATATTTAGCAGTTTATACAAAAATGGTCAAGATCCCCAATATTTAAACATATCGGCCTCAAAGACTTTATAGAACTGTATTATCCATATGAACTTCTTCTGAAAATCCCCTACATATTCAGAATGTTTTTTTCTTGTTATTCATCAAAATTATCCATTTTCAGCAAAATTGAATGTCATGGTAGTTAATTAAAAATGGAAACTCCTCATTTATATGTATATTTTCTCTATTTTTATATCTGCCCATTTGAAGAAATAGGAACTTATTTTAAGAATGACCTTGTCTTGGAAAGGTCCTCTCTAATTGACCCATTCAGAAGTTCTTGGTAAGATATCTAGCATGGTCAACTTTTGGCTTATGTCAGATTCCTATGGGATGCTGGCCTGGTGTCTGAATTGGTAGAATTGGGCCTGAAACCTGCAACACTAAATTAAAACTGTTGGCTGAATCTGTGGGGGGTGGGAATGAATGTGTATTTTCAGGACTGGCCTGTAAATTTGGTTCATGGGGATTGACCTGGTGCTAGTGTAGTCCTTGGGCCTAAATTTGAAGGGGCATGACATGGGAATGGACCTGTAGCCTAAGTCCATAGGCATGGGCCTAGGATTAGGATCCACAAGGACTGGCCTGGAATGTGAGTATGCAGAGGTGGTCCTGAGACCCAAGTATGAGGAGGTTTAACTGGTTGGTCCCTGGGGACTGATATGGATCCTGGGTCAACCTGGTGTTAGGTTTGGTGTGGAGTTTGAAACCATAGAATCAAATCTGTATATGAAGATGTGAAGTGTATCCTGATACATAGAGCTACAGGATCCTATTCTGGAGTCTAGGACTGTGGGGATTAGCTGGTGTGGGTACATTGGTACTCACCTGCAGGCTAAGTGTATGGGATACATGGATACTGGCCTGCAGGTCAGTGAAAATTAGGTCAGTGAAGACTCAGGCTACTGAGTCTTGCCAGGACTTTGGTTCCATGGACATGTTCCTGGAGTCTATGTCTGCAGGGGCTAGTCAAGGGATAGGATCTACTGGTAAGGGCCTGGATTCTGGATCTGCTTGAGCAGACATGTGCATAGGTCTGCTGGAAGTTGAGACCAAGGGGGCAGTCTTAGAGAATAGGTTCAAGGGACCAATGTGGAACTGTGTAGGCTTAAAGTTTGTGTCCATGGGTGATGTCATGTTATCCGAGGTAAGGGTCTCTAATTTGGACCCTAGAGGAGGTTTGAAAGCAGTATTATATACACCTAGCTGACTCTGGGCTAGTCTGTAATATGAATCTGGGCTGCAGTGGCTGGCCTGGGGCTTGGGTAAGCCTGGAGTCTGGAGACATGGAAGCCAGCCCAATGTATGGATCACTAGAGCTGTCTTGACCTTGCGACAAACCTATAGCCTAATTCAATGGAGTTGACCTGGTACTGGATGTCTGGCATTTGGGAAAGCTGGTAATCTGGGGATACTGGAGTCCATTCAGCACTGAATATCCCATACACCAAGTATACTAGGCAGCTGTGGAGCTATGGACATGGGATCAAATGTGGCACCAAGTCAAGTCTGAAGGCTCATTATTCCAAAGCAGCCTGAAGTTCAGGGCCATGCAAGTCTTCCTGGACCTGCATTTTACTGGGAAGGATTGGTATTTGTCTCTGAAATGAAACCCGGGTCTCATTTCCTTCTTTTTTCATCACCTGGAGGGTGGGTATGTGTGTTTGTATTTCCCAGGGACACTTTTAACAATAAGATACATTTCCAGCCATTTTGTTTATTCATTTTATTTTGAGGCAAGGTCTTGCTAAGCAGCTCAGGTTGGCCTCAAACTTGTGATTATCCTGCCTCAGTCTTCCAAGTCACTGGAAATATAGATTCACTCCACTGTGCCCATCCCTGCAATGTATTTCTGTCAGTGCTGTGCTGCTTGTAGTTAGAGAGGTATAATGATGTAAAATAAATCTGTCCTTCCTATATTCAAAAACCTCTTTCTTTACATTCTTGTATCACTTAACAGCAGGAATATATTCTAATAAATACATTGTTATATGATTTTATCACTATACATACATTATAATGTGTACTTACATAAACCTAGATAGCGTAGATCATTCACTTGATGTGGTCTTTGGATATAATTAACAGACATGATAAGCATGAAATGTATGAAGTTGTTACAGACATAACATGGCATACTACTTTATGATAAACTTGTTTTTACAGGCACAAGGAGTATATTCTAATAGTAAAAGTACAATATAGTAACTACATATACTAGTAGCATAGTCATTTGTTTTTAGTATTAAGTATTATGTACTATAGACAATCATGTGTGGTATACATTTATATGATTTATATGTGAGGTTTATTCGCACAAGCTTCGCACAAACATGTGAGAAACACATTGAGGTATAATGTTTTCAAGGCTATTGCTAAGCAACAGAAATTTTTTCAACTCCATTATTATCTATGGGAACACTGTTGTGTATGTAACCTGTCATTGACCAAAACATTGTCATCATGCAGCACATGATAGTATTTCTGTGCTATACCCTGGTGCTGTCATCTCTTCCTGGTCTCCTTACTTTTTGTACAGGGATAGTTGTTCAAGTGGATGTTTCTGTGCATTAAGTAGGAAATCCTATTTTCACTGTCTTGTTGAGTTTATAGAGAATGTCAGATATGTACCATTTTAATTTTATTTTAGAATTGAGGATCCTAAAACTCAAGAGAGGTTGAGTGGCTTCTGCCAAATCATAAACACTCAAATTGAAATCCATGAAATTGAAATCCATAGTCTTTTTTCCTATCTTAAATTTGGGAAACACCAAAATAAACTGGGTCAGAGTACAGAGCGTATGTAGACTACTGAATATGTAGAATAATATAGAGTATTTAATGTATAGAACATAAATTTAGAATTAATACTATTAAAAACACCTCAAGTTAACTGCAAAGAAGAGGTGCTGAAGAAAGATTGCTTTGTCTTTATGTATCTTGTTAATGGTTTAGTTGCATAGTATTTTAAGTATGTATTACTACTCTTTAGGGCATTACTGATATAGATGACATTGTCCTATGTATCATTTAGCATGGATAGTTGACAGAGAGGCTCTATTGTGCAACTGACAAGAGCACTTTCCCTAAAGTCAAATGCCAGGTTGGGAATCCTCACTAACTGACTACCTTGAATATACTCCTTTATTTATTTATTTAAGAAAAAAAAATTAGTTGTAGATGGACACAATGCCTTTATTTTATTTATTTACTATTTTATGTGGTGCTGAATATTGAACCCAGTGCCTCACACATGCTGGGAAAGTGCTCTACCACTGAGCTACAGCCTCAGCCCCCTTGATTTATTTTGTTTAGTTTCTACCTCACTAGGTAGTTGTGAGAATTGAATGAATTAATACATGTGAAGACTTTCATTGATAGCTAGCATGTTTTAAGTGCTTAATAAAAGTTATCCATCATTGATATTATGGATGTTGTTTCCATGGATCTTGGCTTTATGCAAAATAAACAGCTTCTTAAGGGATTTGGTTAAGATTCAAGACTCTATCCCTATGGATTAGCAGACACCACTAATTAAACATGGCAATTTCTCCTTAAATGTCCTAGAGTAGGCCTTGGGATCCACACATCTAAATGCATCAACTAATACCTAAGAAGAAGTTGTGTTTGGTATGTAGTAATAAATTTATTTTTCTAGTGGAGGTAACAGTTTTCGGTTTGGTTTTTGTGTACTTTAAGTGAATAACTTCATGAACTAAGAATAAAAAAAATATATATCATTCTCTCTAGAATAATGCCAGTGCAGTATATTTGTTGACATTGTGAAAGTCCTTTTCTGTGTGTTTTATTTTATTTTTAAAAAATATTTATTTATTTTAGTTTTAGGTGGACACAATATCTTTATTTTATTTTTATGTGGTGCTGAGAATTGAACCCAGTACCTCATGCATGCTAGGCAAGTGGGTACCACTTGAGACACATCCCCAGCCCCTTCCATGTGTTTTAAATGATACAATTCACACACACACACACATATACACTCTCACAAAAATGAAATATGGACTAATGATCTAAGATTTAAATACTCTAAATGCCATGTGGCTTTTCTTCTGGAAGATTCCCCCAAGAAATACGTCTCCATATCTTATATTCTTCAAAATTGCTAATGGTCAGTCTGATCTCCTGTATCAAAGCATCAGTACTTCTATTTTCTTTACTTAAGCTGCACCTCCAAATTACTTTCATCCTACAACCAAGTGCCCTTCTATGAAGTCTTGTTTCGCTCTCCATTTCTTTGTTAGTGCCCCTACCTCTGACTTTTTGGATTATCTCTGCCATAGTCCTTAACCACATAACCATGATTAGGCAAGTTCTCTTCCTAACTGTACTGCAGATTCTAAAATGAAGGAAATTCAATGTGAATCTGCAATATGTATACGGGTAAAAATGGGAGTTCATAATCTGCTTGAATCAAATGTATGAAATATGATATGTTAAGAGCTTTGTAATGTTTTGAACAACTAATAATGAAAAATAAAGAAAGAAATTGCTTTCATATTTATATTTTAGAAGTCTGAATGGTCTCTTACATACAACAGAAACTAAATAGATGTTTGATTAAGTGAAGATCCAGTTACTTTACATAAGTTGGGTGATATGGATCTTTGAGGGTTTTTCCTCATACTTTACATCCCTAATTATTTCTTTTTCAGATTTTCTAAGTTATTTGAATAGGTAAACTCTATTGTTTTACATATAAATTTACCCTGAAAAACTTAACCTTAAAAATACAAAATCTTTGTAATGAGGTTAAAATTTTCACATCATTGCTTAAAATCTTTACCTGAGAATATTATAAATATTAAACTTTAATATTGCTCCCATCTTATGAGCAATAGTATTAACTTAATTCCAGACCTAACATTGAGCATAGTTATGTACAAAGCTTTGTGTTATAGACCTAGGGTATCAGTTCCTTTTCTCATAAACTCCATAGAAACATTTTCTCTGTGCTACTATCTGCAGATGGTAATTAAATCATAGTTATAGTAAAAATAAAGTTCTTGAATTTAAGAAAACTCTTAGTCATCCTTCACAACCCATCACAGATATCATTTTACATCTCATTTCTTGTCTGTTCCCTCCATGGGGATCCTTCCAATCTCTGGGCTGTTGCTAAATAGTATATACAGTGATGTTACTGCATGTGCCATTGTATAATATTGTAATTAATATTGTAATTATTAATGTCCATAAGATAGATACAAGATACATGATAACAGTTTTTTTTTTAATGATTCACACTTAGAACAGTGCCTAGCACAGGGTAAGAACTTGGGGAACTTTGTTGAACTGAAAGTGTGTGACTCAGTGAATGGAACAAAAAGGCAGATATGCACTCCATCTCAGATCACTTGCTTGTTCTGAAAGAGACTACATAAAGGATTTCTAATTTAGGATGATCTATTTTAACCATTTCATGGAAGGCATTATTTTCAAAAAGCATGATGATAGCTTTGCTGTGTTGAAATAGATTATAATGACTTTGGCTTGAAACTCTGCTACTTGAAACAATGAAAGCATGATCAAAAATTGATAAACTTGTAAGGAAACAAAAAGGAGACTCAGTACATTTTTCTTACTTTACAATGGATAGGGGATTTGTGCATTAACATTTTCTTCTCCTGAGTAAAAGGAAAAAAATAATACATAAATATATCAATAGATGGATATCCTTTTTAACCATTCACTGGGAATTGTTTCAGAGTTTTAGTAGTCATGATAAGGTTCTCTGATCTGTGTTTAGAAGCCCAAGCTAATTTATCTTTAAGCTTTTTAAAAACACATATGCATACACATCTCCACACACACATACTGTCCAGTAAAAACTCCACAGAAATAAGAGATCATTACATAATTTTGTAATATGGAGTAAGTACAATATTATCCTAAATATTTGTACACATAGGTATATTTTTCTAAGAATTTCCCTTCTTCAAAACAATATTTCCGAGATACTTGAACTATAACTTTTAAAGACAAGGTTTTTATAATCTTCCAAATTATTATAATCAGTTACCGAATCACATTGTATTTTCTGTTTGATATATCATTTACTTTTATGTTTTATTAGCAGATACATTATATGTAGACTATACAGTGATATCTAATGATACTGTATGGTTGCATCTTAGGACACAATTCAGTCAGTGTTTGAACATCACAGAGTGAGCATAATACAAACCTAAATGATATGAGTCAATTGTTCAATGTGGACTCTTCATGAAATCAAAAAATGTGGTTAACACAAGATGTATAAAATTTCTACTAGTGTAACATGGTATTCTGTTGTATAGTAAACATTTTTCTAAATAAAGGAGTACGCTCTAAAATAACATACAAAATACAGTAAATGTATAAATAATTTATTGTCATTTTAAATTATCAAGTACTAGGTACTACACATAATATATATGTGCTATCATTTTATATAGAGTTGTCAGCAGTGTGTTATTTACAGGAGCACCACCAAAAACATCTGGATAGTGCATGGTGCTACAAAGTTACAATAGCTATGACATCACTAAGACACAGGAAATTTTCAGCATTAATAAATCATTACTTTATGTACAAAATTTTGAAAACTGAAAAATGTCATGGGACCACAGTTGTATTATGTGTTACTAAAATGTTGTAATGTGAAATATGACTATATTAAAAGGTAAATCTCAGCAATTCTTATGAGCGATGGTATTAACTTAATTCCAGACATAATACCGGGCATAGTTATTTACAAAGCTTTGTGTTATTGACTTAGGGTATCAATTACTTTTCTCCATAAACTCTAACTCTAGTGTGAGCAGATATTTGAGCACAAAATACCCCTTACTATATTTTGGATCTTGAATGTCCACAGGTCTCCAGCCAGTGGTGCTATTGAGATATGGTGGAACCTTTAGAAGGTGGGGTCTAGTGGGAGAAAGTCAGGTTATTTGGAGCATACCCTTAAAGGAAATATCAGGAGTCTGACTTCTCCTCTTCCTCGGTCTGCTTCCCCAGCCACTATGAGGTGAACAGCTTTGCTTCCTCAAGTCTACCATATCATGGTGTTCTGCACGTAATTATATATCCAAAAGCCACAGTGCCAAGAGACCTTGGTCTTTCAAACTATGTGCCACATTGAACCTTTTCTTTTCTAAGTTTATTTATATCAGTTTTTTTTCACAGTTATGAAAATCTGACTAACACACCTGTATCATACGATTTCCATTATGAAAAAAATGTTATTTGAATACGTATGTACCACACACTGTACTCACTATGGAGATAGCAAGAATGAATGAATAATCTTCATTGTAGGATAGGTGTGATGCTAATGGCCACGTTTGTATGGGGAGATATGATACAAGAATAAATAATGAACCCAGCATGGAGGAGAAAACTTTCTGGAGTGATAGAAGGAATCAAATGAAATGTGGATGAGATGTGGCAGAATGGAATGTATGAGATAAACTCCAGGCAATAGGGAACTGCATAATGGCAAGAAGTACTGGAAAAATATAGGTATGATGCAATTTCATTTTATGTAAATCCAGATATGCAAATTTAAAGTAACTAAGTTTAAGAGGTATAAATAAATTATTGTTTGATGTACAAAATTTGAAAAGTGAAAAATTTCCTAAATGTAAGGGATTATTAACTTTAACCTTGATGAGTTAACAGTTTCTGCAATTTCATGTGGACACTTTAGCTGAGACAGAGAAATTCCTCCCTTCCTTTGTCTGAAGTTTATCTTCAAACTTCTGTGAGTGCATTTGGTGACTTCCATCCTGTAATTTTAGTGTGCACAATTGTCTCAGTTCATTTTATGTTGCTATTACTAAATACCACAGACAAGGTAAATTATAAAGAGTATTTTTTTTTCAGCTCATGTTTCTGGGAATACAATGATGAGGTGCTGCAAATGGGAAAGTTCTTTTTTTTTTTTTTGAGCCTCTTTGTAGATTCTCAAAGTGGTGTAGGGCATCATAGGGTGAGACAGAATGTACTAGATCAGGTCTCTCTGCCCCTTTGTTTAAAAGCAGAGTCCCATTTGTTACAGTTCTACTCCTGTGATCTCATTTAACCTTAATTACCTCCATCCCATACTAAGATTAAATTTCCATCCTCTTAATAACTCACAATGGGGATTAAATTTCAATATGAGTTTTGGTGGGGCTTATGAACCATAACCATGACTGTACAAATTATTTCCCTGTACACTATAAAAACATAATTGAAATGCTCATTAAATAGTGCTCCTAGGGCTCAGGCTAATGCCTGAGGTAATGTTTCCAAATCTGAATCTTTGGAACAGGATTTGAATGCAATAAAATGACAGGAAGAAGTTCACCAATCCCCTATCACGTGTTCTTCTGTAGATTTAAGGAAATGTTTCATGTGAACTAATAACAGAGCATCTGGGCAGAAGCATATGGAATGAAACGTGTTCTACCAAAGTGAATCCACTGTTCCAGAGTGTATTGACATATTTGTTTAGATTTATTCAAATGGAAGAAATGTCATTAAATAATGCACCTTTTGAATGATGTAGGCCTTTAGGGCACTTGTGGAGAGGCAACTCCCCAAAATTGATGGGCCAGAAGCACCTAAGTGGAAGCTGCAGATAATTGGCTAGAGAAGAAAGAGAAGATCATGAGGCCTTATAAATCACATGAAGCCTATGGAATTCAGCCTTTGAGTGAGTGAGCCAGACTTCTGTTTTAGAGAGTTCATTATGGCAACAGTGTAGAGGAGGAAAGACTTCAGGCTGTATGTCCTGCTGGGAACCTGGTTTGTGTTTAGGTAAGAAGATGGGACCTGTCAGAAGTGTCAGTTTTAGAGAAGAGAACACAATTTCAAAAGTATTAAATCAGTCAGTCAACAAATAGTATCTACTAGGAGCCAGCAATCATTATGTGCCTTAAGAGGTAAAATCCAAAGCACTTGGTACTTGAGTAGATATATTTGTTGAACAGAGTTAATAGCAATCTGCTAGGGGAAGAGGAGAAAGCAGGAAGCTCATTTTAGTTCAGCAGTTTTGCAGAGCCAATTTTGAGAGGCAGACATGGAAGAAAAAGGATGAAACTGGCTGGGCAGACCAAACAAAATGATCCAAGGCCTGGGTACTCCAGGTCAGAGCCTGTGAAGCGAAGCCAGCTTATCTAATTCAGCACTGGTGTCCACGTGTGGTAATGGAAGATTGAGCTCATGTCAAGGAATACACTGGGAAGAACTTTAAAGGACAAGATAAATTCTTTGGGTTTTATCCTGAATGCAATGAATGGTCACTGGAACATTTCACAGGAAAATTTAAAGTTGAGATGAAGAATATGTACTACAGGGAGAATCTAGTCTTAGAATATAGTTGGGTGCTTCATTTAAATATAAATTTCATCCCATATCAGTTATCTATTGATCCCTCTCCACATTTAGGTTATTTTTGGTAGATTGCATAAAAATTTTTATGATTCACCCAGGGTATTATTATCTGGAATAGTGATTTTATATGGTTCTAGGATCCCAATTTTTCTTCTATGTTAAGGATTTCAAATGGATTTGTTAGTTCAAATGATAAGATAGTTTGATAGAAGTATACATTTAGTTGTTCTGAATTATCATATTATATTATTTTATGTCTCTCTGCAAATGTATATTCCACATCCAATGCTGATTACACCCCAAATAAATCATTTGCATTAAATCAAACATTTCATTATTCTTCCTCTTTTAAAAACATAAAGAAGGTATTTAATTAAAAAAAGACATTGCCAATTTCAGATCTTTCTTGTCTTTTAATTTGCAATTTACACATTCCTACAAAAAGGTTAATTCATTTCTATGCTATTATAACTAATAATTTAAAAACATCTGAGAACCATTTTTTTGAGACTAAGATTGAAAAAAACTTGTTTATTTCTATTCAATTTCTATCTAATGCTGTTTGAATGTTCTCCTGAATGCTGTGGGGGCTCTTCCTTTAAGCAATAGCATAAATTGTCTTATACAGAACTACTGCCTCTAGAAAACCTTCAAGGATTAATTTTTTCACTCTTTCCCCCCTTATTCAGTGTCACTTCAGAATCTAATAATTTTGTGTTTTTCTAAGTTGCACATATTATTTAGAAACAAAAGCAGCAGTAGCACCTGTTCATCAGACTTTAAGACTAATCCTCCCTCTGCCACAGAACTGCAAATACACATAGGACTCAATCACTAATGACTGCAAATAGCTTAGATAAACATATGGCAATTTACTAGACTGGATGTTCTTTCTGGGTAAAAATATCCTGCCATTTATATTGAGTCCCTTATAAAATACAAAGAGAAACATTCTGTACACTTCTCATGCTCTCCACAAAGTTCAAAGCCAAACAAAGCCCAAAGGTCCAAATAGATTTTAGAAGAAAATTGAAAGAAGAGAAATACTTTGGTTACCAAGTATTTGGTTACCAAATACTTTGCTTACCAAGGAAAAACATTTGTACCCTGAATGGAGAGAAAGAACTCAAAGGGTGAAAAGATGGTCACTCCTTTGCATTCTCCCCAGGGCTGAATATTTGCTGTTCCTGAAGATGGTAGAAAAACAGGTACTTATTAAATAAGGCAGTTTCCTTTGTGTCCAAAGAAAGACAAAGTCAGAAATGCTAAGTAGGCAGGGAGACATGGGGAAATGTTAGGTTTGCAGCTTACTTTTGTCCTCTATTGGCTTTGAGTGCCTCAGACATGTGGACAGGACTCAAATAGCTTATTTTAACAAACTTCTCATTTGTGGTGTTTGCCTTATTTTCTATATTTGTCAGAGGATAATTTTCTTCAGCCAACTGTTCCCAGGTCAGTAACAACATAGTCTTATTGATCATTCTATTTTTCTATATGTGTGTGATGGAAAACTCCTGTCTGCAAGTGTTTCCTTTGATATTCCATGCACAAAATGTCAATTTTTCTGTGATCCATTTATATATAGTATTTGTAATTTTTCCATTTGTAATTATTTTCAGAAGATGTTGATCCTTTTGTGATCCACATAGAGAAAGCTGTGCTTGATAAGTGATGGAAAAGAGAGTTCCAGTTGATAGAGTTAGAAATGGATGCATAATATTGCTCTTCTGAGTCACAGCATTGACAGAAAGTTCCTATATGACAATTGGGCACTTGAATGTATACCTGTAGTAATTGGAATCACAGTTGTTTCAACTGATGGCCCTTGTGACATTTTCAGAAAGAGAAAAAGACTGTCCTTAAAATAACACAAAAAAGTACCATCCTTTGGAAGAAGTATTTAGTTTAATATCATGACATGATAATCCTCCCTAGCAAGAATCAACCTGCAAACAAAATTACAAGTGTGAGCTCCAGTATCCTAGTATTAGAGGGATGGTGATTAGAAGACCTTCTTGCTACAGTAGACCACCACTGAAAATTGGGGACCAAGAATCCATAGAGAGGAGACACAAAGGAGCAACAGTGAGAGGGAGTGAGTGTGAAGAGCAGGACTCTCACTTCATGAGCCTGCAGTCTCTGCAAAAATAGACCTGGAGACTTTACCAAGAGGAGAGACCAGAAAATCAGAGAAAATCAGCATAAAAGAGCTTCCAGTTAAGCTGGTAATTCAGGCGGCAACAGTTCACGAAACAGATTGAGGGTTACCTGTCAGTTTTTCCTGAAATAAGACCCAGCCAGATACTGAGCTGCATAAAATAGACCTATTCCTTAGGAATTACCAAAAGGAGAGGACAGGCAACTCCATTCTGTCCTCTTCTCCATAAATGACTCGTCTTACTTCCTTTTTCTGCACTCTTACTCCCAGACCCACTAAAAACACCAACATCCTAGATGACTGCTTGGGCATCCAAGGCAATGGCTATAGAAATACCTGATTCACAGCCCATCCACCCAGGATGACTACATAGGAAAGCCCTCTTACTGGGTCTCATCTCAGTGAAGTGGACTCAGAAAAGAGAGGTGTCCAGGTGAGGCCTGTCAAGTTCTCTAAAATTGCACAAGATCAGAGAATGGAACTTCAGGAGCATGAGAATATCCACTTGCACAGTAAAGCTGCTTGTTATAGGCAGGGAGAATAAGAAATGAAGGGTAGTACTGGGCTTAAAGGACAGGTGAACATCCCTAAGGGATTTCATGATGTCTACCTGGAAACCTAAGTGGAGAGAGAGAAGTGAATGAGGTAGTAGCAGAAAGGTGAGATTTGGACAAACAGCTCACAAACAAAATATTCATGGGCTCTTGGTTTTCAAACATAATACTTAAAGAAGAAATAAAAGGCATGGGAGAGATGAAAGGAGAATGCACCAGAGTGCACACACAGCCTTCTCTCTTGTTATCTCTACCAAATAAGCCAGAAGAGGACATAATTTAGTGCCTCCATTTAACCATCATGGGCAATGTTAATGTAAGCAGTCAGTGAGTACTATAAAATATGTTTCCAGTAACTGGAGTTGATATGACCTTGGCAGAGTTACTTAACAATTCTCTACCCTTTTTTACCCAAGAAACTGCATCCCCTTGATTCCTCAAATTCTTCTCAGAAGTTTTAAGAGATTTTTGAACATTAAAAAGATATTTTTAATTAAATATAGCAAACATATCAATGTTACAAAAAGGACTAAGAGTATGGAATAAATTTTGATGGGGAGTTTTGTTACCACCTACTCTGCTGGCCCTTCATATGAATTAGATAAACAGATAGACAGATGATAGACACTGTCATTATAGAAAAAAATTCTCAACTCTATGGATATATTTTAAAACAGTAATTCTATTTATTTATTTATTTGTTTGTTGTAATTGGACACAATAGCTTTATTCCATTTTTTTAAATTTTTATGTGGTGCGGAGGATTGAACCCAGGGCCTCGTGCATGCTAGGTGAGCGTTCTACCACTGAGCCACAATCCCAGCCCCTAAAATAGTAATTCTTTTTAAAACATTTCTTTAGCAATACATAGACACAATATAATTATTTTGTTAATTATTTTTTTAATGTGGTTTTGAAGATTGAACCCAGTGCCTCACATGTGTAAGGCAAGCACTCTGCCACTGAGCCACAACCCCAGCCCCATAAATAGTAATTCTTATAATTTTTATTAAAAAAATATAAAGCTATAGGTCAAAGGGCAGTAATTAATTTAAAACATACTTTTTAATATAAGAAAAGAATGGATAGCATAAAGGAGTTCATTCCCATACACTCTGCCATTATTCATTTCATAGCCTTTTGTAAAATTCAATACTCAATACAAGATTCAGTCTAATCTCATTTAGATCTATATGTATGGAAACTATAATCCAAAGGAAAGTATGAAAATTATCAGTTACAAGAGACAGAAAAATCTTCCCAGAGATTGTTTTTTGGCATTTTCTGATAAAACACTTGTACAAACAACTCCTCAGGAGTTTTAAGTTTTGTTGAAACAGCCTCAAATTCAGAATCTGCCAATCTGCAGGTAGTGAACTTTTTGGGAGAGCATGGGAGAATAGTTGGAGGGAGTTGGAATTACTCAGGAAAACACACTTGCTAATGGCAGGCTGGGGGCCAGTGTTCCTGAGAAATTAAACTCAAGAGTTTAATGCACTGTCTTCATTTATGTTACTGCCTCCAGGTTTTTGTAGCTTAACCAAAGCACATCTATGGGTCTGCCGGCCCCCCACATTGAGCACTTGCTGTGTGTGGTGTGTTCTTGAAGGGTTTGGGGAAATGAAGCAATATTTCCAACAGTGGTCAAAAACAGGTTAAGAAGGCCTGGGTAGTAAAAGAGAAAACTTTGATTTCTTTTTCTTGGGTCTTAGGCAATCTAAGATTGAGTTTCTTAGCTTGCTATGGTGAAGAAAGTTTGCATCTGTATTATGAAAGCAGGTTGAGAGAAAAACAGTAGGACTCTCAGAAAGTGTTCCCCAATCATGTTGTACTGTGTATCTAGCTATATATTTATCTCTGGGTTTCTTATTTACTATTTTCTTATTCCATGACTATGTCTTTAAATATCAAACATTTTTAATTTTGCTACCAAAACATGTAGTGGAGGGTCTTTTTATTTTTGCTATAAAAAGATACAGCAGGGACTTCGGTTGTGGCTCAGTTGTAGAGCACTTGCCTAGCATGTGTGAGGCCCTGGGTTCGATTTTCAGCACTGCATATAAATAAAGGTCCATTGACAACTAAAAAATAAATGTGTCCTCCTAAATTTATAAGCTAAAATGTATTTGCTCCTCTTTGGATCTATGACACAAAGCATGCTCTATAACTTGGATAAGCGTGCTTGACTTCCAACTGGATTATAAACAATTTCCCTTGCAGACCCTTTCAATTTAGTTAGAATTGATATCCCTGACAAATGCAACATTCTCTGAAACCTACAGAAAAACAGCTCTGAGTTTTTAGGAACAAAAACATTCACGATAAACAAGATTTACAGGTTTTATGACTGTGTCAAACTTTAAAGAATGTGCACTGGATTTATTTACTCATGGAGTTCTCAAAAACTCAAATAGGGAATGAGGGAAGTAAATGAGCTCTCTGATTCCTAGCTCACACTCTTAGTGACTTTGACCTGGAGCAAATTATTTAATCTTTCCAAAGATTAATTTACTTATCTGTAAAATGAAGATACAAACACTTAAATCACAGAATTGGTCAGTGTATTAAATAAGATTAAAACATCTGAAACAGTAAGATTTTTTTTTCCATTTGTTTTGAGATGTATTTTGTATTACTATGCTGTCATATAATTTAGATTATGTCTTTGGCATACTGAAAATGTAGATGTAATTTTAATGTAGAAACAAAGCAGAAATATTGCTGTTCATTTTGAATTATACATAATCACTCTCCTATTAGATGCCCCAGTTGAACTGCTCAGCAAATCTCTGGGAATTATCTGATCACTTTGTGCCCTTTTTCATGTGACCTCAGTATTATCCTCCATAGATTTTTCTATTGGAATTTTATAGATCATTAAATGGCCCTGCACTAATGATGCCAATGTGTTTTAAAATATTGAAAGGTAAACCAATGCTTCCTACATACAGTGCATGCCGTTCCTGAGAAATTAAATTCCTTTAGAGGCATTGTCCTTTGTTCTCATATTACAGTGAGTTGAGTTGCTTGACTTGCTACTCAAGAGCCATCAGTATATCTGAGCTCTGAGTTCCCAGTCATGTACTTTACATCTTGTCACATCACCCATTTTCTTTGGAGTGCAATAAAAATCTTCACAGAAGTCACTACCTTGGCGATAGTTCAAGTGTTAGTTTCAGCCCATGAAAAACTCAAAGGAAATCAAACCATTTTTGGCTATTCAGAACCTTTCCAGCCTATTTCATAAGAGATCAAATTTCAGAGAGATAGGGAGGATTTTAAATTCTTAATATAGGACTTTGTAAGCATGCCCTTTGGAAATAAGAGATAATCATGACTATAGGTAAGAAACTTACTGACAAACTGTGGGTTAACTCATTATTTTTTTCAAAAGTAGGTATGATGTTTTCAAAGTTACTCTAGGCAAATTCCAAAAGCTGACAACATGTAAGTCTGATTCTTATTTTGTGTGACAGACTTATTAGGTATGGAACCTAAGAGTTAAATAGTATTTGCTGTTTTCTTTTAGGTTCATATGATATCAAAGGTTTTCAGCCCCATTTCCATGTGGTATAAACAAGCTATGGTCAAAGTTTTAAGGGAAGGTATAGGAGTATACAAGAATAATTATCACTTTTAAATACTCTGCTTATGTAAGACATAATGCACTGAGTGTACACCATGTACCAAGCTCCAAAAAAACACAGAGGGCCTCCGTCCTCAAAAGTGTACTGTCTAATACTTGGAGGTGCAAATGATGAAAGACAAAATTTATGGCAATAGATAAAGCAAGATGTACACTGCAAATGCTAAAGAAGAGAAGCTAGTGGGTTGTGGACAGGTAAGATGGCTTTTTTGAAAGAAAAGAACTTGATCAGGAAATTTAAATAGAGTAGGATTGGCCAAGAAGATGATGAAAGGGACTTATGGAAGTAGGAAAGGAATGGCAAAGAGTAGAGTGAGTGAAGGACCTGTAAAATGATTGTTGTGAGTGAAGTGAATGAATTAAATAATCATTTTGGACAAGCAGTTTGGATCAAGTGTAAGTCAAAACTCTGAATCTCTAATTTGACCTTGATGGATGTAACATAGATTCTTTAGCTAAGAAGGGGCAGTAGGAAAACAGATCCACAGGAAAACAACATTTACTAGTTTTACTCAGGATGGGTTAGAAAGGAAGAACATAGGGGTTGATCATGGGATAATCTAAGATGGTTACTGAAGACATAAAAATCATAAAAAGGGTGGAGAAGAGATGATCACAGAAATATTAAGAGGAAGAATGACAATACATGGTAGATATTCTCAATTATTAAGGTAATTAGTCAATGAGGGAAATGTTGCAATAATTATGGGCTTTATAATTTAGAGTTCGAATCCCCTCTGGATTCTTGCCAACAGTAACATCAGGAAAATTATTACATTATTTGTACTTAAGTTTCCCCAAACCTAATATGAAAATAAAGTTGTTTATGTGAGGACTGAACAAGCTAACACATAAAATTCCCAACAAATGCATAGTATTTAATAGGTACTCAAAAATATTATCTCCTATACCACTAAGTTAAAAGTAAAACATCCTATAATAGGGAGCTTGAAAAAACAAAATGGAAATCAACTTCAATCTTAATGGCTAGAAATTCAATTGGCTAGTTACTATGGTAACTTGAACCATAGTAAGAACTTGATAAATACTAGTTGTTATCACTGTTGTTGTTACTGTTAGAGGTGTTGGAAAAAATGGTAGAATGAATTCTGAAGAGAAAAAAGTGATGGTCATGAAATGAACAAGAAAAGTTAAAGTACAAGTTTATCCCTGGTGTATTATGTTGCAATAAATTAAGATAAGAACTGCAAAATCATTCCAAAAAATAGATGTAGTCAGTAAACAAAGTGACTGGCTTTTTAAATTCTCATTTCTGGTCAGGACTCACTCTTAATTTAGGAGGGAGTAGGTAAGTAATGCTAGGTAATGCTCAGTTAACCACTTGAACTGTTAAAAATGAATGACTTGTCCACTGTCACCAAAAATACTTCTTATGGAATACTAGTCCTTCCATGGAAGGAACAGAAAACCAAGGTACTTAAAATAAATGTAACTAGCAATCTGTTTTAACATAGGGGAAAATAGGAAACTATAAATGAACAAAAAGACAGTTCCCTGTGATGATTTTTCATAAAGCCAAACACCAAATATTGGCTTTCTCTTGTATTAGAAAATTAATAAATAGTTTTGCAATGACCTGAAGTCTTGGATAAAGAGAATAAATAAATTATTGACACATGAGGAATAGACAATTCTCCATCCATTGTTGAGATTTTTATTCTTTGTGGAGCAGATTATCTAAATAATGCAGGCAAAAATAGCAGGTAGGTTTTATTGCATTAAGCTATTGAAAACATTAAGCATCTACAGTTTAAATCATGTTCAAGATAACAAGCCTTAAAATAACTTTGGATTTTTTTACACTTGTGAAACACCTTTGTTCATTTTAAACAATATCAAAGCACAAAGACTAATGTGTAGATGAACATGTACTTAGGGACAACACAGAAGAGACAGATTGGAAGAAACAGCTGCTCTTTATGGAGATGGTTTAACATAGGGCTGTTAAATCATGTTGGTAGACTCAACTGATATGGATGACATCACAATTTCTGAGGCCAAACAAAGCTTGGGTCTAAGTCGTTGTTGCTTTAAATCTGATCTGATAACCTCACATGTCTACACATTTCCATTTACCAAATGGAAGTCAACTACAAAGAACTCAAATACATTACTCCTTCTATAATTTGTCATATGCATTAGTCCAATTATAATTCAAATTGAAGTCTAATAACACCGATTCAATATTTTATGCATTTATCATATAATAAATGTTTACATAGGTCAAGGAAGAGTCTGTGATTTAGGAAGGGATAAAGTAGAATATATTACCTGGGTTATCAATTGAGGAGATAATATAACTCTGTTCAACATTGTTATGTTTTAAAAATGTATTAGTGCATTATAGTTATACATAGTATTGGAGTTCATTTTTATATATTCATATATATATATATATATATACATATATATATATATATATATATATATATATGTATATATATATATATATAATAGTTTGCTCCATTTCAATCCCCAGTACTTTTCATCCATCCCCTCCTCCTACCCTTGATCCTCCCCCTCTACTCTTTTGGTCTTCCTTCTATTTATTTACTTATTTTTAATAGATACATCATATTTTCATACACAAGAGGACTGCATGGGATGACTTGTGGCATACAGGCACATAATTTAATGCAGGCACATAATTTACTCCCTAATTCTTCTCTTTTCCCCCCTTTCCTCCCTTCTAATTTTGAGATGTATGGTATTCAGTTATAAAAAGATGTGTTTTTTCACTTTAAAAACTTTAGATACCAAGTGAAAACTATATCTTTTTATCTGTCTTCCCCAATATCCTGCTTCCCTGGAATAACTACCATTAACATTTCAGAATCTGTGCATGTACCTTGACAGTTGAATAAATGCTCAAACCATTAAGTCTACAGTGCATTTTAAGAATCCCTTAAATTCATAAAATATCTTCACCCTTCTTGAATAATTTAAAATCACTTCAATCTAATGTATGAAATATGATATGTCAAGAGCTTTGTAATGTTGTGAACAACCAATAAAAAAAAATAACAAGGAAAAAAATCATAGCCACTTTCCACTTTCCTGGATATGAAGCATGCATATATAAAAAGTGGGATTATGTCTTCACTTAATGTTTGTAACTTACTTTATTAAAATTCCACATTGTCCCATAGCCTTTCTTTATTATCATACATGGAGATTTACTTCATACTACTCAATATCCTCTCTTTAAATAAATCCTAGTTATTTTTCAAAAGATGGGTAGTTGTTTAATTTCCTTGCTTAAAGACACACTTTCTTATGCAATTGTATCACTATTTCTACAGGTAAAAGGAAGACATGATATATCAAAGACTTCATAGACTTTTATTTACATGCGTTTTGGAACATCCGTTTTAAAAAAATCTCAATGTCTTTTACTTTCAATTATTCATATTATTTTTAATAGTATTTGCTTCTTTAGGGGGAACTACAATGTCTCTTGTTCTTGCATCTTAGCCTGGCTGCACTTGGGCATCAATGAAGAACTGTGTACTATTAATAGTTTGTAGGGCAAAAAAAAGAGGATATAGTAGAAGAGAAAAATGTTCAAACCTTGAGTCAAGAATACAGAGAACATTGGTACTGCCATTGAGTGTAATAATACAATTAATTAGTAATAAATAGTGTATTTTTGATAAATCACTACATAAATAAATATGCCTCTGGGGTTTTGATTGTCAAACAAAATCTATCTTATGTAATCTCAGTTCAAATTCAGATACTTGGAAAAGAAAATGTAGGGTATAAGTATGTGGTAGGAGTGTAATTGGCAAGAGATAATTTCAGAAAAAAGATATGGCATGGCAATATGCTATTATGGTAGTCAGAATGAGACTAGATAAATGAGAAGAAATGGAGAAATAAGAGGGAAAGAAAAAGGGGAATTTGATCCTTGAAGATACTGAAAGATTGAAAAGGAAAAAGGTATACTATATGTAGAATATAAAGGTATAATTTTAAGGTGCAACACCCAGCCTTGTCTCCCCAGAATCAAAAGACATGGTATGAAAACAGATATAGTGGGATTGGGGTAGGGGAAGAGTAGAACTAGTAAATCACAATGACTAAGGTCCAGGCAGGGCCAGGCACAAAACAAAGAAGACGGGGTACTCAGCAGATTCTTAAATTGACTGGTGCATATTTTGGCTCTACTAAACTATGATAAGCAGCTGCAATTTGATTATTTGTATATAGGTTTTGGACTCAATGAAGCAAACATATGTCCCCAAAGAATGAACTGAGTCCAAGAAAGATCAGTCGCTCAGCTAAGGAGGAAAAGCCAGACCTGGAGTACTCTCTTCTGACTCACTGAGCTGGATTTCCCTTAGCTGGGATCATACTGTCTAGACCCAAGAAAACCTCCTCTTTTTAAGTAATATTAGAATCAAGTCTAGATACAGAATAATAAGCATTTGTTGGTCTATTTTTTCTTACTGTGTCCTGGATTATTTTATATTTTATTCCAAATTCATTTATAGATATATACTTTACATATGTGCCTCAATTTCATATTAAAAATAAAATTGAGAAAAGAACTAAGAAATTCTCCTTTCTCGTGAAACTTGCATTCTAGCAACCTCAGGCCTACTCTACCTAGCTATTTTTTGACCAGTAAAGATAACTTAATTCGGACTGGGGCTGCAGCTCAGTGGTAGGGTCCTTGCCTCGTATGTGGGAGGCACTAGGTTCAATCCTCAGCACCACATAAAAATAAAGATACTGTAAAAAACTAAATAGAGCTTTAAAAAAAGATAACTGAATTCTCAAGAGTTATTTTGGTCTATATGAGATTCAGTTGTATTCTCCCCATGTTTACACTTTCTTGAGATGTTCAAGAAAATGAGTAATCATACTTTACCTGCTTAGTTCATTTAGAACAATATCTTCCAAGTTCATCCACATTGTCACCTACTGCAGACTTTCCTGCTTTATTAAGGATGAATAAGGGCCCATTGCAGGCATATATCACATTTTACATGTGATATTTAAAATATTCCAATTCATATAAACAATGAGGAGAATGGTGTTTTCCAGAGGCTGTCAGGAAGGGAAGAAAGGGACTTGTTCAAGGACTCTAACATTTCAGACAGTAAAGATGACTAAATTCCAGAAATAATCTGTAAATTATTGTATCTATACTTAACAATACAGCATGTCGAACTTAAAAATTTTGTTAAGGTGATAGATCTCATGTTTTGGTTCTAGTTACCACAGTGAAAAAAAAAAGTTCCAAAACAACAGAATAGGGGCATGAAAAACTTTTGGAGGTGATGGATATACTTGTTATCTTGATAGTGAGATAGAAATAGGTATGTATATATTCAAACTCACCAAAATGTATATATTAACTCACAATAGCTAAACTATAGAACCAATGTAGATGTCCTTCAACATATGAATGGATAAAGAAAACAGGGTATGTATGCACAATGGAATATTATTCAGCCTTAAAAAAGAATGAAATGATGGCTTTTGCCTCTAAATGGATAGAGCTGGAGAATATCTTGCTAAGGGAAATAAGTCAATTCCCCCCAAAAAACAACAGTCAAAGGTTTTCTCTGATATACAGATGCTAACTCACAATAAGGGGTGGGGTAGGGAAGAATAGAGTCACTTTGTATTAGGCATAGACAAGTGAAGGGAGGGGAGGAGAACAGGGGTAGTAAGATAGAATGAATTGGACATTATTACCCTATGTGCATATATGACAATGTGACTGGTGTGATTCTACATCATGTACAACAAGAATGAGAAGTTATATACCATTTATGTATGATGTGTCAAAGTGCATTCTACTGTCATGTAAAAATAATTAGAACAAATAAAAAAGTATATTCTAAATATATGCATTTTTGTATATCAGTTATATCTCAATAAAACTATTAATCAATCAAAATGTCCTTCCTTATTTACATGTTTTGCAAAAGGAAAGTGAAGGTGGTAGGATGGCAGGAATTAAAACTGCTAACCATTACAAAGGCAAATATGGTCTTACCCTCTTATTTTCTATTACACCCCAGCCAGCTGCCCAGCCCTGGGGAAGGTAGCTTTTGGTTTCTAATCAATCTTAATTGGCATATGTACATGCTCCCTCGGTCTGAATTGCCAATCTCCATGGCAAATTCATGCTTCCCACTAACTACTCAAGGAAATTTCTAGGGTGCAGTGATGAGCATGTTTGCACAAACATTGGCTTCTCAAAGATTGTACCACATGATGCAATACTTCAAAATATTTGTTTTTGTCAAACAGGATTTCATTGTAGCCTCTTCTTTTTTTCCCTTCCTCTTTCTTTTCAAGGTGCTAAACACAGGTATTTTGTGTTAGGACAGCCTGAGTTCAGTCTTGCTTCCATCTACTGAGTAAATAGTAGTGTAATTTGTAGTATATTTTAAGTCTCAGTCTCCTTAAGAAGGGTAAACTTAGTTATTTTGTGTGAAAATTAAATGTGACCACAAATGCAAAGTGATTGGCATACTATTTGACATGATGATACATTTAGGTCAAGTTGGTTGCACTGAAAACTGGCAAACCAGGCAGGTCAGGCTGAAAGTAGCGAGCACAGAGAGTGTCCCAAAGCAGTGGAGAACTGCAGGAACTGCTAGGTGCAGCTGTCTGATGATCTCCAGGGAACTGTTGGAAGCAGCTGGCTACTGATCCCAAGAAGGCAACATGAGAGTTGCTACCACTAGGACCTGAGGGTTCTTGACTTTCAATCTCAGGGCTATTAACACTAAGATCTGAGATCCATCAGTTAGTCCTCAGACCTCAGAGTTGGGAGATGTGCTTTGCCTCTTTGTGACTTCTCTTCACAACAGGCCCTCAGATGATTGGTAAGGGAGATGTTTAAGGGGCACAGATCATGGAGAGATGTACAGAGAAGATCCCCTAAACCAAGAGAGGCCTTTTCCATGGGGTGATGAGTTGGGTTTTGGGATATTGTCTATTTTCTCCCAGGATTAGGGGGAGGAGCAGTCAAAATTTGGAAACAAGATCCAATAGATGGATGCTTGTGAGTCCTGGCAACCCCAGTTCTCCCATCTTGGTTCTCACTGCATGGAGGTGCACAGACAACATGGCAGAAGGCAGCAGCTGAAGAATATTTTTTTCCTACCAAACTGCCTTTATTCCCAGTGACAGTCAAACAAGGTACATCTTCCCACCCAGGATTGAACATTGTGAACCCTCCTCTCAGTACCTCCCACAACCCCTTTTTTCCTGACAACCCACAGGAACTGTCCTGTGTGAGGAAGAACCTTTGGCCTTTCCAGCACAGAATGAGGCAAAGGTGAGATCTTGCCTGAGGGGCAGCCACCCCAGAGGTCACCAGCCACCACGACTGTCCTCAAGGCCTCTTCTTCTTTTGGTTGCCCAATGACATGCCCTTCCTCTTTTGAGGCTGTGAGGTTCAAACCAGCTCCAGATCCACATCTTGCCCTCTGGTGGCCTGGAGGGGAGACCCAGAGCAGGGCATCTTTTCCACATTGAATGAGCATCCAGTGAGAGCACTCTTCATGGACATGGCACCTGAAGGAGGGTGGCAGCTGAGGCGTCTTCTCTGGGGAGGTGGGGCCTGGAGGGCTTGATCTTCTGAGCACAGGCTTTCCATTCTAGGAGTCTGGCTCTGCAACAGTCCCCAGGGAAGTAGGCACTACTTGGAGCTAAGGAGGAAATCCAGGCTTTGGAGGTCATTGTCCACACTGTAGCCATTGGCTGTCTTATGTAGCCACCCAAATGAAGTGGCTTTTCTGGGACCCACCATGCCTTTGTTTCCCAGGTTTAAGGAGGAGGATCTGTGGTTCTGGGGAGGATGGTTGGAGTGGATGTCCCCCAATGAGGAAGACCAGTGATTGCCTTGGAGGATAGCAGTGTCCTTCGAACCCAGTGGTCCTGCTCCTCTTCACAACCTGGAAAGCCACATCTGTGGACCAGTCCTCCATGGTTGCCCCTTGATCAGTGCAATGTTTCTGCTTCTCTGCACCTTTGTTGGTAGCTGCCTTAAAAGATTTTTTGTGCAGTTGGAACATACCATGAACTTGAGGCACCTGCAAAGGTGCTTCTTCACAAGATTCAGGAGGATATGGGCACTGGCCAACTCTTCTTCATGCATGAAATGGGCCATAGGGACTGGGACAATCATATTTCAGTGGGAAGTGGCGCTGTCACTCTTCTTATTCTCAGAGAGACATGCTGAGTGTCTGCTGGCCACCCTCCTGGGCTTCCTTTCTGCTTGATATTCTGAGCACTTCCATGGCTCTTGTGTCTCCTTCCTTTTTTTTCCATCCTACATCCTGTGTCCTAGAACAGATGCACTCAGGGAGCCATCACAGACAGGATAATAACAACGTCCTGTGGGCCACATGAGTAAGGTCCTGTGCCTTCCTCATCTACCTGGTATCCCTTGCTCCCCTCTCCACCTGTGGTCACTCCCTTTCCTGTATACTTGTGTCCCTTTGTCTCCTAGTCTGCCATGTATTGCTCTGTGCCTTGGTGTCTGTTCTGAAACCCTGGCAAACCTGGTGTCCCTACCTCCTTTGTTCTACCTGGTGCCCCTTTCTCCTTGTCTACCTTTTGTTTCTTCCCAACCCCTGTTGTTCATGGTGTCCCTGCACTTCTTTATCAGGTGTCCCTGCCTCTCTTCTGTATCTCCTACCCCTGGTCTACTGGGAGACCTTCCTTCTGCTTTCTATCTGGTCAGTGGTGAGTCCTTCCTGCTGCTCCAGCTTTTTTGTTAGGGCCAAGATATTTATATATGGTTTGGAGGAAAGTAATTCTTCCAGGCAGCAGGAATGAATCATATTCTCTACCTGGGGATGAGAAGGAAGAGAGTGTGAGTGACCTTGGGAGGAAATGGCCCCAAGTCAGGAGTTCTTCTAGGAGAAAGAGGAAGCACTAATAATCCCATGCTCATCTGCACCATGGGGTTGTTATATCCCAACTACCAGCTACACCCATGTACGAGTCCACATGTGTGCATACACATTCTCTATCTCTCTTACACACACACACACACACACACACACACACACACACACACACACACATATACACATAAAATGCTGGGATTCTAGGCCAGGAAGCTCAATTTGCAGGAGGATGTTGGCACTGGAAGACCCCTGACAACTGCATCCTTGGATTCTCTATCTCCTCTGTAGCCTCAATCTCCATGAACCTTGGTGGTATTGGGGTAAGGGAGGCACTGGCTGAGCTGAGAATCTAGGTTAGCCATAGAGGGCAAGTGCTGGTGTGTGATTCTAGGCTATGGAGTATTCTAAGCTACCAGTCAGGAGCTGGTGGCAGGGATATGGAGCTGTGTTCTGGGGTGGGTCAGGCCAATCCCAGGAGGGAGCTGCTACACAGGAATAACAGCCATTCTCAGGAAACACTACATCAACTATTACCTGAAAGGAATCAGATATGAGGGACCCAGACAGGGCTCCTAGCTGTCCCTAGTTCCAGCTCTCTCCTGTTTCTTCCAGGAACCACACAATCATATTACTTCTAGAAACTGGTCAGGGATGTGATTTATTTCAGGGAATATCAGGTGTCCTGAGACAAATCAGGGGTATTGAGGCTGGGACCATGGGCCTTGAAAGGATCGCCTGGGAGACCAAGTTATAGGCATGGTTATGTAGAAGTGGAAGCTAAGCTGAGATCATTGGGTTGCTTCCAATGAGGGCAAGTTCTTCCTTTCCCTTGTTAGAATAGCATGGATTGCATAGAACAAAGGGAATAAAGACCAGACACATATCCTAGGGGCACCTGAGGTGCTGGCTGGCCCTGTCCATGCACTCCCCACCACCACTCTCTTCTGGAACATCAGGCTGAAGTAATGGCCACTTTCATGAGTTATAATTGACCCCACTCCATAAAGAGGTACCAGTGCCCAGGCAGGTGGTCTGAGTGAATCCAGTGCTACTTTTCCCCTCTACCGAGCCAGCAAAGCAGAATCAGACCCTCTGGCTGGGCTGTTTATTCCCCAAATCCTGATCCTGAACCACAAGGCAGAGTTGGAATCAGGAGTATGGAGCCTGGAGTTTCTGGGATTGTTGCAGAGAGAATGTCCAGGCCTCCAGCTAGAGGGAGCTACTCTTTGGAGAGCTAGATGCCTTGGAGCCACACATAGGTAGGTAGGTGACAGGATGTACCATACCTTGCTGTGCAAACCATGGTCACCCACCAGTAGGCTGGTGTGCTGCCATTCCTGCAAATCCTTCCGCAGGCCCTCTCCATGGTCATGGTGGGCTCCAGTCAGGACAGAGCCCGAAGCACTAGGCTGGAATTCACCAGGATCAGTGTCCATGTGGTCACCCTTCTTTATCAGCAGACCAACAACATAATTTCCTACCTTTGTTACATTTGCCCCATCATGTTCAACTCAAAGTATCGATATTGGGACTCCAGGACACTTACACCAAACATGAATACCGAGAGCTGCATTGACCAGCATGATTGTGCTTGGATTCCTCAATGATATGGTGAACTATGTGCTGAAAGTTTTATCCTCCAACATTTACCTGTTGAAGCCTTTATCCCCACAGGGATGGTATCTGGTGATTGGCTTTAGTGCTTAGAGGGTTATATGAGATCCTGAAAGTGAGGCTTCATGAGGATATTAGTGTTCTTCCTGGAGAAGGAGACACTGCAGAGATGTCAGTCATGTGAGGGTACAGGTAAGCCAGCTGTCTTCTCCAGCAAGGAGAAGAGAGAGAATTCATGAGACTTTAGGTTAAGTACCCTTTACCTTGGAATCCTGACTCTAGAACTGTGAGAAAGGAATGTCTGTGTTTGTGTCTACATGTTCCATAGAATTGTATGGTGGCCCAGGCTGACTAAGACAGTGCACAGACTGTCCTGGGAGCACAGTTATAAACTGGAGCAAAGATGAACATCCCCATCCAGTATCCAAAAACAGCTTCCCCATGAGTGCCACATCACCAGAGGGTCCCGATCAGGAATTCATGACAGTGTGTATGGGTATCTACAGAGTTCTGTGTTGTCGCCAACATCCCTAACTCCATTTGTGGTTGTGATGTCCCCTGTGCTGGGAACAATCAGATCTATGGTGGAAGGTGAAATGATTGGAAGAGGCAGGTACCCCCAGGAACCTCTGACCTTGAGTCCTTCATGTGATGGTGATGATCATTGGAAACAAAGATTGCCTGCACTCACAGGCCTGGATGGGCACCTGACATAAGGCACATTTTATTCCCTGGTGTGAGGGGAAAATATCTGAGAATATAAGTGTCTCAGCTTGTCCCTTCACCCTCAGGACCTTTCTTCCAGTTCCCCTACATCCCAGCCTCCTCTTTCCAACCCGTGTTTTTCCTCCTCAGAACTCAAGGAAGAGCCTGAGGAGAACACTCACTCAAGGAAGAAGGAAAGCACTTCCACATCAGGAATCTGAGGAAGGTACCTGTGGACCAGGGTCTTGAAGCGCTGCCAGTGCTACAAGTTCTCATAGATGCTGTGAGGTCTGCTGGAGTCATCTGTTAGCACCACAGCCGGGAAGGTGGGCAGTGCGCCCTCCTCATATACTGTACTTGGCTATTGGTGCACTTCATTGGGAACATGATTTTAGGTGGGTCTGTTTTGTTAGTGCAAAGATAACTGGTTGTGCCTATAGGGTATTTATTGGGTATATATGAGCAGTGTGTTTTTTGTATAGGTATTTGCCTGGCCCATGCTGTATGTGTATGCTCAATTGTGGGAATACACATGAATATTTAGGATAAATAGGGTATTTTTCTCCAAACATTTATGTAGTAACAGGTGGTTTCTCTGTATGTTTAGGTGGAGATATCAAATGTTCACCTGTTCAGAAGCCATGTAGTGCATTTTTGTGTGGAGATGTTAATGTGGTTTTGTTTGTGCATTAAGGTTGGAATTCAACTTAGTACCCTGGGAACAGGTGAATTTTGTACACATACTCTTTCTGTGCTTGAGCTGCCAGGAACCAGCTATGATAGCTGATGCTGTCCGACCTTTCAGTTTAATGTTCAGTGGCATCAGGTCTTAGGTTGAAATTAGTCTTGAGTTAGGTATATCTCATGAACTAAAAGTCAAAGCTTTCTTACTTACTCCTATATATTGTATCTTATTGTTTACTAAAAACCTCTTGTATGCATGTGTGCATGCACGTTTGTTGTGCATGTGTGCTCACATTTATTAATACTAGGCATTCATGTGAAGTAAATGTATTCAGATACCAATGTGTTCATATATTGGAGATTGTCCATGTATTGTGAATGGGGCATCAAGGACCCTTTTGGGAAAGTGTTGATCCTGATCATTCTGACCCACAGCATTGCTCCTAACAGGGATAGTTAATTCTTCAGGGGCAAAGAATCCACATGTCTATTGATTTTTGGCTCTTACTCATGCAGGTGGGTTCAGCAGTGTATGCTACTTAGGCAAGCAGGTTCCTCTGCAGCATATGTGTGGTCTAGGAGTCTCAGTTATAAGATAGCTGTGGAGAAAAGAAACTTTTAAATAGGCATCATGTTTGTGATGGGCAGCAAGCAAAAAAAATGTGAGGTTTTCAAGACAGGAGGTGAGTTGGGAAAAGTCCTTGTCCATGCCAACACACTGAGCATCATCTGGGCAATGACAGATGCTGGTGGCTACTCTGAGGCTAAGCTGGTGGATGAAAACACTGTGCTCCACAGTGTGAGGCTGCTGAAGCCTGTAGAACCTCTCCCCCACTACCACATGTGCCCTGGGTGGTGTTTGCTGGTGGAGATCAGATAACCCTTCCTGGAAAATCTGAGGCTTCAGGGCTAGTCAGGACCTCCAGAGCCCCCAAATCCCAGAGAAGATTTGAGTTTATGTTTTGGTAGCTATGTTCCATTGGGTCATGTATTGAATTAAAATTCTTTTTTCTATTCTGAAGAGTAAGGATTCTCTTTCTGTGGGAAGCAAATCCCTACTTCATGTTTGTCTCACAGTGTGGTGCCACCTTCATTTTCTCTATTCCCATTGAGTGGCTGACCTATCAGTTGCATGCTCAAGGTGGTAACCAGGGGACCCCATAACATGCCCTTCCTTACTGGGACTCACCAGAGGTTTTCTGTGCCTGGCTCCTTCGGCTGATTCTCCTTCTGGCTGTGACCCAGGGATGGTTCCTGAGCAGGATAGGATGGTACGTGTGTGTGTGTGTGTGTGTGTGTGTGTGTGTGTGTGTGAGAGAGAGAGAGAGAGAGAGAGAGAGAGAGAGAGAGAGATGGTAGAAGGAATAAGTGAGGGAATCTCAGTCCCCTCTGAGGGTTGGATAATCACCATCTGAGAAAGACTCATGAGTTAAAGTTTGGTCTCTAGTGGATAGTGCTATTGGGATGTAAGGGGAACTTTTAGAAGGTGGTATATATTTGATGTTACTCATGTCACTGGGTTGTTCTTCGGAATGGGATACTGGAACCTAAGCCTTTCCCTCTCCCTACAACCTTTCTTTTTCACTTTTTTTCCTGGCCATAGTTTTTCTCCAGCATATTATACTGCCCAGCTTCAGGTCCAAAAGCAACAGGGTCAAGTAGTCATGGATTGTAACCTCCAAACAATGAGTCCAAATTAATTATTCATTTATGTTGTTGATCTCAGATATGTTAATACTGTGACAGATGACTGACTAACCCAGAAAAAATGGTGTGAATAGTGTGCACATTTTTGTTCAGGTGACTCAAAAGTCTTTGGAACTGGTTTTCAGGATATATTGGCAAAGCTTGAAGAAACAGGCTAGAGAAAGCCTAGAGTGCTAGAAGAGAGCTTTGTAGGTGATGCTGATTTGAGGTTTAGAGGTGAAATGATTGGGTTTTGAGAGCTTAATCCTAATGAGTGCATTAAACCACTGGTATGGATTCACTGGATGGTAATTATAGGCAAGTAGGGTAGACCTAGAAGTATTTAATCTAAGGGGGCATGCCTTTGGGGTTCATAGTTTGTTCCTGGTGAACAGAGTTCTCTCTCTGCTTCCTCATTGCCATATCCTGAGCTGCTTTCCCGCTCTCTACATTTCCACGACTATGTTCTGCCTCACCTTGGCCCCAGAGCTATGGAGTTGGTGGTCAGTGGAGTGAGACCTCTGAAACCATGAGCTAAATAAACTTTTCCTGCTCTAATTTTTGTTGTTAGATCTTTTAGTCACAGTGATGTACAATGCAACTAAAACACAGACTGATTAATCCAGCAGAGAATATTTCAAGGCAGTACAGCATCTGAGATGGCCTGGGTGTGTCTAGTGCTTTCAGCCTGATTTACAGTGGGGCTCAGGAGCAAAAGCCAGAGTAGAAAGACTTAAATTACTTGCAGGCTTTTCAAAAAAGAAAACCTTGTAATATTAGGGCCAAGGATGGTGCGGTTGTTAAAGATAGTTCTGTTATACAGAAGCTACCTTTAGGCATCTCAGGAATGGGAAGGACCCTACCTTCAGAAGGCTCAAAAACTTGTGGAGAGGAGAGTGTCAGGGTGCCTTGCTTGCTTACAGCAGCCTTGGAATACTTACATCAATATTCATTTTTCTGTGTAACTAACACCATATGGGCTCCCCTAGGCCTTGGTCCAGGTGGGCCTGGCTAATGTTCTAGTTCATAGCTTACCTTGATATTATCCACGTGATGCTGGTTATCAGGCTTACAGAATGAAGAGTTATAGGGTTGTGAAGGTTTGCATCGATACTTCAGAGGAAAGGCTGGTGACCAGGAAGAGCATGTCACAGTCAGAGCGCAATCCAGTAGCCCCAGAAACAGTGATTTGTCAAACTGTGAGAGTGGAGCCAGTGTTGTGGTGGAGACCTGAGTAAGTTAGCACTGTCAAGCCTATGAAATGCCTGCTCAGGGAAGTGAAAGCCAGTGAGCACATCAGCTCTAGGGAGTGGTCCCACATCAGACCAGGCTGGAGGGGTGAGGATGCTCAAGCTCTCGGGGACCCATATCACACCATCAGGTGCCCTAGTTTCACACCTGGAGCACTAGACTTGACATGTTCCCTGCTGTGCTTTTTTACTCTCCTCCTTGCTGGTTTCCTGTTCTTCCCTTTGGGGCTAGTTGTGTTTCCCCTGTGCAGTTGTATCTTGGAAACATGTTAACTTTCTTTTTGATTATGAAAGAAGATTTTACCCGATGTAACTAACTTCAAAAGGTTTGATTATCCTGCTTTGTTTCCACCCTTGACAGCCAGTAACTCAAGAGGCAGAGAGGTGGGAGCGCAAAAGGCTTCATTTGCAACTGTGCAGTGTTTCAGAGATGAATGGCTGTCTCCTGGCTTCATCTTGCTTAGTGCTGCTGAGTGAAAGTGTATATAGTGTGTTCTGTGGGATTTTTCTCCAGTCTTGGGCAGTACGGCACAAGGGCAGTTCACTAGTCTTGACACAATGTCCTTTAGAGGGGGCTGGGGTCATGGCTCAGTGGTAGAAAGCTTGCCTGACATGTGTGAGGCATAGGGATCAATTCTCAGCATTGCATATAAATCAATAAAGATCAATTGACAGCTAAAAACTTATATATTAAAAATAATTCCCTTTAGAGGAGCTGGGGTTGTGTGGGTCCTATCTGGGTCCAGTGGACACTGACCCATCTTAGACCTGTGAGTCAAAGAAAATGAGATGGTTTAGATGCTTGCATTCTGAAGGTGTGTGTACCAGATTTCCATGCTAGTCAGTGTCTTCTCTACGCTTCTGCCAATACCTTTTCATTTGGACATTTCCTGTGACATAGTAAGGAGGAGTGCCCAGTGTAAGGGTTAGTCATTAAGATCCTCATATGACTAATGACTAACCATAACTCTATGGTTAGTCATTAAGACAGAGGTGAGGGAGTAGGGAGAAAAGAAAGCTATGCTCATGAATTAAAAAAAAAGAGAGTGGCAGAAAATATCCTTTCAATTCAGGTTTTAGCATCACTGTGTTTCCCTTAAGTCTCAGAGGAGACTTTGGACAAGGACTATTGAGAAATGCACTGTTGATATTTGTGGACTTTTGGAGTCCAAATGCCTATCTATCTATCTATATCTATATCTATATCTATATATCTATATCTATATATATACAAATAGATAGATATAGATATTTAATTTATTTAATTTATTTATGCTGTGAGAGGGACATGAGCTTTTGGAGATAAGTGGTAAATGTTCTGGTGTTGGCCTTTAGTGTCCCTCAAAGGCTCTCCTCAAAGTGTCCCAGAGGACCTTCATCTCCAGAGGCATTATCTGAGAGTGTTGTCTTTATATTTGAAGAGTTTTCCTCTGTATTGAACAGTTATTGAGTGGCTGGAAAGTACCTTTCAGTTTTGTAGGAGGAAATGTGCTCGCTCCTTTGTACTTTTATAACACCAAGGTATGTGCCTGAAGTCTGCTTCTTCACCCCTCCACCTCTGTGTGCAGGGCTCGCAAGATAAATATCATTGAACAAAAGGCTAACTGGATGTGTCAATGTTCAGATTATGTAAGTGGTGTCTGTGCGTTTGTGTGTGTGTGTGTGTGTGTGTGTGTGTGTGTGTGTGTGTGAACTTGTGCCTCTAGCACCAGAACTTTGTATTCTCGTGTGTTTCATGTGTATAGGTATGGAAAGGATATGAAACAGGATACCATGAATTATCTTGTGTGTGAGTGTTTGACTGTTGTGTGTAAAGATTGCGTTTGAGTGATTTCTTTGGTCAATGTTGGCTGAGTACCTTTTGGCAAGACATGTGTTTAGGGTTTTAGTGCTGCTTCTGTAGGTGTTGTTGGCATTGTGGACTATTGTGAACATGAGTTCATGCATTTGAGAAGAGCTAGGATATTGTCTTACCATTCTGTGTTGGATCTGTGCATTTTCAGGTTTTAGAATGTATATGTATATTCATGGTGTCTAGGTGAGAATTTAGGAACATAGTCTTTGGTGTACAGAGATTTGGAGAGAATGGAATCATTGGGTATCTTGGGGTGTTAGGAGTTATGTATATGTGGCCCATGGATGTGTACAGATTCTGTTGATAATGTCTCAAGATGGAATGCCATGTATGCTCTTATTTAGGGCTTTGAGGTGATCCTGTTGTTCTTGGGAATGGAGGGATATTCTTTGTGAGTATATAGGAAGAGTTAGCAGTGTCTGTGTGTGTCTGAGATTTGCTGAACATCAAATTCTGATGAAAGTTTTCAACTTACAGGTGATTGGATATGTTTTTATTTGAGAATAGAAATTGATGTCATATATTAATAAGTATATTTGTTTGGTCCGAGTCTATTCATTTATTGAGGGAAGGTTTGTGTGATTGTATTTTGGGTGATTCTCACTGCTGTGTGTTTTTCTGGGGTGTGAGAACATATGTATCTGAAGTACACCAAATGTTCCCACCCAAAAGACCATTGCCATAATTAAGCTTCTCCTCTTGTCAGATCAGCAGCATGTCTGCTGAGGTTATTGTGGTTGGTAGCTTCCTCATTCTTGTAAATGCCAGGTTTGCACACAAAAAGTATGACATAGTTAAAGTCTGTAAACTTGCTGTATAAAAGACATCATCTCTCTCTCTCTCTCTCTCTCTCTCTCTCTCTCTTTGGTATAATTTTCTGAAACCTATGTCTGGCCTAGAGGATGGAATGAAAAGCACTTGTCAGTGAATCTTCGAATCTTCAAGCCCCCTTTCCCCTCATGGGATGTAAAACTCAAAATATTTCCAAAATATCTGTGCAGAGAATGATTTAGGCACAAGCCACACTCTGGACCAGTCAACTGCAGCCATTAAACATGCTTTCTGAAAATGCCTCTGGTGTCCAGCTTCTTCTGTCCTACTTCATATCTATTTCAAGTGTTTCTTGGAGGTGACTGGAATATAAGACTTTGTAAGGAAGGTTATTGATCATAATTGTTAGGATTTTGCTGTGTATTTGTTTTAATTTAGGTATGAGGAACTCTGGGTTTACAATCAGGCATTTGGATGATAGGAAGTTTATGCAATTGAGGATTTTCAGAGTTCCACAGTGTTGTGTGCTGTTGACTGTATATCAGGACGTATGAGCAGTTCTGTACATACCCATTAATAGTGAGAGAGTGGCTACATGTACATTGGGTCTGTGGGAGTACTGTGAATTTGTAGATTCAGACAGACATTTGTGTTCTCAGACTGTCTAATCTAGGACTGTGGGTGTATTTAGGAAGTGTGATGGCTAAATATTCATTCTCCAACTGTATATGAGTGGTGTGTGTTTCTGCCGAGGGAATGTAAGACTTATATTTATATGGGAATACAAGTTAGGAGGCTTGGGTACTGACAGTGTATATGGGTTATTAATGACATGGTGGGACTTGTGGTTAATCATTAAGAGGAGTATTTAAATGGAGTATTTTTGTGAATACTTTTTGGTATTCACAAAATTTTGAATACTTTCTTGGTTTGGGAAGGATGTGAGATTAGAGAGTGCAGGGATAAAATATGTGTATTAGGGCCACACATATGTTATGTATGTATTAGGGAAATGATGAGTAGATTGTAGTTGACATCTTTGTTATGTACATTTGGAGAGGGTTGTGAAAATTTATTTGTGTTTGGGACTTGGTGTTTGCACATGAAGTGATTCTGGGGATATAGAGTCATATTTGTGTGTGTATGTTGGTGGTTATGCCTGTGTCCTTTAGGGTTATGGTTGTCACATTTTTATAATCAGAATGTATCAAGTTGCATTCAATCTTGGGGAAGTTCTAAGAGCTTTTATGTTGGGAAAGAAGCAATGTTACTTACATTTATTGAGTGTGTATTTCTGTTGAGAGAATAGAGTCTGTGAGATTTTACAGAGGATTTAGGATTTTTTTATATGACTTCTGGTAACAAGTGGGGTTTTGTGTGTGTGTTTTTGTAAGTTGTGTTTCTGTTTGTGTGCATACTCAGGGTTTGATGATATCATGTGCATGTCTTCAGGAAGTTAGAGTATATAGGAAGGTATAAGCCTGCATTTGGAAAAGTATACATTGAAGTTGCATGCCTGTCAGTATGTGGGTAATAACAGGCATGTGCATTTCGGGTTATGCATCAAGTATATTTTTTTTGGAAAGGGAGGGGTGATTCATGTATTCAGAGAAGGCAGATAAGGGCTATTTATGCATCTGTGGTTGGTGAGATTGCAATGAGTTGTGGGTCATGCACCCATTTACAATATTTGCTTTGGGAGGGGTTGTAATGAGTGTGCATCCTCACGTGTATGTGCCTCAGCAAGGGGTGTGTGCCCAGGTGTTTGTGGTTGGGTGGCATGTGTGTGCATCTGTGGCTATAAGGGGTGGCAGGAGCACATTGGTGATGGCAAGCCTTTCCTATGTGCACTGACTCTTGTTCCTGTTGATCTGGAGCTCAAAAGTGATTTCTGCTTTCTCATCTTTATCTGATATCTATCTGCATTAGTTGTGGTGTTGGGTGGAGGTGGATGTGCTTCTTGTGCTTGAGTGGGGCTGGCTTCCATGATCCTTGGCTGGTGGGTGTAAGCTGTCATGGCATGGTGGATGGAAAGTGATCTGGGATGATCCCTCAGGAGTGGTGGGGGGAGCTTTTCTTCCAAGGTGTGAGATATGGCCATTCCTCTCCAGAATGGCTCAAAGGGACTGACTCTGGAAGGAAACTTCCAGGAGTTTCATAGATCCAAGGACAATTGCTGAGAGAGTTGTTTGTTTGTCCACCTGTTGCATCCTTCCTTGAAATTTTTCCTCTGCCAAGACAAAGACCAAGACCCTAAGCACAAGTCTCCACAGAACCCTCCAAGCCTGGCGGAGTCCTTAGCCCATGTGTGCACATGACTGACCTCATGGTGTGCATGCTCTGGCAACACCATGAGCTCTATCATTATTACATAGTCACACCTCAGTCACATAAGAGAGGAGTTAAAAACTGATTGTAAAATGATACTTGCTTTAAATTTTCCTGAGGAGCTACCCTCATTGTATTCTTCATTTCTTGGCATGACCAAGTGAATGATCCCTCCTTTCAACCCGAATGATCCTTTCACATTTCTACTCATGGAGAACTTCCTTCTGATCAGTTCTACAGTAGAGAACTTTCTTGGTTTTTATTTGTGCAGAAACAAATAAAAGGAGTTTAATTTTTTTCTAAGTTTCAAATATTCACAGCAAATTTTACCGTGTCAACTATTTGGGAAGGCATATTGGTGGTGTTCATTACACTAATTTTTCCATTCTTCTGAAACCAGCATGCAATCAGAGTACTTTTTTCATCTTGCAAAATTGAAGCTCATTTATTAGACAATAATTGTCAATTTCCTTCATGCTCTAAGAAATTACCATTTTCTTTTCTGTGTTATTTCAATTACTCTGTGTACTGTACTTTATATAAGTAGGATCATACAGTATGTGTTCTCAATGTCCATCCCTGCTCTATTGTTGGCCAGGATTTTCTTCATTTTTCAGACCAAATCATATTTCATCATGTGCTACGTGTAAAACATTCTTCCTTGGGATAGGCAAAGGGCACAATAGTGGAATGAAATTGACAAAACTGTCCTATATACATGTATGAAGAGACCACAGTGAATTTCATCTTCATGAATATCTGTGAAGCTCAAGTTAAGAAAACTCTAAATACATGGAAGGAAGACCAGTAGAGAAGAAAAAAGGAAACAGGGTCAGGGAGGAGGGGAGAGAATGGGCAAGTTCTCATTTTTCCAAGCATACATACCCCATTTGATTCAAATGTATGATATGTCAAGATGATTGTATTGTCATGAGCAACTAATAAAAAAAGAATGGTCAAGTTCTGAAGCCTGAATTGGAACAAATTATATTCCATGCTTATGTATAATTATAATGCACAATGAAAAAAATAAAAATATTCCTCTTTAGTGGACCCTTGGTATAATAAATAATCCTGAAGCGATTAAAAGCATATAAATATCTCTTCAAAAGAAGTAGAATTGAAGGATCATTTGAATTACCTTTTGATAATTTGAGGAACCACCAATCAGTTTCCCATAGTTTCCCTGCACTACTTGGAATTCTAACCCACAGTGCACTAGGGTTCCAACTCCATCACATTCTCAGCAGCACTGTTTTCTTCTGTTTCTTTGATGGTATCCCTCATTATGTGGGAAGCTGGATCTCATTGTGATTTTGATTTTTCCACTGATTATTGAGGTTGAACATCTGCCATGTGCTTCTCAGCCATTTGTATATCTTCTTTGAAGAAACATCTGTGGAAGTCCTTTGCTCATGTTAATATTGGGTTGTTGCCTCTTTATATCATAACTTCTAATCACAAATATGATATTCAAATTTTTTTTGCATTTAGTGGGTCATCTTTTTACTAAAGACTTGATGGATTAAGTTTTCAGGTTGATGTAGTTCAGTTTCTTTCTTTCATTTGATGCCTGCACTTTTGATTTTCTGTCTAAAAAGCCACTGTCAAATCCATTGTCATGGACTTTTTCTCTTGTGAGTTATGAATTTTATAGTTGCAGGTCTTACATTTAAGTCCCCTATCCATGTTGAGTTAATTTTTGTCTATGCTGTCAGATAAGGGACCAACTTCCTTATTTGGTGTGTGGCTGTCTATTCAGTTTTCTCAACAGTATTTGTTGAAAAGACCATCCATTTCCATGGAAAGGTGTTGTCAGAAATCACTTAAGAACTTCTGTGAGAGTGGTTGATTTTTTTCTTTCTTTAATTTCTGGATTTTCTTCCCTGTTTTATTAATCAACATTTCTATCTTTTGTGTTTACTCTGTATGACTGGTAACTTTACAGCAGGGAGTTTTGAAATTATGATGTGATAGAATGCCAATGTTGTTCTTGTTCAGAATATTTCAGTAGTTGGTTGCTTTCACATTCCATATCATTTTACGATAGAATTTAAAATTTTCACAGCAAAGAATCTCTGCATCATGTACAAGACTGGGATCCTAATTAGAATAAGATGTATTCCATGTTTGTTGAAGCCACAGCTGCAGCTCCTTATACACAACATTTTAAAAATCATTCATGGGGGCTGGGGATGTGGCTCGAGCGGTAGCACGCTCGCCTAGCATGCGTGCGGCCCGGGTTCGATCCTCAGCAGCACCACATACCAACAAAGATGTTGTGTCCGCCGAGAAAAAATAAATAAATGTTAAAAAAAATCATTCATATATTTTAGGGCACCTAGATTGGTTCCATAGTTTAGCTATTTGTGAATCAAGCTGCTATGAACATTGATGTGGCTGTGTCACTGTAGTATGCAGATTTTAAGTTCTTTGGGTATACACCAAGGACTGGGTTAGCTGAATCAAATGATGGTTTTATTCTAAGTTTTCGGGGGATTCTCCATACTGCTTTCCAGAGGGGCTTCACTAATTTGAAGTCCCACCAGGAATGTATCAGTGTACCTGTTGCCCTGCATCCTTGCCAACATTTATTGTTGCTTGTATTTGTGATAATTGCTGATTCTGATCAGAGTGAGATTAAATCTAAGTGTAGTTTTACTTTTCATTTCTCTACTTGCTAGAGATGTTGAACAATTTTTATATATTTGTTGACAATTTGTATATATTTTTCTGTGAACTGTTCAGTTCCTTTGCCCATTTATAATTTGGGTTATTTGTTTATTGTGCTAAGTTTTTTAGTTCTTTATATATCCTGGAGATTAATGTGCTATCTGAGATCTTTCCATTTTCTTCTAAGATCTTCTTTCTTTAATGTTCTACAGATATCATTTGTTAGATTTATTCCCAAATATTTTTTCTTTGAGGCTATTGGGAAAGGGACAGTTTTCCTAATTTCTCTTTCAGTGGATTCATCACTGATGTATATAGGAACACAGTTGATTTATGGGTGTTAATTTTATACCATGCTACTTTGCTGAATCTATTTAGGATTTCTAGAAGTTTTCTGGTGGAGATTTTTGGATCCTCTAAATATAGAATCTTGTCATCAGGAAACAGGGATAGTTTGAGCTCTCCCCGCCCCATTCTTATCCCTTTAATGTCTTCCTTTTGTCTAATTGCTCTTGCTAGTTTTTCCAGGACTATGTTGAAGAGAAGTGGAGAAAAAGGGCATTCCTGCCTTGCTCCAGTTTTTAAAGGCAAGGCTTTCATTCTTTCTCCATTTTAGAATGATGTTGGCCTTTGGTTTAGCGTCTATAGCTTTTACAATGTTGAGCTATATTCCTACTATCCCTAGTTTTTCTAGATTAGTGGATACAATATTTTGTCAAATGCTTTTTCTGCATCTGTTGAGATAATCACGAGATTCTTATCTTTAAGTCTATTGATGTGGTGAATTATATTTGTTGATTTGCATATGCTTGTCAACCTTACATCCCTGGGATAAACCCCACTTGATCATTGTGCACTATCTTTTAAATATGTTTTCTATGCAATTTGTCCATTTTTTGTTATTAGAGAATTTTTAATATTTGTTCTAATTACTAATACATGACATTTTGATGCATCATATTTAAGTGGAGTATAACTTCTCATTCTTCTGGTTGTACATGAAGTAGGATTACACTGGTCATGTAATCATATATGCACATAGGATCATAATGTCATATTTATTGTATTATGCATCTGACTTCCATACCCCTCCTCTCCTTTCACTCTACTGTCTAATCTAATGTACCTCTATTAATACCTACTTCCACCACCTTTATTGTGAATTGCAATCTGCACAAGAGAGAAAACATTTGGCCTTTGGTTATTTGGAATTGGCTTATTTTATTTGGCATAATATACTCCAGCCACATCCATTTACTTACAAATGTCATAATTTCATTCTTCTTTAAGGCTGAGGAATATTCCATCGTGTGTGTATAACTATCACATTTTCTTCATGCATTCATCTGTTGAAGGGCACCTAATCTGATTCCATACTTTACCTATTGTGAATTGAGCAGCTATAAACATTAGTGTGGCTGTATCACTGTAGTAATACTGATATAAACCTAGGAGTGGTTGAGCTGTGTCATAAACCTTTGGATAAAAACCTAGTAGTGGATAGCTGGGTCAAATGGTGGTTCATTCAATTTTCTGAGGAATCTTCATACTGCTTTCCAGAGTGGTTGCACCAATTTTCAGTCCCACCAGCAATATGCAAATTCTCACCCATATTCTCACCAACATTTATTGTTGCTTATACTTTTGATAACTGGCATTCTGACTGGAGTAAGATTTTAATCTTAGAACTTACTCTAAGTTTTACTTATATTTCTCTAATTGTTAGAGGTATTCACTATATATGTATTTGTTGACTGATTGCATTTCTTCTCTGAAGTCTCTCTTCAGTTTCTTAGTCCATTATTGATAAGATTATATGGGGTTTTGGTGTTGGAATTTTGGCATTCTTTATATATTCTGGAGGTTAATCATATATCTGGGGTGCATGTAGTTAAAAAAATTCTCCCCATTGTGTCAGCTGTCTCTTCATGTTATTTTTTCCTTTCCTTTATTGTTTGTAAAGGAAAGTTTCCTTTCCTTTCCTTTTACCTTGATTCCATCCCATTTATTGATTATTTACTTAAATATATTTTTTAGTTGCAGATGGACATAATACATTATTTATTTATATTTTATATTGTGCTGAGGTTTGAACCCAGTGCCTCACATATGACAGATAATCACTCTAACACTGAGCCACAACCCCATCCCCCAATTACTGATTCTTGATTTTACTTCTTGTGCCTCAGGAGTCTTGTTAAGGAAATCAGTTCCTAAGGTGACATAGTGCAGATTTGGGCCTACTTTTTCTTCTCTTATTTGCAGGATGTCTGTTCAATTATTCACTTTGAGTTGAGTTTCATGCAGGATAAGATATAGGGGTTTCATTTTATTTTGCTATGTATATATTTCCAGTATTCTAAGCACCATTTATTGAAGAGGCTCTCTTTTCTTCAATGGATGTTTTTGACACTTTCTTCTAATGTGAGATAAATGTGGATTTCTCTCTGTATCCTCTATTCTGTACCATTGGTCTACAAGTCTACCATGTCATTTTTGTTATTATAGCCTTTTAGTGTACTTTAAGGTCTGGTTTTGTGATGCCTCCTGCTTCACTTTTCTTGCTAAGAATTGCTTTAACTATTCTGGGTCTCTTATTTTTCCAAATAAATATGATTGCTTTTTTTTTTCTTTCTGTGCAGAATGTCATTGGGATTTTAATAGGAATTGGATTAAATTTGTATAACATTTTTGGTAGCATAGCCATTTTGACAATACTAATTCTGCATTTGTTCTGTACCATTGGTCTAGGTGTCAAAACCTTGCCATTTTATTACTATGGCTGTGTAGTATAGTTTAAGATCTAGTATCATGATGCCTTCCGTTTCTCTCTTCTTGCTAAGGATTGCTTTGGCTACTCAGGGTCTCATTTTTCCAAGTGAATTTCATTATTGCTTTTTATAATTCTATTAAGAATATCATTGGGATTTTAATAGAATTGCATGAAATCTGTATAATACTTTTGGTAGTATGGTCATTTTGACAATATTTCTTTTGCCTCTCCAGGAGCATGGAAGCCTTTCCATCTTCTAAGATCTGCTTCAATTTCTTTCATTAGTGTTTTTTACTTTTCATTATAAAGGTCTTTCACCTCTTTTTAAAAAATTTAAGATCTGCTTCAATTTCTTTCATTAGTGTTTTTTACTTTTCATTATAAAGGTCTTTCACCTCTTCTTAAAAAATTTATTCTCGGGGCTGGGGATGTGGCTCAAGTGGTAGCGCGCTCGCCTGGCATGCGTGCTGCCCGGGTTCGATCCTCAGCACCACATACAAACAAAGATGTTGTGTCCTCCAAGAACTAAAAAATAAATATTAAAAAGTTCTCTCTCTCTCTCTCTTTAAAAAAAAAAAAATAAATAAATAAATAAATAAAAAATTTATTCTCAATTATTTTGTTTTTTGAAGCCTTTGTGAATGGAAAAGTTTTCATAATTTCTCTTTCAGTGGATTCATTACTGATTTACAACAGCGGGTTTGATTTATGGGTGTCAATTTTATATTATACTACTTTGCTGAATTCATTTATGATTTCTAGAATTTTTCTGGCAGGAATTTTTGCATCTTCTAAAGATAGAATTATGTCATCAGCAAATACTGATAGAGTTCTTCTCCTATTCTTATTTCTTTAATTCATTTATTCTGTCACATGGCTCTGGCTGAAGTTTCCAGGACTATGTTGAATAGGAGTGGTGAAAGAAGGCATTCTTGTCTTGTTCTAGTTTTCAGAGGCAACACTTTCAAGTTTGGCTCATTTGATGACATTGGCCTTGGCCTTATCTTATGTAGCTTGTACAATGTTGAGATATGTTCCTACTATACTGAGTTTTAGTAGTGTTTTGAACATGAATCATTGATGTATTTTGTCAAATGATTTTTCAGTGTCTATTGAGATGACCATATATGATTCTTGTTTTTAAGTCTACTGATATCATGAATTACACTTATTGATTTCTCTGTGTCAAAACAATATTTCATCCATGGGATGAACATCATGGTGCACTACTTTTTAATGTTTTTGTATGCAATTTGCCAGTTTTTTATTTTGAGAATTTTTGCATCTATGTTCATCAAGAATATTTATCTGACATTTTCTTTCCTTGATATATGTGTCTTTGGTTTTGGTATCAGGGCGATGGTAGCCTCATATTTCCTATGATGTCTACTCTGGAGAATGGATGAGTTATTGGCTGTTCCTTTTGGGGTAGGTAAATGCCAAGCATGGGAAACATTACTTGCCAAAATGCAAGGATGTGAACCAACCCTTGACACTGGGCTCTGACACTAATAATTATCAGAACTTCCAGTATGATTGGTTTTCTTTTTTTTCTTTTTATTTTGATGAAAGATTTTGCATTTACTTAGTATTTAATGAGTTGAGAATTATCCTGGATTATGTCAAAACATGACAGCCTTTGAAAAGTAAGATGATGTTAGTCACATGTGGGACCCATCTGACAAGCACTCTTTCAGTTTTTTCTTCCCTAGTTTAATAGCTACTTAAAGCTAAGGCATACTTCTCCTTATTATTCCTGTCTTAGGAAGGAGTGTGGCTCTTTCCAAATGTAAATTTTGACCCTCTTCCAAATCTTTTGAAAGCTTATTCTATTGATTTTTCCCCTCCCATAGTATTTCTCTCATGCTACTGCTTTCTCCTCCTAAAACAACTGCTGTCACAATCTATTTGTCACTTCTGTTAGTATAATTGATTTTCTAGAACCAGCAAGATGGTTGCAGGACTTACCTAACACTTACCTAACAGCAGGATAGTTACAAAAATGTTTTTAATTCTGTAAGTTTTTAGTGCACAAAGAAACTTCTTTTAAAAAAATTTTTACTTTATAAACTTTTAAAATTTGTTTTCATTAGTTATATATGACAGTAGAATGCTTTTATACCTTTTGATATACATAATTAGGGTATAATTTGTCATTTTTCTCATTGTACATGCTGTAGAATAACATCAGTCATGCAGGCATATACGTACATAAGGTAATAATGTCTGTCTAGTATCATTCCTATCCCCCTATCTCCTCCCTTCACTCCACTGTCCTCTACCTAATCTAGAGTAACTATTTTTTCCCAAGCATTCCCACCATTTTCTTGTGAATTAGCACCTAGTATTAGAGAAAACATTCAGACTTTGGTTTCGGGGGCATTGGCTTATTTCACATAGCATATTCTCCAATTTCATCCATTTACTGGCAAATGCCATAATTTCATTCTTTCTTAAAACTGAGTAATAGTCTATTGAATATATATACCAGACAAAGACATCAAGGATAGAAAACTTCAGACTAATATCCTTGATGAACACAGATGGAAAAATCTAAATAAAATTCTGGTGAATTGCATTCAAAAACATTTAAAAAAGTACTTCAACATGATGAAGTGGGGTTCATCCCAAGAATGCATGTTTCGTTCAACCTATAGAAATCAATAAACATAATTCATCAAATCAATAGGCTTAATCATATGATCATCTCAATAGGTGTAGAAAAAGCATTTGACAAAATGCAGCAAAAATGGGAGTTCATAACCCACTTGAATCTAATGTATGAAATATGATATGTCAAGAGCTTTGTAATGTTTTAAACAACCAATAAAAAAATACAGCATCCATTTATGTTCAAAACGCTAGAGAGCCTAGGAACTTACCTCAACATCTTAGAAGCTATATATGCTAAGCCCAAGGCTAGAATATTTTTAAAATGAAATTATTTATCTATTTTGATTTGTTATACATGATGGCAGAATGCAATTCATTTCATATTACACATATACAGCACAATTTTTCAAGTCATTGATTGTGCACGAAGTATTTTCACACTATTTGTGTCTTCTTACATGTACTTAGGCCAATGATGCCTAATTTATTCCACCATCATTCCTCACCCCTTGCTCCCGCCCATCCCCTCTCTCCTCCTTGCCCTACCTAAAGTTCCTTCATTTCTTCCATGTTCCCTACCCATTTCCATTATGAGTCAGCATCCTTATATCAAAGAAAACATTCAGCCTTTGGTTTTTTGGGATTGGCTTGCTTCACTTAGCATTGTATTCACCAGATCCACCCATTTACCTGAAAATGTCATGATTTTATTCTCTTTCAACGCTGAATAATGTTACATTGTGTGTGTAACACACACGTTTCCCTATCCATTCATATACCTAAGGGCATCTGCATTGGTTCCACAATTTAGCTATTGTGAATTTTGCTGCTATAAGCATTGATATGGCTGTGTCCTGTAGTATGCTCTTTTTAAGTCCTTTGTGTATAAACCAAGAAGTGGGATAGCTGGGTCCAATGCTATCATAATTCTACTCTACCAAGAAACTTTTTTAATATTTATTTTTTAATTGTATTTATACATAATACCTTTCTTTCTTTATTTATTTTTATGTGGTTTTGAGGATTAAACCCAGGACCTCACATGTGCTAGGCAAGTGCTCTAGGTGAGCGTACTAGCTGAGCCACAACCCCAGCCTTCAAGAAACTTCTTAATACCTCACAAAGCTTGAACAATCTGAAATGCCCCTATCATTAAACTTCCTAGTTATGAGGCCCAATATTATAAATTTGTAGAGCTAATTTTGGGTCAATATTCCATCAGAGGGAAGTGTCCCACCTGGCCCCAGCTTTGCTTAAAAACATCTCTGTGTCTCTTTTGTTTTTCTTAATCTCCCATTGCCCCTACTCAAGATCCTTTGTCATTGCCATGTTGCAGCAAGTGGCACCTGCCAAGGCACTCAATTTCAGGGGAACTTTAAAATAGAATAATCAGTTGATGCTCCTTGGAGATGTGTGTAGAAATTTTTGAGATCATGTCAAAAGAAGAGGTCATTATGTAGATTTTCATCCACATTGTCTCATCTAACAAGGGGGTACATGGAACAGGATAGAGGAGAGTATAGCTGCGAAGTCACAATTTAAGACCTCTAGAGACCAAGGTGGAAGCAGGTCTGATTTGATTATGTAGTTACCATTTATATATGTGGGCAGTAACTAAGCAGATTATAGATGGATACCAATACAATTATTTGCCAACTATTCTTGAGGCAACCAATCAAAGAGTGGGCCATGGAGCAAGTGCTGTGACTGCAACACATAGTCCTATACCCAAGGCTGCACTTACAGGGTGAGTGATTTGCCACTCAGGGACCCCTAACATACACCACGTATGTAGTGCATGCAACTGTCTCCACATGGAATAGCAAAGTTTTGAGGCAACCAAAGAAGATGTCTCAGGTAAAGAGTAAGATATCAGCTTACTCTTAGTGGAAATATGAGGTTCTCAAGAGGACCCTTTATGTACAAATGCCCCAACAAAGTGCTAACACCTTAGATGGGAATACCCTGAAGGTAATATCAGATTGGTTAAGCCTTATGTTCTTGATCATCTTCCTGTTAATTTCTGGGATGAATGTCCTATTATTCAGTCCCACTTCAGTGGTAATATCTCAAGTGTTAAATCAAAGTTTTGATCTTACTAAAAGATTAGGTACAATACAACAAGGCAGACTGCTTCCAATCCTCACCTCTCACCAACATGGGTGAGTAGGGCTAGGCTATAATGATTCCTCAACTTTTCATTAGGGGCCTTCATCATTTCTCCGACCCCCCCTCAAGAAAATGGCTGCTGAAATTATCTGATAGCCCTGTTTGTGTTGATCAATGTCCCTTAATGGGAGGGAAACTTCAAGCAGCTCAAATATTAGTATAAGACTAGCTTTTTAAGCTATTTTTATGATTAAGGAAAAATTTGGAAGATGGAGGCAACTACAGGACATTAGGGTAGTCAACAAAATTATGTAGCTTATAGTCCCTCTCTAGTCTACCCATCACTACTGCTATTCCTTTATCCTATTTATTCTGGATCTGAAGAGTTGGGTTTTTTCCCACAATACCTTTGCACCCTGAGGATTGTAAATATTTTGTTTTTGTGTCTGTATGATAAATTTTAAAGAGCCAGCCAAACATTATTGCTGGAAAATGTTGCCCTAGGGAACACAGAGCCCTACTTTATGCCAACACTTTGTTGAACTAGCTCTCTCCCCTATTCATATAAAATATCAATTATATGGATGGCATCTTAAGTGCTCATGCAGAATTGATAGGCACTTTGTATATATTCTAGGTGACATTAATTGGTTACATCCTTTAAAATTAACTACATCAGTGGCTGTGGTTGTGGCTCAGCGGTAAAACATTCACCTAGCGCATGTGAGGCCTTGGGTTTGACCCTCAGCACCACTTAAAAATAAATAAAGTGAAGGTATTTTATCCAAGTACAACTAAAAAATAAATATTAAAAAAAATTAACTACATCATATTTAGGACCTTTGTTCAAAATCCTCAAAAGATATCCTTCTCTCTCTCTCTTTCTTCTCCTCAACAACTTACTCCAGAAGCTGAAGCTATACTGACTTGGGTAGAGTCTGGCAGTATTCCACAAGTGAAGTAATACCATAGGCAGAACTCCTGGAGACACAGGTTTAGGAGAAGTTTATGCTTAGGTAGGCTGGAGATTTAAAGTCCACATATCTCCAGGGCCCAGAACTTGCTGGTCCACACTGGAAGACTGCACCTCAGAGATTTCCCCTGGATTCCACTTGTGTAGTGGAGCCAGTTCTTAATCTACTACATCACCTGGTACAAACTCAGTCTTTCAAATTCCTGGCCCGATGCATCTATCAAGCAACCAGTTTGGACCAGGGAGAGTGGGTTAAGTTTCTCCTGTTCACTTAGGCACACTCAATGTCATGCAGTGTGGGTTTGTCAGGCCTGGATTTCATGCCATACATGGAATTAGGTCCCTTTGCTGTCTGCCCCTGAGCTGCTCCTGCAAAATGGTTCCTCCTCCTGTTCTCCATATGCCACTGGGAGAAATGCAGTTTCTTTCCTGTACAAGGATATTGTGCAGTGAGAGCACCTTTCAGTTCAGTTGGGCAGTGTCTGATTTCTAAACTCTCCATATCCATACAGGCCCCTTGTGTTACTTTAATTCCCTTATCCCTTCCCTCTACTGTGCTCATGGAGGGATTGCTCTGGCTGATGCCTCTGGCTGCAGCAGTAGCTGTGGCCCTAGGGATTTCTTACTTTTCCAAAATTATTTTCTTCATTGTAGATTTTTATGTGGTGCTGGGGATTGAACCCATTGCCTCACACATGTGAGGTGAGCACTCTACCCCTGAATCCCAGCCATCTTTCTTATTTCTTGTTTTACTATATCCAAACTCCTTTCTGAGTCTCTGATCAGTTTTGAGTGGCCATTATTAAACTGCAATAAAGTCACCCCCCACCATTTTTTTTACTCACTCACCTTGCTGCAAAGCTAATTTCTTTGTTTCACACCATGAAACAGATAGGAAACAGACCTCTTTTCCACCATCTTGAAATCATACTCAAACCAAACTCAACCTTCTGCTTCTTTCTTGCAACTTTCAGACTAAATTGACCCTGTAGTGAAGTCAATTCATGTATCTTGGGATCATGAGAAAAGATCCAAGGTTTTTGGAAAATAGATGATGCACTGATCCCCAGAGAGAAATGCTGTTAGATAACCTAATTAGAATAACATGTACTCCATGTGTGTATGTATGTCAAAATATTCTCTACTTTCATGTAAACTCTATCGTTTTTGTCTCTCATACACCCACAAATGCTGCAAAAACCATGTAGGTACAGTTTTTTTATATACAACTGAGTCCCATTGTTTTTTCATTAGAACCCATTATAAGGTTGTAAGGAATGTTCAAGTCCTTGAATGCCTTTTAGGGTCCAAACTCCATACTGTTTCTATGAGTGCCCATTCAGAAGGAAGGTCCCATTATCTGTTTACAAACCCTGCCAGTTTTAAAAAAATATACAACACTTATACATTGTTGATGAAACTGTATATTAGTACAAGCCCTATGGAAATCAGTGTGGATGTTCCTCAAAAGAGTAGAAAAGAAAGCACAATATGACCTAGCAATACCATTCCCAGGTATTTATCCTAAAGATTTTAAATCCTCAAACTATAGTGATACATGCAAACTTGGATTTAGAGCAGCATGATTTACTATATCCATATATGAAACCACCCTACAAGTCCATCAAAAGATGGATTAAGAAAATGTGATATGTATTCCTAATTAACCATAAAGTAAAATAAAATTCTGTCATTTGAAGAAAAATGGATGGAACTGGGGATCATTAAGTCAAGCAATATATTCTAAAATCAGAACATCATGGGTTGGATACATTCTCATATATAAAAGATATAGAAGAAAAAGGAAAAGAGTTGAAAACAAGGAACCATTTGGCACCTGCTCATGAAAATCAGAAGCAAATAAATCAGTTGGTGAAAGGTACTATGGGCAAGGAATGGGGAAGGGGAATTCTATTGTTTAAATTACACTCCTAATTATATATATATATATATATATATATATATATATATATATATATATATATATATATATATCACAACCATTTCCTTAAGAAGACTTCAATTAAGCTACATCAGAAAACATCCAAAACCAACTGAATTTATAACCCTAGGCCTTAGGAGTGTTAGAAAACTCTGTAGCTATATCCATATGTGATACTAGTAAATATAGTCCTAGATCCATTAGTGAAAGATTCTGCAGTACCTGGTTGACCTGGGATGAGTTCAGGCCAAACTCCAAGAGTGAGGAAATGCCTGTTGGCCATGCCCAGTAAATCCCATAGAGATCCAGAAGAAAGGAAAAGAGGAGGTCAAGTTCTACTTAAGACCTGGAAGGTGAGGGAGTTATCAAAAAAAAACTACAACCTACATGGTAATTATCTGACACCCTCATTTTAGCTCCTACTATGGCTATAAAGGCTCAAGGCATTCCAAGTTAGATCAATCTCTACTGGGTAAAACCCTGCTACTTGGATCCTAAAGATATCATATACACCTTCAAAAAATTGATCATGCACCTCTAAACTTCCCAAAGATCTCTGCTTGCTGTTCTGGCATTATAATTACTCAAACTCTGATACATAATTCATAATTATTAAGTGTGATGCATAAAATCTTCTCTTAGATTTGGGGTCCCCAGAAGTCCTGGCTAGGAAGCCTCAGGTTTCCACAGGGAAGGGTTTCCTGTTCTCCACCAGCAAACACCACCCAGGAAAATGTGGTAGTGAGGCACAGGATCTGCAGGCTTTCAGAAGCCTCACTTTGTGGAGGACAGTGATTTTGTCCACTGGCTTAGCCTCAGAGGAGCCACCGGTATCTGTCACTGCCCAGATCATGCTCAGGGTGTTGGCAAAGACAAGGACTTTTCCTATCCCACCTCCTGTCCTGGAAACCCCAAGGTTTTATGACTGCTGCCCATCACAAACATGATGCCTCTTTAAAAATTTCTGTATCCCACAGCCTGGAACATACACATGCTGAAGAGGAACCCACTTGCAAGAGGAAATCAATAGACATATGCATTCTTTGCCCCTGAAGAATGCACTAACAATGTTAGGATAAATGCTGTGGATCAGAATTACCAGGATCAACACTTTCCCAAAAGGGTCACTGATGCCCCCCTCACAATACATGTACAATCTTCAAGATATGAACATATTGTTGCCTGAATACATTTACTTCACATGGATGCCTGGTATTAAAATATGAGAAAATACATGCATAAAACAAATACACACACACACACACACACACACACACAAGGTTTGTCAGTAAACAATAACATATAAGGGTAGGTAAGGAAGCCTTGACTTTTAGTGTATGAGGTATGTCTATCTCAAAACTAATTTCAACCTAATTACCTGATGCCACTGAACACTAAACTGAAAGGGACGGACAGCATCAGCTACTATAGCTGATTTCTGGCAGCTCCAGCACAGAAAGAATATGTGTACAAAATTCACCTGCCCCCAGGGTACTAAGTTAAATTCCAACCATAAATGTACAAACAGCACCTTCACATTAACATCTCCAAACCAAAATACACCTCATGGCTTCTGAGCAGATGAACATCTGATATGTCCACCCTAAACACACAGAAACACCATCTGTTACTACATGAATGTTTGGAGAAAAATACCCTATTCATCCTAAATGTTCAAGCACATTCCTTCAAGTATTCATACAGGTACAACATTGGTTGGATACATACATGTACGACAAATACACTGCCCATATATACCCAATGAATATCTTACAGGCACAGACTCTGGCAAACCAAAAAGTATGCAACCAGTCATCTCTTACGCTACCCAAACAGACACATGTGAAATCTCACAGTTCTAAACTACACAACACCTGAAGACAATCTATTTGTAAGCACACAATAAACCTCTCACCTCTGCCAGAGTACACACCTCAAGAGCCCCATGAATTCAAGACATGCTCAGCCATCAACAAACTAGACTTCTCAAATGTATGAGACTAAAACATAATTATATACCAGAACAATACCATCCACTAACACAACCAAAATCCTGAAAAATCTCATTCCACAATAAACACAAACGCAATTCCTGAGCATCTTATATCCACGCAGATTCTAAATACACAAATCTACAAATCCTTGTACATACACCTAATCAATTGGGTGCCTACACACAAAACACAAAAATAGTAGTCTTGTAGGCATGAGTCAGAGAGTTTAATACCAGCACACACGAAAAACCATGCCCACATTAACCTCTATCTATGGATCAATATATACATAATTTCCACACAGTCAAGACAGACACAGAAATATATCCAAAACCTGAATATAGAGATTCCCTAAAACACTGCACATAATTCTACATATTCAGAAAGTACCCTGCTAACCTCACCAGCTAAACATTTCTATTCACACCTAGAAATGTCACGCAATCTCCAAAGAAATTCACTTTGAATATCCATAGCAACCTCATTCCCAATGAAGAAACTTATAGAATCCACAAACCAATCTGCATGCATAAGACACAAAAATAGCTCCACCAAATCATATAAAATACACATAAGCTCACTTACAAATCCCAAATTATCATGGGTGAGTAGAATACACTTTATCTCTACCCAAATTCTAAGAAATAACTGTATCATGTATCCCCAACACATGTAAACACAATTCTCACACTCCTTTGTGTAAATGCACAACGTCACCTCTCCATTACATACATATATCCTTACTTCCCAGTTACAAATAACTTTCTACTTAATACATATATGGCCCCAGAAAGCAGACAACAACTGTCATGTCCCTTAAATTCATCTACTAATGAATACCTAAATATTCTTCTTCCTCACAAATATTGCTACTACTGTAACACACACACACACACAAACACACACACACACACACACACACACACACACACACACCTGAGGTGAAGTAGTTAATACAAACTCAATATACAAGTAACTCTCCATAGACATGACATCTCTACACAGCTACTCACTACATGCAAATATACCCAAGTATACACAAAATATCATACTATCTTAATATATAAGCTGACAAACTCCCAATACGTAAGCATGGTCGAATCCATTACCAACTTGAACATGACGCCAGCAGATTGAGCTAATATGTGTAAAACTGTGCTAAATGGAGGACAATACTGTTATGGAAGGTTGCCAATGAGGAATTTTGCAAGGAGACGGCTAGGCGAAATGCAGCAGCTGGTTATCCTCAGAGAAATCGAGATATGTTGTTAGGAAAGAGACTTTATGAGGATCTGCAGCAACAAATTGCATATGATCCTGGTGTATACTTACAAATTGCTGTTGATGTGGATAGGGTATGGAAGACTTTACAAGGACATGGAGGTTTACAAGGTCAATTATCTAAGGTAATACAAGAAGCTAATGAACCTTATGCTGAATTTGTAGATAGGCTTATTCCCAGAGCTTTTGGGAATACAGAAAAAGCAATGCCATTAATAAAACAACTGGCTTATGAGCAAGTGAATCGTTGGTGCAGAGAAGTCATTAGATGATGGAAACATGAAGATTTAAATACATATATTAAATTATATAGAGACATTAATGAACAAGGGTGAGTCGTGGCAGCTGCAGGTTTTAGATGCCAGGCCAAAACATGCTACAATTGTGAACAAACAGGACATTTTTAAAGGAATTGCCCCATAGGAGGAGGGTTTAACAAAACTAGGTATCAAAGGAGCAGAATACTGGTTATTTACCCATGATGCCATAGAGGGAGACATTGGGCTTATGAATGCTGTTCTCAAACCACCATAGAGGGTACTCCATTATCAAAAAATGAACAAGGACCAGGTATCTATCCACGATATCATGGAGAAAGGAATTGGGCTCCATTCCCAAAAAATGGACAGAGGGGCCCAATGCTCCGGGGCCCAATGCTCCGGGGCCCAAGACCACACATATACGGAGCACTGGAGGAATGCAGCAACCCCATCAGGGTAGTGCCCAGGACACATTGTCCATTAAATACCTCACTAGACAAAGCAGAGGAAGTGCAGGATTGGACGTCTGTGCCTCTGCCAGAACAGTACTAACTTCAGAGATGGGTGTTCAAATCATTCCCACAGGGGTAAAAGGACCTCTTCCCAAAGGAACAGTAGGCTTATTATTGGGACGTAGTTCTTCTACTCTAAAAGGACTTATGATCAGTCCTGGAGTAATTGATCCCGATTATGAAGGTGAAATAAAAATTACAGCCAGTTCTCCAAAGGGTATATCAGTAATTTCACCAGGTGATAGAATAGCACAGTTACTAATAATACCCAGCCTACATGATACAATCTCCTGTTGTACTATAGAAAGAGGTTCCAGGGGATTAGGCTCCACAGGTATAGATTGGGCTATGCTTTCTTTAAATTTAAATTCTCGCCCCATGCTAAAACTAAATATTCAAGGACATGAATTTAATGGGCTACAGGATACAGGTGCAGACCTTAGCATCATATCTCGTCAAGAATGGCCAAAACATTGGCCATTACAACAAGGCACTCAAACGCTTCAAGGCCTAGGTGTGGCGACTAATCCCCATAGAAGTGCAATGGTATTAGATTGCCAAAAACTGGACAAGGGGAACAATTAGATTGGAAGGATCCTGAAGGATGTGAAGGAACTATATAGCCATATGTATTGGATCATCTTCCCATAAATTTATGGGGACGTGATGTCCTAGATCAATTAGGTTTGACATTAACAAATAACATCAATCCAAATGCACCCACTATTAGGTCTAGACAAGGTTTTAGGAAAGGAAAAAGATTAGGAGAACAAAAACAAGGTATAGCAGCATCAATTCAAATAGATCAAGGAATAAATAGACATGGATTGGGTTTTCCGAAGGGGTCACTGAGACAATAAAAATTACATGGAAATCAGAAAGACCAGTATGGGTTCCTCAGTGGCCCCTGACTAAAGAAAAGATACAAGCAGCCTATGACCTGGTCAAACAATACTTAGCAGAAAGACATATACAACCTTCTGTATCTCCCCATAATACTCCCATTTTCATCGTCAAAAATAAATCTGGTAAATGCAGATTATTGCAAGATTTAAGAGCCATTAATAACAAAATGCTTATTATAGGACCTGCTCAATCGAGGATTCCTCAATTGTCTGCTTTGCCAGAAACCTAGTATATTTTAATTATAGATATTAAAGATTGTTTTTTTCAATTCCAATTCATCCTGAGGGTAGTCCACGTTTTGCATTTACTATCCCTGCACTGAATCATGAAGGTCCTGATCAGAGATATAAATGGAAAGTACTCCCTCAAAAGATGGCTAACAGCCCAACTATGTGTCAAATTTATATTAACAAAGTAATCCAGCCAGTTAGAAATCAAAATCCTGAACTACAAATATTTCAGTATATGGAAATATTAGCACAAAAAGATAAAAACACATTGCTAGAATGTTATGCCACACTTACAAAGTTATTAAAAAAATATAATCTAGAGATAGCAATAGATAAAGTACAATTAAATTTTCCAATTAATTATTTATGAGTTCTATTATCCTCAACCATGGTCCATCCACCAAAAATTCAAATATTAGTAGATCAACTCAAATCACTTAACTACTTTCAAAAGTTATTAGGAGACATAAATTGGATAAGGTCTTATCTAGGTATACCAACAGGAGAGTTGGGACCTTTATTTGATATCCTAAAAGGTCCATCAGATCCAAATTCACCCCAAATGTAAACGCCTGAAGTAAGACAGGCATTAAAAATCATTGGAACATATATGGAAAATATGCATTTGGATAGTTTGCCTTTATTATTTATTGTACTACCAACAAAAAATATTCCTACAGGAGTATTTTGGCAAGAAGGTCCATTATTATGGATACATTTATCTTATTCTCCTAACACTATTCTTACTAGGTATCCTGAGGCTGTAGGACAATTAATACTCAAAGGAATAAAAGCAGCAAAGGGAGTGTTTGGAATTTCTCCCAATAAAATTATTACTCCATATACTATGGATCAAGTTGATTAGTTGGCTAATGAATTAAATACTTGGGTAATAATCATGTTCAAATCTAATGTTTCATTTGATAACCACTTACCATCTAATCCTTTATTGTCTTTTTGGTCATTGCATCAATTCAATTAACCCAGATAGAAAAAAAAATTGCATGTGTACAGAACATCTGTACTTTTTTTTTGGTCACTATTCCCTAAATAACATAGTATAATAACTATTTACATAATTTGCATTATATTAGGTACTATACATAATCTACAGATTATTTAAAGCATACGGGATGATATGCATAGGTTAAAGGCAAATACCACACTATTTTATAAGGGACTCAAGCATCCTTAGATTTTGATATCAGCAAAGGATCATGGATAATGAACAATGATGATATATTCATTACCAATTTGGTGGCTTTAGTCAACACATATTAAAAACCTACTGTGTCCCAGACATAGTTTAAGTGCTAGGAATATACTAATAAGCAAAGAACTTGCCTTATGAGTTGAGTTTTGGCAGGAGAGACAAACAGCTATGCATATCAATTTTGGGTAAACATTATAAATAAAATAAAGCAGAGTTAAGGGGGTAAGGTGATAAAATAGGGGATGCTATTTTACATAGGATAATTAGGAATTGACCTTAGAACCTGTCAACCTCTCTGTTGCTATCCCTCAATTTCTCCTGATGTCCCAAGTTCATTTGTACCTCAGGGATTTTGCAAATAATCTTTCCACTGTCTGGATCTCTTCCTCTTCCTATTAACTCTTTTTTCCCAGTTACCTCCCACAGTCCCTCTGATGTTAGCCCCAGAACCCTTCCTCCAGAAAGCCTTCTCTGGCTGTCAAAACAAGTCAATTTCAGGTTCCCTCTGAATCGTGGCACTGACCTTCATTATGTTGAGCACAATAATAAGGACATGTGCATTTAATCATTTAATGCCTTTGTCTCCTCCAGACTATAAGCTCCATTAAAGCAAACACTGCATTTCTGTTTATTGTTGAATACTTAGAAGCATGGAGTTTGCACATAGGTATCCAACAAATAATGGTTGAATGTCCAAGAAATTTTCAACATGAAAGAATAATGTTAAGCATGGAAAGTGCCTTCTGGAGAGTGCCTTTTTAGAAAACACTGTGCTTGATCTTATAGGCCATATATATAATGTTGGGAAATATTTTGTGTAGCAAAAGTAATCAACAAAATTTAGTTTCATTTGGTTATGAATATCAATACTAACTTACGATGTCCCTATCCTTTTATTTTAACAATGTTCAATACTTTTGGACATGTGTGCAGACTGAACTACAACCTAAAACCAATAATTATTATTTGTAAAAGATCAAGTCATAAATAGGTAGAGTCAACCCATGCTTTTATTTTCATTGCATATAAAAATCTCATACAAAGATATTGATGTACAGTACTATCCCCCTGGGCTGTAAGAGAGGCTAAGAAAACCACTAAAAGAATCATCATTTGTAATGCTCACACACAATTTACCACTCTGAAAACATATCCAAAGAAATAAAATTTAAAAACAACTAAAATAAGTAAGGATGTAGTTTGTAATTATAGTGTCCCCTTTGTACTGTTTAAAACAAAAGTAATTAAATTCCTTTGGGCCAGGGCTGCTAAAATCTACAGTTTGTGTCAAAAAATAAAATAAAATAACAGGAGGCTCATTTTTCCTAGAAAAACAATCTCTTCTTTCACTGATGAGTCACATGTTCCAAGGGGTGGGTAGATGTGGGAGGTTTCCACATTATACACTGGGGAGTTTTCATAGCTTTCAGGAGATGGCCATTGCACAAAGTTAAATGTAATAATTCTAAGTGGATATAAGTTTTGCAGAAATAAATTTTAGATAACAGTGAATCTTTTATGCTATATGAATTAGCATGGTGTTTAAATTGATGTGGGTTTACATACATATAAAAAAATTTGGTTGATCTTTTTATTTTTATTTTTATTTATTTTTTTATTGTTGGTTGTTCAAAACATTACATAGTTCTTGATATATCATATTTCACATTTTGATTCAAGTGGGTTATGAACTCCCATTTTACCCCGTATACAGCTTGCAGAATCACATCAGTTACACTTCCATTGATTTACATATTGATATATTCATGTCTGTTGTATTCTGCTGCCTTTCCTATCCTCTACTATCCCCCCTCCCCTCCCCTCCCCTCCCCTCTTTTCTCTCTACCCCCACTACTGTAATTCATTCCTCCCCCTTGTATTATTTTCCCCTTTCCCCTCACTTCCTCTTGTACGTAATTTTGTATAACCCTGAGGGTCTCCTTCCATTTCCATGCAACATCCCTTCTCTCTCCCTTTCCCTCCCACCTCTCATCCTTGTTTAATGTTGGTCTTCTTCTCGTGCTGTTCTTCCCTAGTCTGTTCTTAGTTACCCTCCTTATATCAAAGAAGACATTTGGCATTTGGTTTTTAGGGCTTGGCTAGCTTCGCTTAGCATAATCTGCTCTAATTCCATCCATTTCCCTCCAAATTCTATGATTTTGTCATTTTTTAATGCAGAGTAATACTCCATTGTGTATAAATGCCACATTTTTTTATCCATTCGTCTATTGAAGGGCATCTGGGTTGGTTCCAAAGTCTTGCTATTGTGAATTGTGCTGCTATGAACATCGATGTAACAGTGTCCCTGTGGCATGCTCTTTTTAGGTCTTTAGGGAATAGACCGAGAAGGGGAATAGCTGGGTCAAATGGTGGTTCCATTCCCAGCTTTCCAAGAAATCTCCATACTGCTTTCCAAATTGGCTGCACCAATTTGCAGTCCCACCAACAATGTACAAGTGTACCCTTTTCCCCACATCCTCACCAGCACTTATTGTTGTTTGACTTCATAATGGCTGCCAATCTTACTGGAGTGAGATGGTATCTTAGGGTGGTTTTGATTTGCATTTCTCTGACTGCTAGAGATGGTGAGCATTTTTCCATGTACTTGCTGATTGATTGTATGTCCTCCTCTGAGAAGTGTCTGTTCAGGTCCTTGGCCCATTTGTTGATTAGGTTATTTGTTATCTTATAGTCTAATTTTTTGAGTTCTTTGTATACTCTGGATATTAGGGCTCTATCTGAAGTGTGAGGAGTAAAAATTTGTTCCCAGGATGTAGGCTCCCTATTTACCTCTCTTATTATTTCTTTTGCTGAGAAAAAACTTTTTAGTTTGAGTAAGTCCCATTTGTTGATTCTAGATGTTAACTCTTGTGCTATGGGTGTCCTATTGAGGAATTTGGAGCCCGACCACACAGTATGTAGGTCGTAGCCAACTTTTTCTTCTATCAGATGCCGTGTCTCTGATTTGATATCAAGCTCCTTGATCCATTTTGAGTTAACTTTTGTTCATGGCGAGAGAAAGGGATTCAGTTTCATTTTGTTGCATGTGGATTTCCAGTTTTCCCAGCACCATTTGTTGAAGATGCTATCCTTCCTCCATTGCATGCTTTTAGCCCCTTTATCAAATATAAGAAAGTTGTAGTTTCGTGGGTTGGTTTCTGTGTCCTCTATTCTGTACCATTGGTCCACCCACCTGTTTTGGTACCAGTACCATGCTGTTTTTGTTACTATTGCTCTGTAGTATAGTTTGAAATCTGGTATCGCTATACCACCTGATTCACACTTCCTGCTTAGTATTGTTTTTGCTATTGTGGGTCTTTTATTCTTCCATATGAATTTCATGATTGCTTTATCTTTTTCTACAAGAAATGTCGTTGGGATTTTGATTGGCATTGCATTAAACCTATAGAGAACTTTTGGTAATATCGCCATTTTGATGATGTTAGTTATACCTATCCATGAACAGGGTATATTTTTCGTTCTTCTAAGATCTTCTTCAATTTCTCTCTTTAGGGTTCTGTAGTTTTCATTGTATAAGTCTTTCACCTCTTTTGTTATGTTGATTCCCAAGTATTTAATTATTTTTGAGAATATTGTGAACGGAGTGGTTGTCCTCATTTCCATTTCAGAGGATTTGTCGCTGAATGAATGCCTTTGATTTATGCGTGTTGATTTTATATCCTGCCACTTTGCTGAATTCATTTATTAGCTCTAATAGTTTCTTTATAGACCCTTTGGTTGATCTTAATCAAAGAAAAATTTTAAGGTTAAAAAAACGACTTTCTCTATATGATACAGTCTCTTAACATGACTGAAAGCTAATGGAACAGATAACTAACCAAGATGAGTGACACATGGCTCCAGTTTCAAATCAAGTTTATTTCTCTATGAATTTGTGGAAGCCAAAAGATTTTCAATAATCACTGGACAAGAATATATTTCCCCAGTAGTGTCTGAAAGTAAAAACCATCAAATATAACTAGCTGAAGTAGCTCCTTATCTATATCTGGAAATAATTATCATACATGCAGTGTCACTCCATGGCAAGAAATACCTACAAGCTTCCATCTTGAAAGGGTTCCAAGATGTTTCAGAGGTGTTTTGACTTTATAAAATCCAGCTACTTCCAAAAATCCAATCAATTGAAAGCTTGGATATAAATGCTCAGCCCTAGTCCCACCATTACCTTACTTAGAAATGCAGCAAAACAGAAGAAAATATTGATTAAAGTTAAGACACAGCCCTGGGACCAAAGACCTGCAGCTATGTTATTTAAATTTATATATCTTTATGTATTTTATAGTTTTTCTCTAAGGTTACAAGACTATATTACAGGAGAAAATAAAAATGTACAAGGAGTATGTATACACACCATTCATTCTCTCACCAAGAGTTTCCAAATATATCAACATCATCCTATCACAGGATGATGTTTTAATAAGAACTGATAATTTACAATTAACATTACAGTATTTACATTGCAATAAATACATGGTTGTAAACAGACAAACAAGACTGTATTACAGGTAAGGTCATTTGGTGAGAAAAAAATGCATAGCACAAAAAATAAATATGCATTCAAAAATTATCATAAAGCTTTCTGTAAAATCCATTTCATTCAAGTTTTTTCTTTCCTCATCTGTAATTTGTTCTATCTACATTATTTTCTTGTGAATTTTAACTGATGCAAAAGAAAACAAAATTAAAACAGCATTATTGTGTTCAGTAACTTGCAAGCTGAAATGTACTCGTTTTATGCAAACTTGGACATAATTTTTTCCCCATACAGTATCCAGATATTGCATTTTCTTATGGTGTTTTAGGAAATGTAAAGCCACTTGTAAAACCTTCTTTTTAAAGCAGTATTTCTGAAGCACACTTTGGAGAGAAGGAATGGGGGGTGGGGCATACAGGAGGGAGGGAGAGAGAGAAGGGAGAGGACAAACAGATTGTACAGTGCATTAGTCTCTAACTCTTGGATATTATGCCTTTGCTAAAATTTGATTGTCCATTGGTGGGTATCTTAATAACATGGGACCATTAAAAAGCAGAAAACTGTGGGGGAAAGCCTCTATTAGTGCAGTTACAAACCCTTTCAGGTCTGGATTTTTTTTACATATTGCTGTTTATTTTTTCCATTATTAATATTCTAGGCACTTTGAGAGGGAAATGCCAAGTGAAGGGAGAAAAAGGAAGGAATGAGAGTGATTTGGAAAGAGGAATAAACTAGACATTTTGCTTTTCCTTTTAGGCCTCTCATAGGGAAAATAAAATTAAAACAGGATTAAGTTCTCAAATATTCTTGTGAAACTAATTGGTCAAACATAGACCTCTATGTGCAAGATACCTGTCTATCTTTACAAGGGCAAAAGGGTGGAAATGCAATAATTAGTTGATTCCTCTTCTGTACTATCTAAAAGATCAGAGACATACTTTTTCTATCAAAGGCTGTAAGCATCACTTGGATCTCAGGAAATTAAAACAGGGACTATCTTCAGCCTGGATTATTTTCCTGGCTGATAACTTTGTTCTGCAGTCCCCAGATGGCTCCATGAGAAGTTCCAAATGTGAATGTTTTTAGGATTGTAATTTTTCTTAATGTTTCATGTATTTTCTGTTTAGTCAGATCTCTCTTTTAGTCTCTATCTTAATTTTTGAATATCAATGTGAAAGTGGATTATGTGAGCTCCAAACTCTTCAGAGAAAAGGTAAACCATTTTTTTAAGAACTGGGAAGAAAGGTCAGACTAAACAGATGCTTCATGAGTCTAGCTGCTATCAGCAGAAGATACTGGGAATTCATCTTTAATATTAAAATACAGTTCCAGGAGCTAAAATCAGCCAAGAGTAATCTCTATTTTTTTATTTAGGTAGAATCTTTTTACCAATCCAATACTTTAAACTACATCATACCCTCTGGTGCTAGTACCATCATCAACTGCTTCTTCTTCAGCATGTTTAAGGAAAGTAGTTCCCTCCTTCAAGACATAATTATGGATCAATGAAAACTGGTAAAGTAGTGCCTACATGTTACATGACTATCCATTAAGAATGAGTAGCTGCAACATCTTAAGACAACTGCTCAAGGATACTCCTCAAATAGTTCTTAATTGCATGGCAAAATCATAAAAGCCAAAGAGAACTTAGTTGTACTGGTGTTTGATAATATATTCAGTTACTATTCTTAAAATCTGTATAGTTAGCTGTACACTTTTCTCTATAACCTCAGAGTGAAAGCTAGTCATGACATACAACTCTCATGGTAGAAAATGAGTGCTAACCCTAACTTGACTACCTGTTTCTTTTCATCCATCAGAATGGAGATAATAGATTTGATAAGACCCCATCTAGTGAACATGGACAGAAGTTCAAACGCACATCAAATAATAAAGCAGCACAAGAGGGAAAATTTTTTCTTACTATAACTGGCAATAACAATAAAAATGAGCACACAATGTGTGGGTTATTAGAAGGACATGCAGTTATGAAATGTATGTCTCTTGACAGAGCAAAAAGTCATCAGAAGACACTAAGTAGGAAAATATGTAAAGAAGACAGACCATTTTAGCTACTGGGTGTTTATATATCTCCCATTTGCTTCAGACAACACCAACTGATGATTGAGTTTCTATGAGACTTAAGACACATTTGATATAACACACATCAAAGTATTACAGAACAAATATTCACTTTGCACACTGTGAAGAAAAACATTGATGGAGAGCAACTCTGCTTATCTAGAAAGAGTGATCTAAAAAGCAAACGAAGACTTACAAAAAGGGTTTCCAGCAACATAAAGTTGTTTTTTTGTTTTAAAATATGGAAGTTGTTGGTATATAAAACAATGAATCACTACAAATCAGTTAATTTCTATGAACTATAAGGTGCAAGTAAAATTTGTAAATTAGATTTATCCAGTGTAGCACAGATTTGTACTGAAAACTTGCATGTTACTCCTTAGAAAAAAATAATAACCAGTGGCAGATGAAGTTCTGAACATAGTTTTTTAAATATAATACCTCAATACATTTAATAATAAAAGTAAGCTCTACAAAAAATCTATTTAACATATCATACAAAATGTAGAGGTGAATGCAGCTCACTGAACTACACTATTCAGTCATGTATCAGGAAGACTTGAAATTAGAAAATTATGCAATTTCTGTGGCTCATCCTACTCCTGGAAACAGACTCATGCTGTGTCCTATTTGTGACATTTTTGTTGCTCCATCCACTAAGTTCACTCCATCCATATAATCCCTTCTTTCTTCCAAAAAATATTGCAAACAAATAAAAGAAACCCCAAATCCAATCTACTACTGGGCTGCCTGATGAGCCACTCTCCCTTGAAAACATTTTGGAGTTGATTTTATCTGCTTTGTCAGCTCTCCCAAGCTGAAATTCTGTTAAAACATTTTCGAAGATATCCCCCTTGCTCTGATGACATGGAGGTGAAGAAACTGGTTACGATATTCCTGAGTGCCAGACTGAGTATTCAAGGTCAGTTTTGTTCAACAAACTTCCTGGCAGATGAGAGTGAGGTGTGACCATGGTTGTGGCACGTGACATGCACTTTGGAAACAATTTTCTACTTAAAAAAAAAAAGGCGTGGCAGTCTCTGTACTATTATGTGTCAGGAGAACAATCATCTATTACAGGAGCTTCTGGCTGGCTTTTCTCTTCTCCTACTGCCTCCTCTTCCACCTGTTCATCAAGGGGAATTTCAGTAGACTCCAAGTCTTGAGTACACAGAGTCTTGGAGTCACTGCAGCTAGTGTCTTCTTTGACTTGACTTCCACTGTCCTTTTCGGTGTCTGACTCACCATCTTCCTCTAAAGTTAGTTAAAACTGGAATTTCTCCGTTTGACTCTGCCGGCCCTCTTCTTGGTCATCAGGTGCAGAAAAGGGGCTCTGAGGGATCGTGCTCTGGTACCATTCACGATTGTCCTCCAAAGTGTCCAAAATATCCTGGGCATCAGGATGTACAAGGTCTGCCCATGTCTCCCAGAGAGGATGAACAATATAGTCTATGAAGCCCACCTAGTTAAAAAAAAGAAATCCAATATGAGCAGTCCCATTGGACTAAGATACCATTAAAAAGATTAAGTAGATCATGGCCCACAAATATAATAGCAATCAGAATACTACTAACCTTAGTTTGGTGAAATAGTCATTATTTGAGATAAGAGACCATATAAAAGTGTTGTTTCTAGCTGGTGAAAGTTTCTAGCCTCTAGAATGATTAGTAGTTCAAGAATATGTTCACAATGCAAAAACATTTTCAGTTATTTACATGGCAGGATATGGGGTCTGGAACTTATTTTAGAATAAAATGTGAATCTAGATAACTGAAATAAACAAATACTCTATGTACATGAACATGGTTATAATGAATGAGCAGAATGCCACACCAGTAGAAGCATGGCTATGTAAATCTAAGTTCTACAATTGCAGGTTTTCTATATCATAAGTGGTAAGGTGAAACTGATTCTGTCAAAAACAAATAATTTTAAAAGCCCAATAAAACACTATGAGTAAACAAATGCTAGCTGCATCTTTCTTCTCTTGGAAGGCTTTCTGTGTCATGCATTACCTGTGATTTTTCCACAGATGCATTGTGCTTGTCACACATGGGACTTATCTCCATGCCACACACCCTCTCTCGGTCTCCTTGGTGGAAGAACTCCTCCATTATCCGGTCTGTCCACTGACGGTACAGTTGGAAAGGCTTTGTGAGGTTGCTCAGGTCTGCACAGTGCACCATGTTCTGAAGGACCTAAAGTAGACAGAGGAATTCTCTACTCAGCACTTGCTCCATTTTTTTTTCAAACTAGAAATTCAAGTTGGATGACTGTGACACTTAAAAATACACATAGTGTAAGATTTATTTCAAACAGCTCAACCAAGATGTGTCTGTGTGTGGTTCACACTTGTATAAATAGTTCCAAATTATGCCACTTCTACTGCATCTAAGTATCATAGGAGAAGCTGTTTATGAGTGTGGTTAATGAAATTCAGGCCTCCTTATGTGGATGGTTTTTGGGAGGTTTTAGATGTTTTTGTTTTTTAAATATATGGGCAACTAAAAAGAACAGTAAGTTTCTACCTGGTTAATTCTTAGGATGAGAGTGTGAGTAAAAATCCTGCCTATAGTTACTGAAAGTATAAGATGGGAGAAATGAATTTTATCAAAGCAGAATACACAGACACATGTGCATGTGTACACAAACACACACAAACCCCACAACACAAAATCAAATAATGATTTACCTGAATCCTGTCAGAATAGTTATCAAGAAGAAGAACCCCAGAACTTGTCACTTTCTTAGTTTCAACCATAGTTTTCAAATCAACCAGTAGATTCATGTGTTTTGACATGTCTGTTGCAAGTACCTTAGAAGATAAAGAATATTTTATTAAGTCCAAAGGGAAAAGTCAGAATTTGCATATGAAAACTTTTTTTTTCCAGAATGTGAAAAGGAAGGAAAACTACTATGACTTCTAATGGCAGTATATGGAAATGAATCCTTCTAGGGGCACAATCTTTTCCCTTTGCTAACGACTCTTGGAAACCTAGCTAATTATGTACACTATGCAGAAACATCAGGCACTGACCACCACTTTCCTGGTGAAAACATGATGGTATCTCTGAGGATAAGATATCATCACACATTTTAAAATTTTTTTATTCCCTGGATTAGAAAGTGGTTATTGGACTACAATGAGTGATTTAAGGTTGCTCACAGACCACTTCATAAATAATATTCTGGTTAATTTTCTGCTTATCCAAGAAAAACAATTTCTTTCTCTGTATGTACAAAGCAAGTAATTTTTTAGAAACAAGATATTTTTCTATGTCTCATAATCACTCTGAATAATACACATAGAGAAAATAGTAAAATCATGTATATCTCTAATTGGAAGGAAAAAGGCAGGGGATATTCAAGTGATAGCCCAAGCCCTCTATTTTTGCTTATTCATCTTTTTCTGTCTGCCATGTGGAGCTCAGAAAATAAAGCTGAATAATGAGGTTCAACTATTATTATTCTTAAATCCAAACTGTTAAAAGTAGACAACCTATTACAGAATAGCACTGCCAGTAACAGATGCAGCTTCTAGAACATAAAGGGCCATAGAAGTTTGGAAATACACATGCTTTTACCTAATACTCTCATTCTCACATTTGAATTTTTTTAGACTACTTTCATCACATTTTTTTTGCTTTTTTTTGCTTTTGTTAACTACTTACAATGTCAATGACAATTTTCCTTAAAGATTGTCTTTGATTTTTGGTCAAATTCTGAAAAATGTCACAATTTTCTTCCTGTAGCAACTTAAAGCCCACGGCCAAATGATGGTTCTCTAAGACAGAGGAGTCATTATACATCAAGGCAAGTTCAGAGTCTGAAAGGAAAAAAGGCAGAAGATCACCAGAGCTGTTTAATTAGAGCTTATTTTTAAAGTTTTATGATACTTTGGGTTTAGGATGCAATTTCCCCTAAACTTCTCTGCCACCCTTACCATTACATGATAATAACAAGAAGAAAATACATTGAATAATGAAGGAGCAGAAATAACACTGGAACCTTTAGGAGTGGACTCCAATGTTACTGACACGTGGAGGGGCATTTCACTCTGTGGGCCTTAGCTGCCTCCAGACAGGATAAACTCAGCGGAATATGGAATTATTCTTAACATAGCAACATGTCTACAGCATAAGGTCTTATATTCCTGATAATTGTGGATTCTCTGCCCTACAACTTTTATGTGAGGATCATGCAATGCCAAGAAGTGTAGCAAGAAGTCTTGAGCCATGAACTCTAGTAGTGAATCCGGAAATGATAAACATGATCCATTCAGTACCTGGCACACACTAATAACTATATAAAGCATTCTCTATTTTATTGAGGGACCATGCATTTCTTTACAAATCCAAAGCCACAATTTTATTACAGAGAGACTAATTATGCTCATTTGTAAGAACTACCCTGGATCATCAAGAGTAAATTACAACATTCTCAATATAATGCTACTAATGAAGGCATAAAGACCATTTAATTTATTTCTCAGTCTTCACTGGCATGGGGATAGAGGGTGGGAAGGTACTACCACTTAACTGAAGTCATGTACTTCATTTGGCAGACACATACTAAGTGCATGTTCTCAATAATATAACAAAATACTGAATGATAGGAGTTGGCTCAGGCAATTATGCAAGCCAGTGAGGACATCATCTGCAAGCCGGAGAAGCAGAAAAAGCCAGTGGTATAATTCAGTTCTAGTGTGACCACTGAGAACTGGAGCATGGGGAGACTGGTGTAAATTCTCTCTTGTAACCAGAAGCACTGATGTCCAAAGGCAGGAGAATATGGATATCATTGCTCAAACAGAAAGTGATTTTGCCTTTCCTCCACCTTTTGGTTTCATTCAGGCCCTCAATGGACTGAGTAATGCCTACTGCACAGGTGAGGGGAATCTTCTTTACTCAACTTACTGATGTAAATGCTAATCCCTTCTGGACACACCCTCAAAGACACACGGGAAAGAATATTTACCAGCCATGTTGGCAACCTAGTTGAGCCACACATAAAATTACCCATCACAAGGTTCACCCCTTGCCAAACTGGTACCTATATGCATTTCCTTAAGCTGTATTTAGTCTCCAAATAAAGACAATAATAAGGTCACAATTCCACCTAACATGGTACAATTATGAACACAGTACCCCTTCTCCATAAGAGGTAAAGTTCTAGAATGATGTTTACTCTTCTTGTGATATTCCACAACTTAAATACTATGATGCAAAATTAACAATACCTTAAAACTAATGTAAAGTCAAAACATCTTATATTGCATGATGAGGGAAAAGGAGGAAAAACAAAGAAAATTTCCCAATATAAGTATATTTACATACACAAAGGTGTACTCATGATGATTAGAGTCCTCATTTCTATAACTGGTCTTGTGCTCATAGCTGGTAATTATAACCACATTCTCCTCTTACTCATTCTTTATCTCTTTTGTCTTTAGAAAGTACCTAGTCATGGCTCTTTTTCTACTGGGTTGACCCAAATTTTCACTCCTGTGAAGGGCCATTAGTATTTCCACCTGGATTGTGTTGTTGTAGTTTCCCATTGACCTAACTCACAATGGCATAGTAATGTAAGAGATACCATAAGAAATTTCCTGTATTCCGCACACACATTCTTCCCTACCTACACTGTGGAGTAATAACCCAGTTTCCCCTTGACAGTCCACATCAGTCCTCACAGTTAACACTGTAACTCCTTTCTTGGTCTCTTCTTCATTTGGAGACATAAGGAATCCAAAGGGGAATTCCTTCTAGGTCAGTGAATTATTGTCATGCTTCCTAGTCATTCCTCCCTATGGAATTAAGACCTATGGGCCACAGAGCATAATGTTGCCAGAAGAGAAAACAAATTTTGCCTGTGGGGTAACTAGAGGTAATAGTGAATAGTGCTACTTCCATGTCCATCTTTGATTTCTGGACTTGTGACTCTTGGTTATGGGAGAAGTAGCATTAGATACTGAACACTGGTTTTGATTACATATGGCCTTCTGGAACACTTTGTCCCAGGCCTGAAAGGTATTGCCACCTGGCTGGTGCTGCAACCGAGGCTTCAAAAAGGCCATTCCACCATTCTAATCAAGCCAGTTGCTTCTAGAGTGTGGGCAGCCTTTGGCAGCTCTAAGTGAATCATGGCACAACTACTGAATCTGCTGAATATATGGCTCAAGTGGCAGAGTAACCTGCACAGCAGCCTGCACTTCTGCAGAACCTTCTCTTATTCTGTGCCACCACACAAAACCAGCAGATTTTTAGATTACTCGGCCGGCCAGAATAACACACCCAAACAAGTAAGTTTCCTCCGAAATCCTAACTGGTACGAGGCATTGTGCCTTCTTCATAGTTGTAGGAGGAGCCAGATGTAACAATTTACCCTCTTCTTAGAAGAGATATCTTACCATGCCCCATACCACTGGATCCTTAGAAATTTCACTAAGGCAGAAGGCCCTTGAATTTTATTTGGATTTATTTCCTAAGCAATGTCCTCAATTTTCCAGTAGACATCCTGGGAAGCTGGGAGCTCATTTTACATTGTATTTAGTCAATAACAGGAGAATGTTCTGCCTTTTATTTCCAGCAATTTCAGCCCTGCAGCTACAGAGGAGAGGGCTGGCACACGTAGAAGCACTTAGTCCACTGATGGTGGTGCTTGATCTGGGAATTCCAATCCTCAAGCTCATCCCTTTACTCCACCACTTGATTCACTGACATCAGGAGTAACCAATCAATGTTGTTACATTCCTGGGTTTTCTAAAAATGTGTGAGAGTATCATATGCAGAATCACTTCGCTCCTTGCTTCAAATGTAAGTGGTTGATTGGGAGTACCCAAGGCAGATAATTTATATATGAACAGTTCTCCCCACAGACTATCAGTGCTTTTTCTCTTACTGGAAACAGCACTGCTGTCTTCAAACTTAATCAGATTAAAAAGCCAATTCCAGAAACCCCATAATTAATTCAGAAAAGTCATCCTTGAAACTTTCTTCCTCTACATTCTTAATTAAAAAATATCTATTATGGGTTATCCAGAGAAAAAGAACCAGTCGGATAAAGAGATATAGATATTTCAATGTGCTTATTAGGAACTGGCTCAGGTGATTATGGATGCCAATAAGTCCCAGGATCTGGAGAAGCAAGAGAGCTAGCTAGGGTTGCGATTCAGTCTGAAGATCTGAGTTAGGGAATGAATGGGGAGGGAATGGAAGGAGTGGAGAAAGTAATTGATGGAAGTCCCAGCTCACGTTTGAATGCCCCAAAAGCAGTGGCATGGATATCTGAGAGCAGGAGAGAATGATATCCCAGCTCAAACTGAAAACAGGAATTTGCCTTTTTCCATATCGTCTACTCTGTTCAGTCCCCAGTGGCTTGGATGATGTCCACTCACAATGATGACCATAACCTTTACTTAATTTGCTGATTCAAATGCTTATGTCTTCTGAAAACATTCTCACAGATTCACCCCAAATCATTTTTGGCCAGCTCCTGGGCATGCCTAAGCCTGGTTAAGTTGTAAATAAAATTTACTCTCCCATCCTCAGACCATAGGCCCCTGAAGGACATTCTTGTGCTTTAGTACAACTGCAGATCCATTCCATATATACCTCTGCTTATATCTTCTTGATGAAAAACACTTTTAAGAGTAAACTAAGTGCATATTCATTGTATCAGGGTTTGAGGTTAAATGATCCTGAGCTTAGAAATCCAACAGACCTGGCTGTGAAATCAGCACCCCAACTCTCTTCCTTTGTTCTCATTTGTAAAGTAAGAACAACCCCTACCAAATTCCTGGGAGGATTATATGCCAGTAACTAACAGAAATGTGGGGGCTTCTAGTAATCCCCCAGGAGTTTCCTCCGCAAACTGCGGAAACCTCATTTCATCAGCTCAGTCTAAGAAGGGAAACTGGAAACAATTTTTTCAACAGTAAGAGCCTGTTTAAAAGGCACAGGAGCAAGAGAAGATTGGGCCTTAATGTGAAGGTAAGAACATCCGTGTGGTGGATCCAAGCCTACAACAGGAGGTTGGGCTGGCACGCTTAGGACTGAGGTGAAGACTGGGTATGGATACCACGAGTAAGAACTACCTCTCACTGTTACTACCGCTTCACTATGTTGAACCCAGAGCTTGAAAATGACAGCAGGCTACACTGTGACTCTAAGTTACAAAAGACAAGAGCAAAAGTCTTCAAAAGGACTTCTGAACATAATATTTGTCCTTGAAATGGGGAGAGGAAGTGGTGGTTTTAACTTAATATTGGTGCTGAAGTCCAAGGGTTAAAGCTGCTTGCTCACTCCCTCAACTCCTCTTTCTGTGCCACAAGCCTGCACTGTTTCCACTGCCCTGAACACCATCACATGCCACATGTTCACATAAGCTGTCTTTTCCTGCAGAATGCAGGTTCCTAATAGCCAATGCTCAATTTTGGCCACCCTGAATTCATAGTGCCCAGAACCAAATTTAAATATATTGTTATTGAATAAAATAATCTCAATAGTTACAACTATACCACATTTGTTAAAAATGAATTTACCTTCTTTTAAATGTTAGTTAGGTTTATGTAGAAAAACAAAACTCTCTATATAATTCACTAATATGACTATGGGAACTGTATTTTTAAATTACATCAGAGAAATTAAAAAGTATATGCACTGGTTCTTAGACATAACTTCACCTTAATATGATATGATGCTTCTCTGCTCTTAGAAGCCAAAATATATATGCTTTGATTATGTACCTAATGTAAATAAGTCTTTCTCCCCACAACTTGGCCATCTTTGATAGAAACAAAAAAGGATACTTTTCCAAAGAAAATGCAATGCTATGTATATTTTGTACTTTTGATAGTGCTTTATTTTTTTTCAGAAAATAAAGCTGTGAAGTTAAATAGATTTTTAATGACATTCTAGAATGTTCTATTCAAGACTTGATGATGTAGTACACATTTTTCAGGTTTAATTACCTATATTATCCTTAAAAATAAAAGACTTAAGGAGCTTCCCATGTGGAACTTCAATTTCTCTATGTCACTTTCCTTTATATCACCAAGTTTTCATTAAAGCTCAACCAATTCCGCCAGGCAGGAAAGATCTCTCTGCTTTTAGAACCCCCAAGCTGCTTAGAGTGAGTACAAGCACAATTAGTGTCAAATCATTTGGCACCCCAAAGTAACACACATCAAATGATTCATGAGAACCAGGATTACAACTGAAAAGCAGGACCATAACTGCACTGTGAACCAGCCCAGTGAGCCCTAGTGCTCCTCTGAGATCAGCCACATAACCCAAGGTATCCCTTTACCTTGCTGCACTCAACAGTCTCCTTTATAGTATAGCAGATAACTTTCCAACTCTGGGTTTATACATCTTATAATCAGGACTTTTTAAAGTTCCTTATTATAAAGAATGGATTCAATCTTTGGTTTTGGGAAGACTGGAGTTTCAGCTCTGAGCCAAGAGCAGAGCTAGTGCTAGTCTGACTCACTGATGCTCAACTCATCCATAAATGTAGGAGAAAATACCAACTTAAGTCTGTTAAGGAAAAAAAAAAGACATTTATAGCAGATCAAAAACAAATTGTCAGGAGAAGTGGCACATGCCTGGAAGACTGCAAATTTGAGGCCAGCCTCCACAACTTAGCAAGACCCTATCTCAAAATAAAAAAATAAATAAATAAAAAAGAGACTGGATATGTATGTGGCTCAGGGGTTAAGCAATCCTAATTTTAATCACTGGTACTAAAAGTAAATAAATGTATAATACTGTTAATTTCACAACGCTATTTATTACTAGTTATGAGAGATTTCTTTATTGTATGTTATGAAGATAAAACTTTTTATTTTACCAGCTACTAAGCCCTTTCTGTGTTCTTCAAAGGAAAATAAAAGAACCTACCTCACATGATCCCTTGTGAAAAGCTTACTAGGGCAGTAATTCTGATCATGCCCTGTTACTATCATAAACCATGGGATACTTTCATACACCAAATGACAATGCTGATTCATTTGCTCAGGAATAACACAGTCCCATTACACTCTAACATCAAAAATATTAGCAATCCAACCTAAGCTGCTCTGTGGATTGTGAGCTTTCCTGTGTTCCTGTGGTTCGATAGAAAGAAGATCATCACAGCATCACTGGTAGCAAGGAACTTTCAGGTTCAGGATTGTCATCTTTTCACCCCAAGTAGGTGACCAGAAAAATGAGCTTAAGTGCACATCTCTGGCTACTCTCTCAGTATTTATAATCATCCTCCAAATCTCTAAATTATCTGTTTCAGTGCCTCTTAAACTTCAATGGGTATTAAATTTATCTGTAGATGGGCTATGCTAGCTTAAATGACCTAACCTGTATAAATAAGTTCCTAAACCAAGCTTCTAACCACACATCTCTGGACACTTGTTATAATCCTTTAAATATATGGATCACTAAAGTGTACTTTACTGTAAGGTAGGACAGAGGTTGTTAAAAGAAAGATAAATAGATTTAAATAATCCTAAAGTTTGAGTTAAGTGTCTCAAAGCAAGATTGCATTTAATTTTTCTCTTTAGATCGGAGTACAGCCAAGTATAAGAAATAAACAGTAAGCATTGAGAATTGTACATGGCTAGATGGTTATCACATATAGGAAGACTATTATCTACAAATTCAAGCAGAAGGGAAAAAAAGGCAGTTTTTTTTCCAAAAAAAATTTTTTTTGTCTATTTTTTTTTATTCTAAGATTGGAAAAGAAACAAGGGGGTATCCATATTCAACTGGCCAATTAACTATGGCTTGGGCAGATATCTCTCTTGGTTATCTTTACCTCACAACTTAAATCTTCTTAGTGTGTTTTCTTACTAGGGATAGCCATTGATCCTAGATAGCCCTATATCCATATTTCTCTTATCTTAAAATAAAAATCTTGATTTCCCTTTTAAGAAGGCAGATTATTAACATGAAAAAAACATTTTCAACAACTTTGCATTTTTTTCATATATAAAATTAAATTTATAATATTAATATATTTTAGTGGCAAGGAATTAAATCGCAGTAAATGTTTAAGTAATTTACCTACTGACTTCAATGACCAAATAACTTCTGTAAACCTAAGCTCTTTCCAAAGAAAGAGGTGGAACATCACCTCAACATTTCCTACAGAGGTTTGCTGTGTAGCTCTCAGAGATGTCCACATTGAACAGTCCTACCATCCTTATATTTCCAAATTCAGCAATGACTTGTTATACAGATTTGAGAGGTTACCACTGAGGAGAAAAAGACTTAATGATTAAAATATCAAATTAAGAGAGAAGTTCCTGTCACCCTCATTACAAGATTTAAAAAGAAAAGAAGAGGGTTGGGCCTGCTGAGGGTGGGGAAAGGTGAGGTACAGCTTTTGAAGGGATGAAATGATGATCTACATAAAGTAAAGGTCTACTAGCACTCACTTTCACCTACCTTTGCTTTTTTTTTAACCTTTAAAGGCAGCATAGCTACCTAAATGTCTCTTCCCATTTTTACTTTTGATTCTCCTTATTATCCCTATTTAGTGAAATAGCAACATATTATTTTCAGAGAAGTCCTAAACACATATTTTCAAACATCATAATGCCTCTTGGGATGTAATGATAATTTTCAGAGATAAATTATATTAACATACACTATCATTAAAACACATATTTACACATCTCCAAAGAACTTTATAGACCTGAAAAAAAATTTACACAGATCCTCAGAAAAACTTACTCTGAAAAAAATCACTGAACTTTACTTACTTGTATTGATCAGAAATTGATTTGACACACCAGGATGATCTACATCCTGTATTGCACTAGCAAAAATTGCTGCAAGAATCTCCAAATCTGTAAACACAGCCTGGAAAATCAGATAATATCAATATTACTATTCTATAAGGATATGAATAAAAAGTGTTAATAAAATGACAAATGACTTCCTAGAATTTAGATGGAAAACAAACCTTCAAATCACCATGTATTTTGAATAGACTTTTAGCTAATGAGGTACCTATAAACTTTCTAAGCATAATTCTGGAAGAAAATATTTCAACTTCATTATATCTGCGGATCATCATACCTTTTTAAAAAATAGAAAAAAAAAGTGTCTTAATAAGACATGGGAAATTATTTTCTTGGATCCAAATCAGGATTTCTCGACCTCAGCACTGTTCACATTTTGTGTCAGGTCACACTATGTGTGATGATGTCCTGTACTGGTACATTATAGATACTTAGAAGAATTCTTGGCTTGACCATGACATGCCAGTAACATATATAAACAAAAATGTGATACAACCAAAAATTTCTCCAGGCATTCCAAGTGTCACTAGAAGCTGAGGGGAGGGGGGAAAGGGGCAAGAAATCATCTACAGTTGAAAACCACTCATCTGAATGATGAGGTATTAACATAATTTCATACTGAGAACAATGCAAACTATATCCAAAAAGAGAATCTTTCCCAAAAATGATTAAGGAAATCAAATTGCTTTAGTAAACACTTAGCAGAATAACATCTTAGAATTTAAAAAAAAATTAAAGTATTTTTTCCTAATAAATTCTATGGAAAATATCAATGCATTCACTGTTTACATTTTATAAATTAATAATTCTTTGAACTCTAACTTAAAAAGTCATCAAAATGAATTTCCAGAAAACAAACAAAAGTCCAGATGTGCATTATGACATATCCACTGGATCATTTCAAAAGAAGAAATATAAGCAGATGAATCCCTAAATCTCTGATCCACTTTTACAGACAAATTCATCAAAGCTGCAACTGCTTTATTAACCACAACATTTATCCCCTATAAGTCAACATATTTCCAATAAAGCCAATTACTATATGCATCACAAATTCCTCAGTTTGAAAGTTTAAGACACTCATGAATGGCAAGTTAGTGTTCTTAACATTTTTAAAAACAGATTTACCTCCAAAGCAGGAGTAGACAGTAGCACATGAGTGGACTGGACAACATCTGCAGCATGGATGTTGTTATGATAGGCCACATCAGCATGGTAATGGTCTTCAAGGGTCATAAGGTATGTAATTAGAGTGTCTACTGGAATTTTAAATGTTTTTAACAAATCCCGTTCCTGTATGAGAAGATATCCTTGTAACATTTTTGTCTTTATATTTTTTTAAAAAATGTTTCACACAGAATGTTAGAACAAACAAACAACCCCCCTTGCGCACACACACACACACACACACACACACACAGACACACACACACACAGACACACACACACACACACACAAAACCACCAGGGCTTCCTACAGATGACTCAGAAACAGAAATAGCACTTTCCCATGTGCAGTGAGAGACATGGAAATATTTGGGAAGATCTAGGAACTTATGGGACAATATCAGAGTTGAGTTGTCCTTCTGGAGGACAATACTGCTTTATCCAAACCTAAGGTCTCAGAAATGTACTACCTACTATAAAAGCTTCAGTATACCATGACCATGGAGGCACCAGCGCTGGAGCACCATTGCCTCAGCCCCACCAGCTCCAACCTCGTTCTAGAACTGGAGTTTCCCATTCTAGTCCCAGTGTATCAATAACAGACTCAAATTCTCATTTAAATCTCACTCTGAGCTGAGGCAAGGGCTCCAAAAGAAAATATAGTGGACATGGAAAAGGTAGTAGCAGATTAAAGAAATTATGTTCTGAGGTTAGTCTGCAGGGAAGTTACTCATTTTTTAAAGTTAGCATTCCATTCCCTATGCAAGTCAGGGTCATGAAGATGAATCTTAAACTGTTGTTTTAATGAATTGCTTCATTCTCCCATATCACATCTTTTTCTTAGATGGAAAAAAAATAAAATTTATTTTTGTTTTATCCACACTCCACATTTCTCTACCTTTATTTGTCCCTTGGAAAAGGAACAGATAAGGGAAAAGATACTATCAAAATGAACAACAACAAAAAAAGGTGGGTGATACTGGGGTTGTAGCTCAGCGTCACAGCATTTGCCTAGCATGTGAGATTCAGTCCCTGGGTTGATCCTCAGGACCACCTAAAAATGAATAAACAAAATAAAGGTATTGTGTCCAACTACAACTAAAATATAAATACTTTTAACAAAAAGGGTGAGTGATAAGGAAGACAAAATGCATACACTTTTCATAGACTCAACAGTCAGTCCCTGCACAAAAGAGATGTGATAGAACTGCTATACCTGAAATATGGTGTGCATGATAACAGTAAGAGGCCGTTCCAGACAACTCAGCTATTCTGAAAACATGAAGACCCCATTTGTTCACATCTTCTAGTTCCTGGCATTGAAAAATTACACCAAATAATTAGAAAGTGGAAGAACATGAGGCAATGAAACGCAAATATTTAAAAATCTAAAAAATTGTTAGATATATTTAAACAATGACTCATTTTAAATATAAGCAATATACCATAAAAATAAAAGCAAACTTTAGAAAAATTTACTTAAATGTACTGAAAATGGTGAAGCATTGCTTAGATTGTAATTCTGACAACACATCACGTTCACAGATTTTGAATATTTGAATATCAATCCCAAAGCATTTCTTCAATGGATAATATTTACTCACAGAAACTTAACTATTCTTGTACAACCCAGAAGAGATGACAGACTTCTAACTTCTTCAGACCAAAAATCAAATGAAGATACAAAAAAGTAAGAAATGTGTACTAAACCACCTGTCTAAATCCACATATTAATAAATTCAAATAACTGAAAGAGCTTTATAAAGTGCTTTTCCATTTTCAAAACAAACTTATAAATTAATGAACTTTTCCATCTATTTAAGAGAAGAAATCAAAATTCATGCAAAACATTACTACATACTTATGATTACGCTCTCTGAAATTATCTTACCTTGGCCAGAACATCTTCTTGTTCTGTTTTAACTCCAAACCTTGGGATACTTGAATTAGTAAGACTAGAACTATACATCAATTTCTTGACTCTACTGATCTGAGACATTGACCTTTTCTTTTTCTCTTTTTCCTTCTGAGTTGGAGAAGAAATTTCCACTTCATGTTGCTTATCTTAAGAAATTTAGAAATTGTTCTACAATTATTATGAATTCTACTTTAAAAAACACAACATGCATAATTAGGCAGGATATAATTAATCACTGGGAAATATTTACAAGTTATACTTTTCTAATAGAGTTGAATATTCATAATTTGATGAAAACTTGATATCCTCACATACAAAATTAAGCAAATAAATTCCATAATAAACTAATTAATATCAAATGTCCAGTGGTTACTTCCTGATAGATCACCCAATGTAAAAAATCATGCAAGACTTAATCATGACAGCAGACTCACAGAAAGTACAATTCTTGATTATTTGCTCTGTTCACCAACTCCATTACTGTATGACAATAACCTAGAGGCTTGAAACTGCTCTTGCCAACTAAGGATTTCAATTTTCAACACATACTTTAAAATAATAAAAACTTCAAACACAAATATAATAAAAATAGCAGTGTACAAATCTAACAGCTAATTAAAACCGATCAGACTATGGGAATTGAAGCAGCATTTTTTGAAAGAAAATATAGTTTTCCCTTTTATTTCCTGTTATTATAGAAATAAGCTTTCTAAGGAAAAAAATACAAAGGGAAGTAGTCCCTTTTGACATTTGATGAGGTAAATTAAAAAAAAATTGAAAATGGAAGCACGCATATTCAATGACTTGAATAACTCAGGTCCTTTCTTTTTCTATACCACATTAGATAAGTTATGATGTAACCAAGTTTTATAGAAACCACAGAGAATTCCAATTATAAGTTATTAAATGATTTTACACCAATGCTCTTTATCTTTTTCTACAGTAAAATCAAGATATCTTGGTACATTCATTCTTCCACTATTTCAAGCAGTCAGTAAACCTACCCATTCATGTCTGTTCAGTAATGTGCCAATCAGCCATCAAAACAGTTTTGTTTTGAAAGTAATTTTAAATCAAGGATTTGTTCAAATTACTGATTTTCACTTATTGCACTTCTTTCTCCTGATGAGGTAGAGGGGCTGCCCCAGAACATCATATTTTCAGCTATTATTAGCACACTGTTCTTTAGCAGTTGCACTGTACTTGCTCACCAGATTGCCAGGCATGGTACGCATTAGACAATCAAATCATCAAGGGCAGGACTATTTCTAATTTATCATTAAGTACCTAGTGCCCAGCCAGGGAAGCATTTAAGAAAAATTTGTCAAATGCATGCATAAATATCTTATAAAATACATTGTACTGTTCTGTATTATGAAAAGAAAACTGTCTAGGGATGTAGCTCAGTGGTAAAATGTTTGTATGTGTGAAGACCTGAATTTAATCCCTGGCACCACTGAGTAAATAAAAAAAATTTACTTTGTTACCTTATATTCTAAGGCTTAGAAGTTTACAGTATCAAATTATTAAGATAATAAATACAAATGGAATTTTTGACACTTATTTGATTTCCAAAATGAGTTGGTGCTTCAATCCCTCTCCAAAAACCAGCAAACAAACAATTCAAAAGAAAAATTTTAAGCTGCATGGAGTTATTCTCACCTAAGAATGTGTCTGATATGTACTCCGACACTTGGTTTCCAGACCGGCTCATTTCAGAGAGATGGGTGAGCTCCTGATTAAGCAACCTTTTAAACTGAAAAACCAAAAGGTAAAATGAAATAACAGAAGAGGAAATTTTAAGTGAAATAACTTAAGCGTATCCTGGGACACAGAAAGATACATCCCCAAAATTTTAAATTGCCTTGACAATTTAGAGGAGAACTCTTCAACAGAACCTTCTGCAATCATAGGAAAGAACCATAAGCTGTGTCACTTGTGACAGTGGCTGCCAGGCACAGGTGACTGCCACACACTTGAAATGTGGTCAATGTGAACAAGACACAGAATTTTGAATTTCGTATAATTATTCTCAATTTAAATAGTGTGTGGCTGGTGGCTATGACATTAAATAGCACAGATTTTGACAATAAATGACAATTAATAGTAAAAACAATTATACACTTTAAATGTATTATTGGTATTTAGATAAAAATATAATTTATAAGCACACAAAAGTGTTTTCACGTGACTAAGCATGGTATATTTTTATCATTTGGTTTATCATTACCAGAAATGAATATATAAATAATATTGGTATTATTTTACCCCAAAGTAAACTTTAATAGATTTGAGTACTTTTGGGGAACTGTGGAAAAATAAAACTTAAATAAACACTACATAATATATTCTTTAAAATTTTTTTTCAAGTAAAAAGTAGAAGGCTTATTGGTTCTCAACATTCACAGAATTTGCCAACCCAATTTCCAAGTCATGAAACAAACAAACAAACAAAAACCCCATCAACTTTTATTATTGTATTTTATTACTTTGCAACTTATTTTACTAAAGCTACAGTGCTTGTTTTATCCAAAGATACCACGCGGCATTGCCAACATTTTCAAAGATTTGATACTTCCCTGCACATCTACTGCTTTACAAAAAAATCTTCAATAAAATGATTTTATTCTTTTACACTTAAACACATTTAAATTTTGTCTAATCATGTATGCTCAACAGTCATACGTGGCTAGTGGCTAATGTACAACTTAGAGATTTCAAAATGCATCCTTGGTTTATCACAATCTAATATATATAATGCATTTACTATTTCCAAAAAAATGATAGAACCTTAAAAATTTATACCCTTCCTGTTTTTTATGTTTTTATTGCAATTTATAAATACCATAACTATTATGCCCACTGTTTTTCAATTATATTTGGCCACATATTTGCCATTTAATTTTAGCTCATCATTTCTTCCTGCCTCAGTTTTTTTTCTTCTGTCAAATATTTGGTGCTTAAAGAACTATTTTTATATTTCTTTAAAGCAGGTGAATTGATGGCGAATTCTCTTATGTTTTCTCCTCTTCCTTGAAAGTATCTTTATTCATATTAGAAATTTTGAAGGCTAATATTGCTAGTTAAAAAATTCTAAGTTGACATCTATTTAACTTCAGCCTTTTTGAGTTGTTATTCTGCCTTTAACTTCCACTGTAACTATTTTGATTGCTTTTCCTTTAAGGGTATTGCTTGCTGTTGAATCTGGACATTCAGTCTATGGCCATACAACCTTGAACATGTCCAATCTCACCTGTATCTGAATGTTAAGATTTTCTTTTGCCACCATATATAAAAAGGTATTCTATTAGGATCGCAGATGTATTTATTCTTCCTTGAATACATCCTCTCTGGAGTTTTAGGATATTTTGTGTATCTTTGCCTTAATGTCTTGTGTCAACAGTGAAGATATTCAGCTAGCAGTTAACACGTCAGATATTTCTTCTAATATATTTTCTCCTTTCTTCTTCCCTCCAATCTGTGCCTCAAGTTTTATTATAGACACATTCTATATTATTTTTCCTTGTTGCTATTATTTTATATTTCTTTCATTCTGTGTGAATATATTCTACTTACTTAGTTTCCTGTATACAATACTGTGTCATTTCTAATATGAACACAAACTCATTTAATCTTAATACCCATACATACAGCAACTCAACTGTTGGAGTAATACACCCTTAAGCATCTTTAGACACTACTCTTGGCATTTTCATTCCCCTTAGGTCATCTCTTATTAAAGAATTGACAGTACATAGTAGTTGCTTCTAAATATATCTTCCTTTGACTTTGAAAACAGCCCAAATAGGCTTTTAAATATGCTTTTAATATTTCTCTTAATATAGAGAATATTAATATATAGAGTATCTTAATATATAAGATACTTGACCAAAGCCAGATACATCATTCCTTATCTTTAGCAGCCTTTAAGTGGTTGAGCTTCACTAGAAATTCTCATTTAAGTCTGGAGAAGAGCAGTGAATTTATCTTTTAGAAATGTTTGAAATGCAATTATTTCTCAGTGTTAAATTAGCTTATTTAGAATGTTCAAAAAGTACTGCTTCTCTATATAATTGTTACAAATATGATCTAACTCAATGTAGTTAAATCTCTCCAAAAGTCAATCTTATTGATCATCTAAATTAGGCATAAGGATTGAACTCTCCCTACTAAGCACTGCAGAAGGTCATCACAACAACAAATCAATAAACTGCTGGACACAGTAATGCATACTAGCACTCCATGGCTGTCAAAAACGAACTGGTCAAGATAAATACAAGTTATAGTTGTCAATTCACAGGTCTAGGAACCTTATTCTCAAACCCAGGAACATAATGGTTACCTTCTTACTCTACTTTCTTTTTGTAACCTCTTGTTAATTATAAAATGCACATGTGATAGAAAACCCAGAATGCTATACAGAAGAAAGCAAGAAACCATGTAAACCCATTACTTAGAAATAATCACAATCAGTTATATTTTCTTCTATGCCCTTTTTTTAACCTCTGTGAGATTTTTCAATTAAAAATTGGCATCATATAACATATAAAACATAGTTGCTTCTTGTTTTCACTTAGCATTTTATAGTATTATCTACTAGAAAGGCCTTCTAAGAATATTCGTAAGATGTTTGCAATGCTGTTCAAATTTTTTTCTGTCCATCTTATTAAATTATGTATCCTTGAGTAAATTATGGGTTACTGATTAATTAATCTAATGGAAAGTGTCTTTTATTTAGTCTGGCACATAATAGTTGCTTAACTTATTTGAGTTCTTTTTCCTAGCCCTCTTTTTGATACTCAGTTCCTATTTTTGTGTGTTTTTTAAAAAAATGATATTAATTTTTATGATTGAAGAACATGCACTTGAAGGACTTGATTATAGTTATGACTAGCCCCCTCTTCATCTAATCCCATAAAAGAATTTAAGACATAGAGGAAACTATGTTCAAAAACATACTATATCATATATAATCTCACACAGGTTGAAGAGTGGACAACACATCTTGCTCTACAGATGAAATACACCTTTGAAAACATCTATTAAATAGAAATACACACACACACACACACACACACACAAACACACACACACTTAAAAAGACAGTCTGCTATTAACATTTGAAGCATGTATTCAAGTAAGTATCTCTTTGACTAGACATTGTCCCTGTCATAAGCTGTAAGTTGCTATAATCACAAAGTCATTTTATGTAAAAGGTGTGAAATAGGCAGTCCTTTCAGCCTCTGCCAGCCCCTCAGCAGTCAGTATAGGGAAGGTGTCCACCTGCACCCTGTCAATGTAACTAAACACTAAATCTTCTGGGGCAAGTGGAAAAATTAGATGAGGATCCAGGTATTCACAGACCCATCTTCTAACTTGTGCACAAGCTCTAACTTAGAAGGAATATATTGTCATATGTACAAATAGAAAAATATTTGTTACCTGCAAATCTGGGACACAAATTACTGATGCATAATTTTTCTGGTGATTAAAATATATAATTCATCAAAATAGCCAGTTAGTACAGATAACTAAAGCAAAAAATGCCAGAGAATCTATTGTGTAGGCTGAATAAACAAGACTGCATATTCCATTGAATATTTCATATCATACACATTATGCCCAGACTATTCTTTTGTTTTTGTTCAAAACAGAAAAATCTTGGGTTGGAGAAATCCATTATCACACATCTATCTCTCTACCAAGGTTTGCAAGGTGCTCCAATAAAGTCAATATTTAATTTTATCATAATTAGAACTGACAGTATTTGAAGCAACCTCTCTCTTCCCAAAGGAAAGAATTATGAGGGATTTCCTATGGAGTACTGTCAAAGCATCCATTAGGTTAAAACATAAGGATATTTTCTAAAAGGAATAAAAATCATTTTACTATTTGGCTATTACACAAAACTTTAAATCCAGGGAAACTAAACTAATAACCACAAAAATCACCACAATTGCTTTCTCAACTATTAGCTGATCTTACAGATTGGTTTTGGAGTGTATAGCCTGATGTACTAAAGAACCATATAATAAAGTATTCAACAAAAATTTTAAAATCTAAGTAGAATTTTTCTTATTTTGAGATAACTCTGTAACATTTACTAAAATAATTACATAAAAATTACCATGACTGGGGAAAATGATGATTTTAAAAGTTAATAAAATATATTCTTCTTGAAATATCATTATATTTCTTGAATAATAGATTTAAAAGACACAAAACTCTGAATTGATTTTCAATTAAAAATTGGTTGTGATTTAATTGAGCATTTAGTTATTTTTAAAGTAGCCTCTAAATATTTTCTGCTTGGGAATTTCTTGTTAGTTTTGGTTTAAGTAATTAGAAAATAAAACAGAATCATGGTTGCAATGAATAAAAACATGAGGAAGATTTCTAAATCCTTTGTTTTCATTAAGCATCAGAATATCTGTGAGTAGCATTTAAAAGGCTTAAAGGAAAGTGAAAATGCATATCTGAATGGTGTGCTTTACATTTCAGAACTACAGTTCTCTGGTTTACATTCAAGATTGTATATAAGTTCTATATTTAAGATTGTTAGGGCTGGGGTTGTAGACTAGTGGCAGAGCGCTTGCCTAGCATGTGTGAGGCACTGGGTTCAATCCTCAGCACCAAATAAAAATAAACAAATAAATGCAATATGTCCATACACAACTACAAAAAAACTTTAAAAAAAGATTAAGAAAACAAAATAAAACAAATTATGTCCATCTCATTCCACCATCCTTACCCTAAGTACATGTATGAAGATATGAATGGTGTGACTCCACTTTGTGTACAACCAGAGAAATGAAAAATTGTACTCTATATGTGTGCTATGAATTGAAATTCATTGTGCTGCCATGTATAAAAATTAGAATAAATAAATAAATTAAAGAAACAAAAATATAATTAAAATATTTTAAAATATAGTTTTCTGAAATCCTGAATCATGCCACTGTGCTACTGGATATATATATATAAAACATATCCTCCTAGTATACATTCAAGAAGGTGGTACAGCTCAAACAGAAAGAAAACACTTATATTTAGCTATGATTTTCCACTAAAAAATCATTTAATTTGCTGTTCTGTGACAAGTTTGGAATATATCAGTATTAAAAGCTACTTAAATTTAAATTGGCTGCATAAAAATAAAATCTTCAAAATGCATAAGACCACATCTGTATATTTAGATTCTTGGAGGTATTGTTCATACCCCAAATATAAACATAAAGCCTTTAAAAAATGTATCAAATATGAACTGGCTAAAAGCTAAGAGATAAATTGAGGAGTCAGAGGGATTATGGTTTTTTTTGGTTACTCTCTATACTTTTCTGTATTTAAAAAAGTGGAATGAAAAGAAATGCTTGGCAGAATTCACATAATGAAAATCTATATATTTAAAAACATTTTAAAAATCTGGATCATCCATAAATTTAAACATTGAAATATTTTCTAAAAATTCAAGAAAATCTCAAAAGTAAAGGGGGAAATGTCCTTTAAAATAAACAAAGAAACAGATAAAATATTTCAAACTTCAAGTCCTTAAAGTAATGGAAAAATGAATCTTTAAAAATTTGTGCAATTGCCTCAATAATCAAGGATGAGCCTCACTTTCTGAAGTGATACTTCACCCAGAACTGAACTAAGTTTTTCTACCTTTCATTACCATCATGGAGGTAGAACACCATGCTATCATTACCACAGAACAGGCAAAAAGCTTGCTAAATATGAACACATTCTTATTAAATTCAGTGTATTAATTCACTTCTTGAGATTAACAAAAGCATCATCATCATACAAACTTTTTTTTATAATTTTACACTAAGATAATCAATTTTCATTTTGAGACAAATATCAGTTAAATATTCAATGTCAATTTTTAATGTAATCTAGAGTTGTATATCCAAAATTGGAAAAAATATCTTTGTCATATTAAAGTAGTACAGGCATTTAGCAAGAGCCATAAATTAACTTTATAACCTTTAAAGTGTTACATGTTAATTGGAATCCATAAATCAGAATAGGAAAGTTGACTAAAAATTATTTGCAAATGAATTTATTTAATTACCTTGATATTTTAAAGCACAACACAAACTTACACCATATGACAAACAGAAGAATCACTGCACATCAAAAAGCTATTTTAACAAACTACACATGATAAAAAGTTATCCAATCTTATCTTGAACACCGAAAACACATATTTGTTTCATAGTTTGTGTAAAAGGGAAAAATATAGAATTGCTTAGAAGGCTTAAATACCATCATAATTTGTTAACACTATCAATTATGTAATCGGAGTAACCAGGAGTTTTCAAAGGAAAAATCAATCTTACCTTTATGTAGCTACACGACACTGATAGCAAATAGTTTGCTTCAGGCATTTTTGATTGCTTATCAAAAATGTTTATATATATGATAAATATGTTCAAAAATATGTGTATCTTCAAATCCTTTATACTTTCATAATCCCCGTAAGCCAGTGTGGGATTTTAAAGATTTTGGTAATTAAGTATACAAAAGAATGCCTCGTATTAGGTTCCATCCAGTCATCTTCCCATTAAATACATGCCATTTGTAAAACTCCAAAATGGAACAAAATTCAACAATTATTCTGAATAAAGAAAATCCATGTGATAAAAGAATAGGTAAAGATCTAAGAGTTTGCATCTTTCTATCTTCCAGCTCCAGGGCTTAATGAATAATGTATATCAAGATGTTTAGCTGCAAGAAAGACTAGTTCTGTCAAAAGGTACCAAATAAGGAACTGCAGGGAAGCTGGGAAGAGTGACAAGAAACCCCTCCCACAGAACCCCAACTATGCACCAATCATACTCCATTCTCCAGAGTGTGAGGGCAGGGGGTGTGGACCTGGCGCAGGCTGCTTTGTGATTGGTTGGCGAGGGGGAGCCTCTGGGGAAGAGGTTTTCCACCTGACCCGGTGAACGCCATTTAATAACGGTCTCCCTACAGCTTGGAGGCTGCCGTGAGAAAGATGAATGGGGCTTTCCTCTTACAGAGATGCATAACAACCATGACACTATTCAAAATCCGCAGCTCATTCTTAGACAAAGACTGACAGCCCTTCTGGAACCATTTCTATGAACTTTAATATTCTTGGACTTTACTTACATCCACATAAATGCTGCTCTGAAAACGATAAGCATGCATTTTAATTACTTTCCTTTCTCTTGGATTTCTCAAATCCAAAACAAGTGGCTTCCTTGGTGACCTAGATATAACCATGGTTCTTCCCCTGTTCATAATAAAAGCCAAGGGATTAGAAAATGTGACCTATGCTCAGAATTCACAAATTCAATGATGCAGCCTCTGACCTGTATGGTATGGCTGGTCTTAGGTCCCTTTTTTTTGGTGGGGCTATGTGTGCCTGAGCTCTTTAATTTCCAAAATCTTAATGTAGAGATGATTTATTATAAATCTGACTTGGGAGAAAATGAATCCAAAAGCTAACAAGCTGTGTATGGATAAAGAATGCAATGTTTTGTATATAGATTTCAGGATCTATATTTCGATCAGAAGGGAACATTTTTATGGCTGTAAACTTAAAGTGGCTTTTAGGAATACAGAACTAAGTTGAAGAGTAATCACTACTATATAGAATGTGATTCTTTCAGGAAAAAAACATTTTTATGTATGGTTTAGAGTAGTATTACTCTGTAATTTTTTATATTAAAGAGGTCTTTTGTATGAGAAAAGGGGGAAATCTTGCTTTTGCCCTATTTTAACATAAAATCCTGCCCATTCTCCCTCATCTCCATCTCAAAATTTTATTCTCAACTCTTTTGTGACTTAATGATATGATTACTGCATATTCTTCCTGTCATTGAAGTACTTCTGTTGTTCAGGTTTGTCTTAGATAGTATGCCCTCATCATAAATACAGCAGTTCTTCCTTGTCTGCAGTTTCACTTTCTACAGTTTGTTAATCAAAAAACATTAAGTGGAAAATTCTAGAAATAAACAGAAGTTTTAATAACTTTAATTTTGGCATATTGTTAAAATTATTCTATTTTATCTTGTTGATCTCTTATTAGGCCTGATTTATAAATTTCATCATTATGTTTATACAAGAAAAAATACAGTATATGTAGGTTTTGGTATTCTTCACTGCTTTAGGCAGCCAGTGGGGGTCCTAGAACATATCCTCTGTAGGTAAGAGGGAGACCACTGCATTTTCTTCATCTTTGAAATTCTGTTGATTCCCTGATGCTGAAGTTCTTAGTTGCTATTTACACCCTTGTGTTTTATTCCCTAAATTTCTCTTAATCCTTTACAAAAGATAAGAAAAAAGGCAAAACTTTTTTTAAAAAAATATGGTCTTTCATCCTCCTTACCTTCTTTGAAGTGTTCAGCCTTGTTTGATCACTCTTAACACTTTCCCTGAACTCCCAGCGCCCTGAACTTCTTTTCTTTCCACTGCTCTGACCATCCCTTCTTTGCTTTCTTCTATTAATCCCCTAACTCAGGATCTCCACAGCCTCTCACCCAGGCCTACACTCTTCAATGACTACTTCTAAGTTGAACATTAGTACTGTATTTCCAAAAATATAATACTCTTCCCTTTCAAATGTCCTGCCAGTCACGTCAAACTTTTTCAAAACTATGAAACATTTTTCTATATTTAAAGTAGTTCTTATCATTGCAGTCAGGGGGCCCAGGTTGTTTCCAGTGTCTCAGATGAAATCCGTCACTCCTATCATCCAATAGGTGTCTCATGTGAGTCACACATTGTCAGGTGTTTAATATAAATCATCTAACTGAATCCTCGAGTAACCCTGACATGTTCCCCTCTACCACATTACCTTCTCTCCTTCACCCATCATCCTGACCAAATCCTGTCTTTCATAAAATGCCATTACTTTCCTTTTGTTCCTTTCTATTCCCACTTCCATCATATCAATCCAAATACTTAAAAGAGTAAAATAGAAAGTACCTTCAATTTCATTCCCACCAATCTCTCATTTCCACATAAACAAAACACTTTGAGAGAAAATATGAATTTCCCCAATTCACCCAGCACCTGGACTCTAATCTTAACTTCTAAATTGGTTAGTGCAGCAGCTAATCTGCAAAAGACTCCTAATGAGTCACATCACTCCACTATGCTGAATCTGAGCTGGCTTGTGTACCCACATGATTATGCATGACTGCTGAGGCTAAGTCACAGAGGCCTTGAGCTTTCACCTTGCTTTCTTTGAATTTGCTATTGGAATCCCTGTGCTGATATGTAGGAAAGTATGGAGTGGGAGATATGGAGAGATTGTGCCTGCCTAAAAACAAGCACACACATCTGCCCAGTCACCAACCAGACCAAGATGAAGAAGCCATCCTGGTCATGCAGCTCAGTTTAGCTTTCAGATGACTCCAGCCCCATACACTATCTGACTGCAACCACAAGGGACCCCAAATAAGAATGTGTAGCCATGCCCACAAAATCATGGAAACTAGTAAAAATAAATTGTATTTCAAGTTTGAAGTAATTTATTATACAGTAATCAATAGCCAGAACAGTTAGGAGGAGTAAATGAAAGGTGTAACTCTACATCATGTACAACTAGACAAATGAGAAGTTATACTCCATTTATGTATGATGCATCAAAATGCATTCTACCCTCACACATAACTAATTAGAATAAAATAATAAAGTAATATATGCAAAACACTTGAAATAATGATATATAATAAAACAAATAGATATCAGATGATATTGATAACAATAATTCCATTATCATATCAACATTTTTTAAATATTGTCTTAGTTGAACACAGACACAGTATCTTTATATTATCTGTTTTTATTTGAACCCAGTGCCTCACACATGTAAGGCAAATGCTCTACCAACTGAGCTACCACCCTAACCCCATACCATCATTTTTTAACTCTCGGATTACTACTTCTTTTCTTAATACACCTTGTTTCCTTTCATCTGCATCATGTCACTCTGTGTCTCAGATCTGAAATTCTGTCATTGAATCTCCACTATTTTCTCGCTTCTGACCTTTCCCCCTCCAGGGCAATACTGATTTCCATTGCCAGACCTCATTTCCTCAAATCCAGCCTCAGCCTGTAACTTCAAAGCATCTACATTCCTCTGTGGGATCCAGATTGCTGCTCCTAATCCCTAAATGCAAAACTGTTTTCAGCTGCTCTTTGACATCTCCATTCTGTCCCTGGAAGGCTAGAATTCCAACTGTCTCTTGGACCAGCAGCCCCCATTTCCCTATCTTTACCAGCTCCCTCCTCCTTCCACTCTGCCTGCCTCAAACCAGCCCTTCAAAGTCAGATTTAAGTTATTAAAGTATGTCTCAAACATAAATATTCCTGTCCTTCTCCAAATTTTAATTATCCTTTATTCGCCCCTTCATACAAAAAATATTTTCTACTAAGCTCCTACTATATGCCAACCACTGTCCCACATGCTGGGGGACACAGTATAAACAAAACACATTTTCCTACCTGGAGCTTACATACAACAACTTAGTTAGCAAGACAAAACACACCACAGGATGATAAGGGCGATGGAGGAAGACAAAGGAGAGGAGGGCAATGAAGTGTTAGGACACAGAGGATCTGGGAAGCCTCTCTGAGATGATGGTCATCCAGAGATATGGAGCGAGGCAATCACCCAGAGCCCTGGGAGGGGGATCCAGGCTACGGGCACACCCAGAGCAAAGGCCTCCAGGCAGCAACACACCCAGTGGTGAGCTCCCAATGCGTGTCACCCCCTATCATTTAAATCCAAGTCATACTTCAAAGTGGTTCTCAGCAAGCTCAGGCTCACTGTCCTGACTCCTTGATATCTATCCACCAGTCAATTTTATTCTTTGGTAAGTTAACATTTTCTTTTTACAACAAATATTTCTTGTATCCTGAATTGAAATTCTTAATGACAATTCCTGTAAATATACTTTGCTAAATATAGGCACACAGACTAAATACTCTCTACATAGATAATTTTTCAAAAATAAGTAGAATGGTTTATATCAGTAACATAAGGAGAAGTAAAAAAATTTATATTGAATAATACAAAACATAAATATTGTATACAACCATATTAAAAAATCATTAGAAGGTTAGATCTTACTATTTCTGTCTAGCTATGATCTTGAGAGACTTATTTAAATGTTTCATGCTTCAATTTAGTCATCTTGGAAATGAGAATAGTGTCCACCTCATAGAGTTGCTGTAGGAATTAAATCAGTGCATATAATCGAAGCACTTGGAACAGTAAAAGCTATGTAAGTGTTCACTGTGATTTCTCCGATATGGAAGATGGCCATGAAAGTTACAGCAGCATAAAAATGAACACACAGAAATTATATTAGAAAGACTGTGTTTTTCTCCTGAAATGGTTAGGATTACTCTCGGAAGCCTTCAAATATAACCAAGTACAAACTTCACGTAACATGATGCTGTTGCTGCATTACTGAAAAGCTAGTGTGGATTAAACCATGTAAAAATATTTCGTGTGTGCATGTAAAAAGGAGCTGGGTTCTAGGCTCAGATTATTATAAGGGCATTTTTTATCTACATGAACAGCTGCTGGGACTTTCATCTACATGAACAGCTGGAAGTCCTGTGGGTGGGAGAGAGCAATTCTTCATAGCAAAGGATTTTCCTATGGAGTTCAGGGTGTCCAGTCTCCTTAGCCTCTGGCTCACCAGAGAAGCACCCAACACTGTGTTCCCCCAATTTTCTGAATATTCCAGTGTTAAGAATCTCTGTTCTAGTTGTTTCTATTGCCATGAGTTTAGCCTCTACAATCAGAAGGTAGAATCATTGAGAGAAAATATATATCTTACTCTTTTTCTATATTTCTTGAGGTAGTTAATGATCACAATCACGAAAAGGTTGTTCACTGATGCAAAAGCAAAAAATTAGCAACATTTTTAACCACCTATAGGAGATAGGAAAGGATCAGAGGTGTTACCCTCAGCAATGTCACCAAAAACATATAAAACAAATTATATATGGCAAAACCACAGAACCTGTCTTAAAAATGACCCAAAACCACATATGGTTTCCCCTGCTTCTGACTGTCCACTGCCCATTCTCTTGCTGAACACAATGGTGTCTCCATTCCACAAATTTCCATCAGCAACAACGTGCACTAATGCTCATAGAGGTGTCGAATTTGAATTGATTCAACTGTAAATCCCTAATATGCTGCCAGAAGATTACTGCAAGTGTTAAGTATAAAGTACCAAGGAAGATTTCCATATTTCAAGGGAATAAGAAGTCTTTTTTAAGCTCCAAGCTAAATTAAAACTCATTTTATTTTTTTCCCATTACACAAAACAGACTAGAAGCTTGTTCCTACTGCCATGGTAGGAAGAACTTGGGGAGGATTCTAGACAATACAGAAGAGAAATTCAGATGGATCCAGAATGGTGCAACTCTTACTGTCAGACTTGACTTCTGTGGATTTTAAACTGTCTCAAGTTATTAGGCATCTATTATGCAATGAGAGTTTTATATACCTTGTTTCTTATCTTTGCAACATCTCAGTAAGATAGATACTCTGCTCATTTTAAAGTCAAAAGATGGACGTTCTTAAACACTTGATAACTTGTCCCATGGATGACAGCTAAGGCAAACCCAGTCCTCTTTCTGCCTTTGCTCACCATGGTCTGTGATGGTTCATCATCTAAAAGGCTGATGCAAGCTCTATGATCATTTATAGGAATCCAGGAGCAAATTCTTTTACCCTCAATTCTTCTGCTGAATCTACAGCATCTTGAATGAAAGAACCATAGTTACTATCTCTGTGGTCCCATCTCCAGACAGGGTGGATCCTATCAGCTAATTTAGTTAGGAAGCGGTGCCCAGATACGCAGCCCCACCCGAGTGAGACATGCCTGTGTTTGGGAATGTACTATGAACCAGACAAGGATGTGCTCTCATGCAGAGTGGGGGCAACACATTCAGAAAAGGAACCGAGGTCCAGAAAGTCCTGACTATGCAGTATGAGGGGCAGCACCACAGCTAGAATTCAGATTCCTAGTTGTAATCTGCCACTCTTGAACATGCAAATGGCTTATAAACATAGATGTTGAAACAGAAAAAAAACTTTCCATTAGCATTCAGTTCCCTGTTCCTAATAATTCTCTTGAGAATCACTACATCCCACTCTTCTTCTTCATTTTCTCAGTCCTTAATAGATACTCCGAGCAATCAGCAAGCTCTCTGGAGTATTTCAGGATACTTAAAATTCTATGGATGAAGTTGAATCCTTGACACATTAACATATGGCTGGCATCATTGACTTTAGAACACTGGTCGAGACAGAAAAGCCACAGTTTTTAATAGGGAAAAAGAAAAACCAAAACATGAGGTAATTGGGGTTCAGAAAAGTCAAGTGTCTTGCTCAAGGTTACAAAGCCAGAAAGTAGTAATGCCAAAGTTTAAAATCAGGCTGTCTGGCTTCTGCCCAAAACAGTATTTCACAAGACAAACACAGAAAGTCAAGTACTGTATGTTCTCCCTTCTGTGTGGAAACTTAAAAAAGACCTGAAAGTAGAATAGTGATCACCAGGGACTAGTGAGGGGAGGATGGGGGGTGGTGAGAAATGGATGATTTGGTCAGTGCAGGATATATGTATGTATGTATGGAAATATCATACCAAACTCCATTGACATGTACAATTAATATATGTTAATAAAAAATAGCATTTCGGACTTTTTAAAATGTTTATTCCAGAGTCTACACTAAAGGTCTACTAATATAATCAATTCTAAGCTAAATATTATATTATTGTACTTGAAATATTTAAGAAATATTAAGATGAACATATATTCTCTTAGATTTCTCCAACCAAAGGGATTGTCCTGGTAATAGCATTTTTTTGTAGAACTTACACTATTGGAAAATATTTTATTCTATCTACTTCTATAATTTACCTACTTTTATTTTACAGCTTTCAATTTAGAATCAAGTTCTGGTAATTATTATTAACCAAGAACCAAATTCATATAAAGTAGGGTCTCATATATCTGGTACTGTTCAGTTTCACAAATGCAAATACAATTACTTAAATGCCCCTGGAAAAATTCTGAGGCAAAGTTTAACTTGAGATATTAAACACAATAGCTTTAGCAGTCAGTGTCTCTTAGAACTATTTTTAGAGGTCGACAAACACACAATATAGACATATATACACATACATACATAAATGCATACATACATGCTTTACCACGGTGCTGTATCCCTAGTCCTTTTTAAAGAATTAATTTTGAGACAGTCTAAGTTGTTGAGGGTCTCACCTACATTGCTGAGGCTGGCCTTGAACTTTGGACTCTCTGCTCTCAGCCTTTTGAGTTGCTAGTGTGTGACACCACATCCAGCTAACACCAATATTTTAAATCACGGGATTTTCAATCTATTTACACATTAGAAAAACGGTATATAACTTTGATTATTGCTAAAACATGAAGAAACCTCAAATAAATGCACTACATCTGTTTGTGTTTACTGCCCTCTAGGGACAAAGGACCCACATTTGACTTATAAAGCAGCTCTGTTCCTGAGTTATATTTCAAAAAATGAAAGCTCCCTCATAAGTTCTAAGGATGACTGAGATTAAGAGGAACAGCAAGTTGGATCTTAAAAATTGAATAATAATCTAGAAAACAAAGGAAGGTTCATTATCTAATTAATCCGGTCTGAAATCTTTCACCCAAAGGGCTTTATTTAAAAACAGGAAACACTTACAACATTCATTAGAAAAGAAATTCCAATTTAAAGAAAAAATGCTCCTTCTTCACTATAGGGTATGCTTTGTGAAATGATTTAAGCAGAGAAGGCCTGTCTTCTGAAGCAATAAGGACAAATGTAAACAGGTTTACTTCTAGAAAGGCATAATTTTCACATGCACCCCTCTGCTATGTGGATCTTAAAGTAATTTTAACTCACAAAATTTGAGCTATAATTTTAAAAAATGAAAGGATACTCCTTTCAACAAAAGATGCCTGAACAAAAAATCAGACACCAGCCACAAAACAATGCAACCCAACATTCACCTGGCGCTTAACATTTTCTACTTAATACTTCCCAAACTATTTCAAAAATTTGAAGAGGGGGAGATTTTTCCTAATTCATTCTGTAAGGCCAGCAAAACCTCAATATCAAAACCAGACAACGATACAACAACAAAAAAGAAATCTACACGTTGATGTTCTTGATGTACTCAGATGCAAAAATTCTCATAAAAAATGAGCAAACCAAATCCAACTGCATGGTAAAAATGATTATTCATCATAATCAAGTAGAATTTATCACAGGGAAGCAAAGTGGCTCAACATACACAAATCAATAAACTCTCCTGAGAAATATACCCCAAACAGAATGAAGGACCCAAATCATGTAGGATTCACCTCAATAGAGACAGAAGATCATCTCAGAAAATTCAACATCACACACACACACACACAAAAAACCAACAACAACAACAAAAAAACTTCCAACAAAAGCTTGAACCTACCACAATGAAGACCATATGTGACAAACTCAAGACCATATGTGACAACCTCATACAAAATGGGGAAAGTTGAAAACTTTTTCTCTAAGATCTGGCACAGCACAAGGATGCCCACTTTCACCTCTTTTATTCAACATAGTACTGGAAGTCCTAGCCAGAGGCAATTAGGCAAGAGAACGAAAGAGAGGGCATCCAATTTTGAATGGAGGAGGTCAAACTGTCCTTCCTTGCAGACATGATCTTAAATACAGAAAAGCCTTAAAAGACCACATACAGGAAAAAAAATCTGTTAGAACTAAAAAATGAATTTGGTGAAATTGCAGAACAAAATCAACACACAAATGGTAACCCTGGGCCACTATTATTTGTTCATCATTGAAAAGGCAACAAATAATTATTGTGTACTCAGTCTAGGACAAATACTATGCCAACTATGAGGGATAGAAAAATCCATTAAAATGGGCACAACTTTTTGCACAAAACTGAAGAGCCTCAATAGGATTATTCCTTCTGAATCCTTTTGCTTTTATTTTATTTTTTTCATAGTTTTCTATTTTTTCCAGCCTGGACTCTTTACAGTCAGTATAAATTTGCTTCCTTATAGTCAGTATATGATGCTTTTTCCCCTTTTAGGATGAGCTTTTGTCTAAGGCAGCATGTCCCAGAATGTGTAATGAAGGACAGCAATCCAAAGCAGCATTTTGTAAAGACGACTTCCACTGTCAAACAAAGCTTCAACGTGGCAGTAACTTCTATGGAATCTGTACATTAGCATAGTCAAGGCTCTGCCAAGGACTTGACACACAACCTTGCCTTGTTGGTTTGACATGGCATTTCCCATATTTACTCTTCTATCGAACTGTTGATATTCTTAACAAGGAAACAAAACCATAGTACTTAGGTTTCATTAAAAGTTCTTATGAAAGCAATGGGCTTTAAAAATCAGACACTTAAGATTTTTAGGATGGTTTTATTCACCTATTCACTCACTGATATTTATTGCACAGCTACTGTGTACCAGCCTTGGGGACACAGTAATGAACAAGAAAGATTCTCTTTGACCACGTAAACTTCGGACTCCTTGAGCAGAAAGACAAAGAAGGAGAAAAAAAATTAATGAAAAAATAGAGGCAATATGATACTGTAATGGGGACTGTAAGATTAAGTAGTGAGGAAAAACTGTACCAAGAAGATGGTATCTGAGAAGAGACTCAAATAACTAGGAAGTCAATTATTGCAGCAGTACTCACAATTACTAAGATATGGAAACACGATCTAAGTGTCCATTAAGTGATGACAGAGTAAAGAAAATGCGGTACACATCCATCGTGGAATATAATTCAGCAGAAAAAGAATAAAATATTTTCACAACGACATGGAAGGAACTGGGGAGAATTAAGTGAAGTAAGCCAGGTACAAAAGATAAGTAACACATATATGATCTCACTCATATGTGAGGAAGTTTAGAGTGAAATGGTGGTTACAAGAGGCTGGAGAGTAGAAAGAATGGGGGGAGCTGATCAATGGGCACTAAATTAGAGTCAGACAGGAGTCAGAAATTAGGATGTGCTATTGCACAGTAGGGTACATAGATAATGCTACATTTTAAAAAGCTAGCAGAAAGGATTCTGAATGTTTTCACCATGAATGATAGATGATTAAAGATAGATTATGCATAATCTGATTTAAATGTTATATAGATTGTCCTAATCAATCGATCAGTCAATCTATCTATCTATCTACATATACTGGTACTAAAATATCACAAGGTATCCTATTTATATGTACAGTTTTAATGTTTTAAAACTACAATTGAATTTAAAAATAAAGATGACTCAGAACAGACCACTCACAGTAAGGCTGAAGGAACCAGGAGACAGGGGAGAATGATATCAGAGGCAAGTGAAAGCAAGATGATATGGGACCCTGGAAGACTTCAAAGGGGTGGAAAGATACCCCTGGAAGGTTCTAGCACCAAGTAATGGAATATCATGTAGATTTTGTCTGATTTGCCACAGTGACTAAGTTGCAGGGACTGACATTTATGAGATGCACCATGGTATAGAATACAGGTTACTCTGGCTGACTTAAAGTCCCACCTCCTGTGAGCCCTGAAACAGGCAGCATGTTATCTAAGGGCTCTGTGCTGTGTGGAGGAATTGGAGTTAATGTGATCTAGGATAATCTATAAAGCATGTGCCAGGAGCTCAGTGAGTTATATTATTGCCAGAAATTCTGAAACTTGTCACAAAGAAAACATTCTGATTAAAAAGGCTGCTTTATGGGCTGGGGTTGTGGCTCAGTGGTAGAGTGCTTTCCCAGCATGTGTGAGGCACTGAGTTCGATTCTCAGCACCACAAATAAATAAATAATGAAAGTCCATTGACAACTAAAAAAATATTTTAAAAAAAAGGTTGTGAGCTGCGGTTGTAGCTCAGTGACAGAGAGATTGCTTTGTAGATGTGAGGCACTGGGTTCAATCCTCAGCACCACATAAAAATAAATAAACAAAATGAAGATATAGATATATAGATACAAAGGTTGTTTTAAGATGGCTACCATTATACCTACCCAAAGGTTTATGTACCAGTGGTTTGTCTAGAAGTTATCAAAATCACCCAAGCCAGACAAGACTGCTCCTGGAGATCTCAAACACACCAAGATATTTTTTCTGACAAATATAAAGAAGGATATTTTACTCTGGGTAAATGCAGAATAATACACTGGGTTCATACCATTCTTCAAAAGAAGCTCTTTATAGACCCCTTAAGACTGATTTCACAATGGACCCAGCAAATGAAAATAAAATCCAGTTCAGGGATTGCATTATGGGAGTGTCAATGAAGAGAAGAGTAGCCAAGATCCATAACTGTTCATGTAAAAGCACTACAGACCTGACTAACGGTGATCAACAGCTGGACATGATCAATTACAGCCTGGGCAGTCACTTCCCCCCACAGATAGGGAGGTAAGTATGTGGATCAGAACACACACTCTCCCATCTGGGGTAGTAAGAAAAGACTCCAAGTTGCGGGCTTCAAAAGCCTCCAGAATACCAGACCTAACAATACACAAAACTGTCTTTTCATAAAACAATAAAAGAATAATAAAAGCTCAAATTTATTGAGTGTTTACTATGTGCTGAGGATGGTGCTGGCTATACTACTGGCGTTATCTCATTTATTTCTAATAAAAATTTTATGAATGAGCGCTAGCATTATCCCTGTCTTACAGATGAGTCTGAAGGCTTCCAGCTATCAACTCTGTGGAGGCAAAACTCTAGTAGAATCTTGCCTTTTTCCTGGAAAACCAGGCCTGACAATTGAAGGCCCAGAGTGCATTGCAACTTAGACATGGAGTCTCACCTCTATCTCATGACTAAAAGTTTAACTAAGATATTGTCCAACAGCCCCCATCTCAATCTGGCTTCTCTTCCTGATCTACTGACTATTATCTTTCCCATTATTTGAGTTTAGAGTTTCATACTGTCCTCTGGCTGCAGTCCTGCAGTCCTGTAGGACCCATCACCCTTCCTCATGCAATCTTTGTCCTGCCCATCTTTTCTTTTCATTCCCATCCTACTTCAGGCCCTTGTCACTCCAGTAGCTAATTCTCTAACAGACTCTTCCTGTTTTTAGTATGTCCCCTCAATAGGATCCATCCTGTACACTTTTACCAGATTTACCCTCCCCAAATCACTTGGTTGTTCTATTTTCTTTCTAATATTATCTTTATAATCAAATGCAAGGCTCTGCAGGATTTGTAGGAGAGCTGCTCATGTTTTAGCTGGGCATTTAACACAATCTGCCATGTGGCCCAATCTGCATTTCTCACCCCTGTTCTGGCCTTAAAACCAGATTGTTCAGCCAGGCTCACGCTTCCATGATACCCACTCATCCTCCACCCCACTAATATACAATAACACTAAACCTACAGGGTATTCTATTCTACCCAAATTTCTTCTAGCCCCTATCATATACCTCCTTCCTCATTAGCAACTAATAGGAATCCTCAATGTTCACGATCCAGATGTTCAAGTAGCATGTTCCCTGGAATCCTTCTCATTCTAGTCCTGTGTGGGGAACTTCTCTACAGGACTGGACACCCTAAAGCATTCCATGACTCATTAAAATGCAACAGGCTGACTTAGAAGACTAGCTATATTTTCAGTGGTATGTCTGTATGTTTTGGTACTTGTGTACCTGCCTGTTTGCATAAAATACACCTATGTGAAGATCTCATTTCTCCTCTAAGAACCTTGAGCAGATAGATATCCTGCCATCTAAAACAAAAGGATAAAACAACAACTCAGTGAAAGCCTGAAACCTGAACTGTGGTTGACTTCAGTCAAAAGGTGCAAAACAAAACCAAACCCTCCTAATTGTTTATTTCCCACATGAAAGTGGTATCTCATCTAGAGAATGGTCAAGGATCAAACAAAGTAACAGAGACATACCAAATTAAAAATGTCATTTGAAAGTGATGGTGCCCATATAACCCCAGATCAGGGCTATATGACCAACAAGACCAAGTCTGTATTCTCCATAAGATCAAAGCCCTGAAACACAGAACTGTGTTGTCCTTGGTTACTTTCACTTGGCTATTCCTTGTTATTTTGCTATATCTGTATAACAGGTAGACCTTATAAATCCCTAAGGAATTATGGAACTGAAGAGGGAAAAAAGAGATTATTAAGCAAACTGAAGTTTGATTTCTCCACAACGTGGCTGACATTAAGTGGAAAATGGAAAGGAACCAATTGCCTATGCAGTGACTCATGGTCAACCCTTATAACAACTGCACCACTAGGGAAGTTTTCTCTTGATGGCTATATCTAGTGTCAGACTCATGACTAAGACCTCATCATGGGGCTGGCACTGGATTCAAGGTCATCTCATCCACACTTGTGTTTCTCAGCTGGATTGTCATTTTTAATCTGCAAGGATTAAAGGGTCTACTTCTAGTTCGTTTCTACTTTCACCAGGAAAAAGCACTTGTTATCTTCACTTTGTCTGATATTGGACACATTTTTAAATCATGACTTCGCTTTTCACAGAATCAGAAAAATCATTTGAAGGGGCTTTGGAGGTCATCCAGGGAAGAGAAAAACAAAGCACAAGCAAAGGACCAATTTTTAGACAGATAAATGAAGATCTATGTACAGCTTTTATAACATTAGTAAGTCTTTTTTTTGTGGCCACCTTCATAGTATCCTTTTAGAGCCAACCTAATTAAGAAGTCAGCAAGAGTGTAAATAAAAATATGCTATCATTGGGTGCTAGGTAACCAAGATAACACTAAAGTAAACAAATCTGTGGGCATCACATATGCAAGCTGGTAAGGTCCCATAAATCACCATGACTGGGTATCAGGATTTAAAAGGCACACTCTGTAAGCCCTCTCCCAGTCTGTTGATTCAAGCCCCAATTGCATTTGGTTACCTATATGGCAGTATATAAAATTGACCTTTTAAATTTAAAAATAGTCACAGTCATCATCCCTACTAAAGATAGGCCATAGTGCCTGCCATGTTTAAAAAATTTACATAAGTTTTTATTTAATTTTCACAACAGTCCAGTGGGGTAGCTTATGTTGTCTTGATTATAGAGAAAACAGAGGCTCAGAGGGGTTAGAGTAAGTTAATGGTCGAAGGTCTTAACTCTAGTGTGGAGCAGATTCATACCCAGAAAAGAAGTTGCTAAGTTCATCAGAATTTAGGAGGTGATTTAAAGGAGAATTGAGAATTTGCTCTTCTGTTCCGTTTTACTCTCCTAGCATGTAAGTTAATAACAAGTCTATTACAGTGAATCAGCTGATATTTATATGGACATGGTCTCTTTTCACCCTATTGCAGCTTGCACCTTGCTGTCACGTACCCTTCAACTATTCCCTTTTCTCACTCCTGGGCACCAGGATCCTTAGGGGATAGACCAGCCATTGGATTTAGCAACCCATCCATGCTGCTACTGGGCTACTACTCAAGGAGGCAACAGGTGAAGGAGATGACACTAGGTCTTAGTGCTAACAGAGACCTGAGCCTCATGAAATACACTGTCTGTTAATCTCCCCAAGCAAGTCGGTCCTCCCCTCCTCCCCCAAAGCTGCTGCTGATCATCCTCCTTAGAACATTTGTACCCTCTTGTTGACGTGTCCGATTTTTTTTTCTTCAAAGCTGTCCCCAAGGCTCATTACAACCAGATTTTACCATACAAACCCTGAGGCAGAAGGAGGTCAGGAACAGAAACCGGTTCCTTTGCCTTCAGCCAAGGAGAGCCCTGACCCCAGGCCAGCGGGATCAGATGTTCTGCCTTCTACCACTCCTCCTGCCCTCATTGCACGCTAATAGCTTCTCTGTATTTCTTGAAACCTTTCTTTCCCTCATTTTTCTTCCTTCCTACCATCCATTGGTCCACATTCCCTTTCCCATTTTGTCCCTAGAGGAAAACAGAATTTCAAAGACCCTCATAGTAACAGGCTATTTTTAAAACCCTAAACTTTCTTACACCTTCTCTGTTGTTGCCTTACTCACCACCAATATCCTTAGATTCTCTGCCAGCTTGGCATAATAGATCTGCTTTCATCATTTGGTTTTCTCATCTCACCAACCTCATTATCCTTTCATTTATATCTGTGACCAGTTAACTACCTGCCTGCCAGGATGGCTCCTGACCAGACACACTGTCTCAACATCATGTTTTTCTTAGGAGGAAGGGGCCAGGTCAGGTTTGTGCCCATTTGACATAACTGAGAGAAGGAAGGCAGAACAAGATGTACTATAGGATTCCCCTTGAGTAATTAGCTTTTGCTGAAATTGCTCTTGCTATTTTGGAATCCAGTACTCATTAAATACATATTTTAAAATGTTTTGAATATTTTGAACATATAGTCTGAGAACAAACACTTATGTCTCTATTTCACCCAACACTTTATCTAAAAAATAATTACCTTTACACCTACTAAAATCCCTGCAGAGCACTTGCCAGCCTGCCTGCACAAGGCCCTGGGCTCCCCCAGTATTGCAAAACATGTGCTCCCTCCACGTGGATCTCAGGTAAATTTAAATGAGCCTCAGGTTTTCATCTTTAGAAATGGGAGAAATTGTTTTCATATGTAGTATACTATTTCTAGGACTAAATTAGAAACTTAAGGTTTGAGGTATGAGAAAATAAACAAAATCATGCCTTACATTAAAAGGTAAGGCACATATGAGAGTTTCCCGACCAGTGGTAGTCAAAGATTGTTTATGGACCAAATGGATAACACTATAATGTTTGGCATTGAGTCTTTTCTTTGTAATTCTGTGTAATTCAGTATATTTTATAATTCTTTTAAAAGGTACACAATCATTTTTATGTTTTTTTCTCTAACTCCTCACTGTTCTTCCTTCTTCAGTGAGTTTGAATTAGAAGGATCAGGTAACATTTTAAAACAGAATAACAAAAGTAAACACTGATACAATGAGTAATTGATTCTTCCACTGAATATGACTTTTCAGATAATAAATTCCTTTCATATAGGAATTAACTGTGTCATAACACAACTCTGTTCCCTTTAATCATTTCACTTCTCATTAGCACTAAAGCAAAATTAAGATTTAGGCCCAAATATCTTTCAGGAAAAACTAAACTAATCTTCTCCTGATATATAGAAAAGAAATAGGCCTATTTCTAGTAAAAGATTCCTCATGAGTTACTGAAACCCAATTATCACTACTCTTATGAAGATCTAAGAGATCGTGCTGAGAATATAACATTAAGAAATCAAAGAAAGAAAATAAAAACATAGGCTAAAGAGAATATTAATGTTTCATCTTTATCACAGCCTGCTGAAAATGACTTGAAATATTCAAAAAGATGGAAGAGGATAGGTGCTTAGTTTAAAAAAGGGAAGGGACTAGTCAATGAATATTCACTAAATACCACTTCTATGAAAGGCAGGGAGAAAAGCATAGTTTTGTTCACTCTATGCAACTTTTAGCCTCTTTTTGTGAAACAGGGCTTCCCTGAAAATAATGACATTTAAATCACATATACATAATTAAAGCACCCACGACGAAAGAATTCTCTTAAACTGTGAAAGCCCTCCCCAAATTGAAATTCATTCTCTTCCTAAATTATTGCTTCAAAGCCCATCAATTGTAAAGGCAGTTTATTTTTTCCTGAATATAGAAAAATGAAACTAGCAAACATCAAATACAACCTATCTTGCTCAAGTACTCCTTTTCTAAAATGTAGAGTTGATTTATAGGCATAAAAAATACAATATCACCTTACTAAGAAAAAATATTTTCTTTGTAATTCTGTGTAATTCAGTATATTTTATAATTCTTTTAAAAGGTACATGATCATTTTTATATTTTTTTCTCTAACTTCTCACTGTTCTTCCTTCTTCATTGAGTTTGAATCAGAAGGATCAGGTAATATTTTAAAACAGAATAACAAAAGGAAACACTGACACATTTCCTCAAAATATTTTGAAGAGTATTTCTGTAAGACAATTATGAATAATTAATATGAATAATGCTCATTCATATTTGTCTAAAACAAAAACAAAGCAGCCAGAACACTGCTATTTACAGAGAACACACATTAAAATCAAGCAGTTATTTTCTGAAGTGAAGAAGGCACCCATGGGTCTGAACTTACTCCAATATGGCAGCCGCATCTTTGCCTTGTTGCTATGGTTACATCCCTATCATGCCTGTGCTTTCTACTTTCCAGACCTGTTTATGACAGGCAGAGGTGTTTCCTACTATGGTGCCTATGTCTGCACAGCTAACTGCTTGCCAGGAATAAGAACCAGAGGCTGTGAAAGTAGGGATTACAGTGCAGCAGCCCCTAGATGCAGACGGGAACTCAAGCACATGCTAGGTAAAACCTGACAGATTAGACCCTAAAAGGAGAAAAAGATTCTCTCTCTCTCTCTCTCTCTCTCTCCACACACACACACACAAACACACACACACACACCCCTTTTCATCAAAACTGAAAGAGCATTCAGATAGTTACAACTGAAAAGGATCTAATAAAAAAGAGGTTATTGCTAAAATAGATATGACAGAAAACAGTTTGCAGCTATGAATATGGTCCATCTGGCTTTTGCCTAAACACTATTAACTTTAAATTCAAATGAGATAAGGCTAATCTAGTATATCCTGCAATAACATTTCTGAGAGATGAGTTCTCTAGAAGCAAAACTCAGATTCTTAAGGGAGAAATACTAGGAACTCTTGTCAATGAACGAAAAACATTTTCTTAAGAGGCAGGAATGATAATGCTTTGACTCTTAGTCTACCAATCCCAGCTAGAAATGGTATTTACATTAACTACTATCATGAGCCCTGTACTGACTTACCTGACTACCTAACAAAGGATGATATTGACACTCCCTGGGTTTAGACTAAAAGTAGTGTAGACAGCCTCATCAGAAAAATAAAACAGAGGCAACATATTGTACTAACAGTGAAGAGAATCCCAGATAAAATCATGTGGAAAGTAAAAGAGGATAGATGGAATATCCAATGGGGGAGGGGGCTGTGGAGAAAGACTCAGGAGGAGACAGGACAAATCAGGCTTCAGAAGGAGGTCAGCATTCCAGACAGGCCTAGAGGATGCTGCCGAGTTTTTACATCACCTTTTTTGTTTTCAAATTTTTCGATTTACAGGAAACTTGTGAAGGAAGTACAGAAAGTCCCCTATACTCTACAGTCAGGTTTTTTACATTAGTATGGCACATAGGTCACAATTACTGAGCTCATATTGATGCCTTCATTGCACACTTTTTTTTCTGACTTCCTTAGCTTTCATTTAGTGTTCTTTCTCTGTTCCAGGATCTCACCTAGGATACCTTGTTATATTTACTTAGCATGTTTCCCTAGGCTCCTCTTGGCTTTGAGTTTCTTCTTAAAATTTTCTCATTTTTAATAATTCTCACAGTTTTTAGGAGTTCCGGTCAGGTATTTTGAGGAATATCCCTTGAGTGGAATTTGCCTGATATTTTTCTCACGATTAGACTGGGGTTAATTGCAGATGCCAAGGAAAATAATAGATGCAAAATACCTTTTTCATCAGATCATATCAAGGATACAGATTCTTAACATGACTGTATCATCGTCAGTGTTGATCCTGACAACATGGGTGAGGTAGTATCTGTTGAGTTTCTCATTGTGGAGTTACTTTTTTCCCCTTTTCAAAGAGTATCTTTTGGAAGGAAGTCAATATGCACAGCCCATACTTCAGGAGAGGGGAGCTATGTTCTTCCTCTTTGTGGGTGCAGAATTTATCTATATGTTATTTGGAATTCTCCTGCACAGGAGATTTGCCCATTTCTCCCATTTAATTATTTATTCAATCAACTATTTCTATCAACATACACTCAGGGGTTTTTATGTTATATTTTGAGTCATAATATAGTACTACATTTTTTTGCATGTATTGTTCCAGCTTTGACAATTAGAGCTCTTTCAGTTTGCTCTTGTATCCCACTTATAGGACCCTACATTAGTATATGATTTTGTTTGTTTGATCTCATCCTTACTTTCTGGCAGTACAAGATGCTCCAGGCTCATATTGTATATGTCCTGCCTCAGTCCCTAGAATCCAACATTTCTCTAAGGAATCCTGCTGTCTTTTATAGGACAGTAGTGTTAGAAATTAAAATGGGGTTGCTGGGTGCACTCATACTATTCTAGGTCCTCTCACCTGACAGAATGAGAAAATATTTGTGGTGTACAAGATGGTTCAGATGTTGAGAGGTGGAAACACGGGCTAGGTTCTCAATATACTTTTATTAACATTAAATATTAATAAGAGATTGTGAGCCTCTGTTATTTCCAGTTTCATTCAGAGGAACTACAGAGATATATTCTTTTATGAAAAAGAAAAACCTCCACTGCTTTATGTAGGACTTTAAGAAGAACTAATAATATTCCTTTATAGCTGGAAATAAATGGCTTAACATACTCAGTATTTACCATGTTTCTGTCTCAATAATTCTCATCTTTCAATTCATCAAATCATCACAGCCACTATTTAACAGATGAAGAAGATGGGAAAGTGGGCCCATGTACTCTGAATATAAGGCAGAGAATGAGTCCAACCCAGGCAGCCTGGCTATAGAAGGGTGGTCAAGATCCACAGACCGTTCTACTTGAGGAATGAGTATCTAACGAATGAGAGATTTCTAATGAAGAAATTTTCCATTTCTTCTAGAAGGGAAATTCCATTGAAGGCAGAGAAAGAACATGGTAGGTTGTTTAAACCAAACAAATCATTCTAACTAAAAATGACTTTAAATAATGTTTTTGTTACAAATTCAGATGACTATGTCCAAAAATATGGCCACAGTCCATAAGTAGTAAGCTAAATGTCATAAGGTGGCCTTCAAATAAATGCTTTCTTGTTATATATTAATTTTAATATATATTAGAAAAAATAAGGTGTTCAGTTTAGTATTTATGTTTTTTAAATAAATTACTTTAAATTAAACCTTTAACATACAATTGCAGATATGAATGTATACTGAAATAATGGTGTATACAGAAATGATGGTTTGAGAAACACTAATTAAGATTATAATTTAGACTATAATTCCTTACAGAATAGAAACAAGAAATATTACATTCTTACACTGCAAGGAGTATAAAACACAAGGTTTTATTGATCTTGTTTTTTTTGTGTATATTCCAGACAAGTGAGCACATATAATTTATGGAATATCCAGTGTGTGTTATCCACCAGAATGAACTTTGCACACTTATAGCTATTATTCTTACAACATTTCAACTTATTTCCCCTTCTATTATCACTACTTTTAAATGAAGAAAATAGAACTTCAGAGAGGTGAGGCATTTGCCCAAACTATTAAGTAGGAAACAGCAAAGCTGAAATTTGAGACCAAATTCACCTGACAAAAAACATCTGAGTTCTTTCCATTCTGCAAAGTTGCCCTAAGTATCATTGGTGCATACTCCAGGTCAGGAGGTAAATATCACTTGCCTTTATCACATACAAAGTAAGCAAAACAATAAAAAAATCTCAGAATATAAAAACAATAATAAATATAAATATTCTTTTAAAAATAAAGTATTCTTTAAAAGAATATAAACCTATCATTATTTTATCTATTAATGTAATTTAACTAATTTTCTAATGAACACAGAACCATTTGTGGTTTAAGCAAATATCAAGATTCATCCCCTATTCCTGTTAGAGTGAATAAAATTAAATGTCTTCTTTCAAAAATCATGTGACTAGCACAGCATGGTGTTGCTCACAGGCCTGTAATCCCAGTGGCTGAGAAGGCTGATGCAGGAGTATCACAAGTTCAGCAATTTAGTGAGGCTCTAAGTTCAGCCTCAGCAATTTAGTGAGGTTCTAAGCAACTTAGCAAGACCCTGACTCAACATAAAAAAATAAAAAGAAAGGGCTGGGGATGTGGGTCAGTGGTTAGGCACCCCTAGGTTCTATCCCTGGGGCAAATAATAATAAACTCAACTCGTGTGACTATTAAAATGAAAGACTGTCTGTCCGTTTTCTAGAAAGATTTCAAACTATGCCAATTAAGCTATGATGACAAGTAACTAGGGTAGAACTATTGCCCTACTAGAGCCACAATAAACCCCAGCAATGAGCAGCTTTAAAAAAGCTGATCTCCCTTACTAAACAAGAGAAAATCAAGCTCTACCAATTTTATGGAGCAACTAAAAATCATGACACTAAACACATTTCACATCTACTATATATATATATATATATATATATATATATATATATATATATATATATCTTTTAAAACAGTGACAATCCATGTGACACTGCAAAAATCTTAAATTGAACAAAAGCATTATCATCCTTGCTATTCAGAGAAAAGTTTATTTAATCTATCCATAATACTAGTAACAGTACTATTTTATCTTAGTTAAACCTTATGTTTTAAATATATATATATATATATATATTTTTTTTTTTTAAAGTGAAGAGTTCATAAAGTTCTCAGTTGGAGCTACCATTTCCCATGAATAAAATCAACATGTAATAAATTAAAGCAATTTTTCTAGCAATGATTAATTTCTTGATTCATAAAAATGAAGAATTTTTGATAATTTGAGTGTTAGGGATATTTAAGCTTACTGACACTAGAACTGAGTGGATGGCAACAGAGACAACTTTTTTTTTCCCTTTTAACCTTAGTGTCTTGGTGAATTAAAGTCAACTAACTAAATATTCGATAAAACAAAAATACCCATTAAAAGTGCTTCCTTCTTTCTATTATTACTTTATAAAAAGAACATTTTTTATAAAGACAAGGATTTCTCAATCTTTTTTGTATTAACTTTAAGAAACTATATGTAAGTTACAAAAGTCTTTCCTAAAATCTACCTTTATTAAATGGATGAAGGATCATATATCAAGTTCAAGAAAACAACAAAAAGTTGAGGTTCTATAGTTAAACATTACTTTTTTTTTTAATCTAGAGTTTTTCTTTAGGTACCTCAATTAACTCTCAGCAATTCTTTTTTCAAAATTTAATATTTTAATGTAGAAAACAAGTGTTGCTATAATGTTTCATAAATTAAAAATGTCTTTTTCAATTAACTTGAGTTCCTTCTTAGCAAAAATTCAACACTGATTTCTATTCTGAGTTATTTTACTTGTGCAGTGCAGAATTACCTTAAGATGAGCCACTTCTATGAACATATATTCCTTCCAGCAGACCTCCTGCCCATCAAATATATCAGCAGTCCCAGAAAGTGCTAGTCCATGCTATGTATTGACAATCAAAAAGCAGCAGGGGGAGCAACCAAGGAAAGCTCTAAGAAAAAGCACCCCAGAAAAGCAATTTAATTTATAGGCAACAGAAACATACTAGGGATAATTACTAAAAACCAAAGAGACAAATAAATTCTATAAAGAAGTCATATCCACATTTGCAAACTGGCCTAAGCATCTCTGGAATGAATTATAGGACAACCTGAAGTTCCTTAGAAGGACACTTGAATCCTAGTATCAAGACAGACTTTCAACTTGAAGACCATTAGTTTCCAGCAATGCCAAGCCTCGGAACTGCCCCTAAAATTAGAGAGGAGAAACAAAATGCATTTTTTATCTGGGGATGTGGTGGAAAGAATCCATAATTATTTCATTTTCTCTTTTAAACATCACTGCACTTACACTGAAGGCCTGGTGAAATGCACACTATTAGGTCACAAGAGAATTAAGTTACCAGGTTCCACTGCAGTCTTTGAAAGTCCTGAGGGCCATATTCCTGCCCTCCTTGCCACTCCTTCTACCCTCAATACACTTTCCATGAGAGACAACTCAAAATACCATGAAACTATTCCACATTAAAGGATATTTTTTACCAGAAAGGCACTTTACTTTGCAAAATCAATAAAAGGATGGAAAAGTGCCCACCAACCTACATGACATTTACATGTTCTAAAGATTTATATGGCTTTTGTTTTCAGTTTTACAGTAAAACAGATAAAATAATTCATTTTTCTGTCTGGAATTTCATAGCTGAATTATTTTTAAAAGACTAAACTTCTAATAAGGACTTCAAATCTTCTAATAGAATTTTACAGACAGTTACCTAAGAATTATAAAAATATCTATGAAACAAAGTGTCTAGCATAACTTATGGTTAAAATAGGCAATCCGTATGGTTAAATCAGTATGGTTAAATAGGTAATAAGTAAAGTTTGATCTGATCCCTAAATAATATCAGTAACAACAGATATAGTGCTACTCTTGACAGACACTCAATTAGCTTGCTGTTAAAATATATATATTTTCCTTTAAATTCTTACATTGACCTTTAAAAGTATCTGTTATTATGCCTATATTATGCCAAGGAAACTGAAGCTAAAATGTTTAAGTTGCTAATGTAACTCATCTAGCAAGGAACAAAACCATGAACTTCCGGGTCCATTTGCCTCCAAAAGCTCTGATAACTCACTAAAATTTCCCTCAATTGTAACAATGAGGTTCCAAAGGAAATCTGTACAACTCTCAGGCAGATTAATGTGCTTATGAAGGTAAATGCTATAGATTTAATCACTCAAATTAAATGCCATCTGGAATCTCTTACCAAATTGGTACAAGCATCCTACAAGCCAACTGGACTTGGCCAAGAATTCAATAATGTTCCTACCTCAATAGCATCAATAAGCAGTATGCACAGTATAAAACCAATACAGAAAATATAGCTAGTTACTTCTAAAGCAATATTTTAAAATTACTATCAGGTTTCTTTTATTAAAATTTTTAAATATATAAATTGTTAACCCAACTTGTTAAATGGATTTGAGCAATCAGTTTCCTTCTTCCCAGTACCCAAATCCATCTCATAATTAGTATTTACTATTATCACTTTAAAATCCTGGTTTCTTACTAGTGTTTTTATTGTGCTTTTTAATCTATTAGAGTATAATTTTAAATATCTCAAGAAAGGGGAAAACTTTTCCATGGCAAAAGATAAACCCTGACAGAATGGATAGCAATAAGACTAATAACCAAAAAGCAATGTTGAAGATTTATTCATTCATACTCAAGAGAGATGGTGTGAAACAAATTGTCTGCATTTCCAGTCCAGACTGAAGGTAGGGCATCACTCACAGGGACTTTCAGATCAGCTGCTCCAGCTCAGTTTATAGCTCTTGTGGCTTTGGTAACTTTACAAACTTTACCAAGAGCTTTAGTTTTAATTTTTTTTTTCATTTATAAAAAATTATGTGAGCATAACACAAATTTAAAAATGAATAAGTTGAAAAAGAAATGAACAGCCTAGAAATTAAAAGTTGAAGCAAGAGCTTTGGTTGACCCAAGTGTCATGTGAATAATCTTTCAACCACAGGATATAAGCAGAGCTAAACGGCTCCACTTTGAAAAAGTATTTTCTTATTTATTTGATTATTTCAACCAAATAAACCTATCTTCCACACTAATCATGTAAATTAACTCAAGGTTGAGAGCCATCACAGAGAAGATTTAAAAGCAGAAAAAATACCTCTTATTTGGTGCTTGTAAAAGAAAGCTGTCATTTTGAGCAATTGCTGTGACCCCAAATGTTTTTACCTTAAAGTATAGATAAATTATTTCACAGTTGAAATCACAATATATTGTTAGATTTCACATCAATTTTTAAACTTAAACCTAAGTTTCACCATTAAGAATATGAGTTTTAAGGAAAGTGAACTAGCTTTTCAGGTACATTTTGCTTAAAAAGTACTGTCAAATCATCTAAAAAACATAAATAAATGCATGTATCTCGCTAGATACCCAAATTTTGTTCTGCCTTTTACTACATAGAATCAATCTAACAGATAAAGAATTAAGATCAGATCCAGTGCAGAATGCTCTCACTCAGCATTTAGGACACTGGAGATACTTGGCATACATCTCCTGTTATTATGAATCAAATTATGAAAAAGAAAAACAATCTCTATTTCTAGTTTATAAAGATAAGATTTTTTTTTAGCCAAATGAGAACAATGGCATCTAATGCTACTACAGGAATTAAGAGTCCCAATAAGAAAGCAATTCTAAGAGAAGCCATGCCAAATTTAGAAATGAGACCCAAATTTAAATAATAAAAACCTGATTTGATCATCAGTGTATACATGGGTAGGTCACTATGCATAAGGTTAGGTTACTAAATTCAAGCAGTAGCTGGGGACCCCTTTTATTTGCTTGAAGCCGACTTTTTACTTAAACAGCAATGCTATCTATATAAGAAATGTTAACAGATAAGACAAGTGTCTGTGATGCTACAGTTTTTGTAAAAACTGCATGAGGAAAAAACAGGTGGGATAAAAACTATAGTAAGCTAAAAAAAAAAAGCATCACTCATTGAAATACATGTACACATGAAGAGTAAAATGGCCATCACCTTCCTGATCTTGCAAATAAATGGGTGGCTAAAACACATAAGTATCTTTAAGAAACAAGTATTATTAATTGAACACAATATTATCAGTCCTTACTAGCTGCATCCCTCAGATATCTGCATCCAACATGCACATGCCTCCTTTCCTGCCCCTTCAGTCAGTCAATCATTAAAACACACATAATCCAATTTATTTCCTTGCATAACTATAGACAAAAAGAACAGGGCTTATTTTTTTAAATGCAGCAAAACTGAAAATACTCTACCTTAACTTCCAGGCTATTTTATGGCTGTTTCATACTGAAGATTACTTATCAGACCCCCAAATTCCATTAACTGCCAAGACTAGCACTTTTGTACATATGGCACAAATGTCCAGCTGAAACCTCCTTGAAACTAAATGACCTCAGAAATCTGGTCTTCTTCAAGATCAAAAGAAAAGGCAATGATCATAATGAAGCTTCTAACTGTGTATGGCCAACAGAATATATAAAGGCAAAGGTCTAACAGGGTATCCTGATAACTAGATAAATGAGGGTTAAGGTTCTAAGTTCTGAGTTTGAGTGCAGTAGGTGGTGAGATCCAAGTGATTTCATTGACATCCACCAACTCTTATTTCCAACCAGGAATCCCAAGAATACCTTTAAATATGCAAGGCCAACAGACCCTACTGGGTTTCTCCTTGCAAGGGCAAAATGTCACTTAGGAACCTTGTGTCCTGGATATTTGATCAAATTATGTCAAAGTTGATTTTGCAAAATGTTTAATTTATCTATAGTGAGTGAAAGAGAGAAGGAAGGAATGGAAACAAGAACATCCCTTCTAAAGGGAGCATAATAGTTAACATGCAATGAGCATGACAAATATCTCCCTGTATTTCCCGGGGCCACAGGGACTGGTGCTTCACCAGCGTGGGAATCAGCAGTCTAGGGGCATCAATGATAGTAAAACAGGGACTTACCTTGTTGGAGGCCATCTCGCTGACAGAGTGCCTGGTCTGCAGGGTCTCTAGTTGGTCCAGACACCAATCCAGTTCCTCCAGGGTCTCGCTGGCCAGTTTCTGGTAGGCCTCCTCTGCGAAGAGATAGGGATAGGGGCACTCAGTTCTCAAGCGCTTCACTGGGCCGCCAGCGAGTTCAAAGGGGGACATCCTGCCATACCCCGCCATGCTTGGATGCCCAGTGCCTGCACATGAGGGCTGCTCCTTCATATTGCCAAACCCAGCAGCTTGATGGGGGCTGAGTCTCCACCCGCGGGGCCGTTCGCGACTGGAAGGCTTAGTTTCTCCAGCTTGACGTCGCGGGTAGGCCCTCAGAGAGGGCGTGTGAAGTGCGACAAGCCAACTTTTATTACAGGAACGGAGGTGGAATAACCACGATGCAACTTTTGGACAGCGCGGCGGGAATTCATCCTAGTTCTGGAGGATGACGACTAGCAGCCGTCCCACAGAACGACGTCGGGTCCACTGCTGGGTCTTCTCGGTCCCCGGCCCCGCGCCCGCCCCGCCTGCCAAGCCTTATGCTCGGCACTTGAAGCGAATGAATCAGCCGTGGCCAGGTGCGCGGCCAACACGTTTCCTATAGCAGTGTAGAGGCAGAGTGGAAGGCTGAGGTTTGGAGGTGTCCGTTTTAGAGGCTACAGTGATAGTGATAGAGCAATGGATAGAACTCAGGTTCACATGCTGACTCTGCAACTCAACAGGGATGTGGAGAACATGGGCAATTTAGCTACTTTACACCTCAGCTTTTTCATTTGCAAAATAAGATTAAACATTCATCCTCTAGAAGGTTGCCCATGTCATTTTTCACATATCATTTGAATATTAAGACTAACTTTAATCTAAAAATCATGTATCCATTCCCAATTTCTTTTTTGTTGGTTTCAATTTGCAAACATGATTTATCTTTTTTAAAAAACTGTATTTATGAGCCTATTACCTGTTTTTTATTTGGGGAGGGCTACCAGGGTTTGAATTCAGGGGCACTTGACCACTGAGCCACATCCCCAGCCCTATTTTGTATTTTATATAGTGACAGGGTCTCACTGAGTTGTTTAGCATCATCCTGTTGCTGAGGCTAGTCTTGAATTTGCAATCCTCCTGCCTCAGCCTCCTGAGCCACTGGGGTTACAGGCATGTGCCACTGTACCTGGCAAACCTATTGCCTGTAACACATGGGATGCTTTTTAAAATAGCAATCCATTTTCTCCCCATCTATTCCTAAAACACAATACCATCAGAACAGTCCTGCACATATTTTTGGTACTACTGGGACTCAATTCCTATACCTCTCTGAAAATTAACACAATTAACAGTATTAATTTCATTTGCTTCTTTGAAAAATCAAAATGGAAGTTTTTTTAATTAAGCAAAATGCATGAAGCATGTCATTTATATTTTATTCAACTTTAAGATTAGTTTTTAAAAATCATACTATTCCACAATTTTTATTATTCAATGCTAGGGAGTAAATTAAGGGTCTTGGCCTGCTAGGCGAATGCTCTACCATTGATCATTTATTTTTGATAATTTTTGATATGATTTGATCTTGTAAACTTAAAGTTTAAATACTGCTCCATTTCTATGCTTAAATGAGAGCTCTGTGGTAAGAGAAAAACAATTGTATAGCATTTTTTCTTCCCACTGTCTGAAAGAATATGGATGTAAATATACAATGTACATGTTGTATATGATGCATGTATAGCATTCATACATATAGCATATATAACATATGTGTGTACATATATATATATATATATATATATATATATATCTTTAGAGAATATTTGCTAGCTTAAGTAATTTTATGTAATGTATGCACATTTTGCATTGTGATAATTGAGACATTAGTATGAGTAAAAGGTTTTCAATTTAAAACAAGTATAGGGTTTATTAAACTTAATTATTATGTATGACCTTCTTTTGACTTCATATTCTTCTTCAATAGCCTTTTATATCTTAATTCTTGAAGTAAACTTTGAAATTGTTGAATTTTTATGAATTCTTCAATTTTCTAACACTACTATATTCAATGCATCTACTATTTTACTTAAAATTATTTACTTCATTTATATAAATTTTTGTTATAAACCTAACCCATGAAGAATATTCTGAACATTTAATTCTACCTTGTAATTTAAACCTGTACATCTAATTAATTTTCAGATTTGTCTTTGCTGCCTCAATAATTATACTTGTTCATCTTGAAAGTGTCTTGTCTTCATCTCCTTCAACGCCCAACCATTGCTTTTTGGTATTTTGAAAGATCTTCCAACGATGACCATGACAGGAACTTCAGCTCCTCTGAAGGCCTCCTTGTCTTGTGAGGTCCCAGGCTACTCATACATGTTTTTGGAGGTGAGGATTTAAATAACATTCTATAACTTACATTTTGTCAGTGAACCACAGTAAAAACTCTGTTTTGTACTATGACACAGTAGACTTGTTTCAAGTGGTAAGTGCCATGAATATTGTTGTTGATTGTGCCCATTCTTGAAGATATGTGGGCATTGATTCCTAGTAGTATAAAAAATGTGTATAGGAATGGAGAAGGTTTTATTACCTGTATTTGTTTAAAAAGGGATGGTGGCACACTCCTACCATAAACAATATTTGTGTGTTGTAATGCTCGTGGCAAATTTTGTTTAGAGTCCTTGTTTAACATACTGCACTTTTCAGTTCAAGTGAAACTAACAGAAGAAACTCCATCTATACAATGTAAAGGAAATCTAAATACAACTGAAGCAGTATATGCAACACACACACACACACACACATACACACGTATATATTTGGTACTGTATGTAGAAACTCGGAACATAACATGAAGTAGTATTTACCCTTGCTATGTACCGTTTACTTTAATATTGTGTATTTGTATGGGTCTTAGTGACCAGTTTGCATCTCTGACAGCAATAGTGCTTAGTACTAGTGACGGAAACCTTCCTGAGAGTATTTTACAAAGAGCTCATATGGACAAGATAATTTCAAAGTAGAGAAATTGAAGTACTTTTACTGGGCAGAGTGGTGATGCGGAGACTCAGCCCTTAGGAGACTGTGGTGGGAGGATCACCTGAGCCCAGGAATTCCACAGCAGCCTGAGCTGCACAGCAAGACGCTGAGACCACAACTCAAAAAAAATTTTTTTTTTCCTGGAATCTGTAGTCATTTGAACGACTATTTGGTTTGGAATCAAAACACAGAAATTCCTTTCCTGACTCCAATAGTGACCCAGGAATGATCTTGACCAAATGATCTCAGCTGTCCCTGGACCAACTGGACCCCGAAGAGATGCAATCTGAGGAATGCACTCTGACCAAAAATACTTGAACCTGTTGACCTAACAATGACCTATGACCCAGCAGAACCAGGATCACTATTTCTCAAAGACTACCATACATTCTCACCCTTTCATTGATGAATGAGTAGGAAAGACACATCTTTCCATTTGACCCTCATTTTCCTTTCTAGCCCTTCAAGTCTTATATTTTTGGCAAAACTACACATTCTCTACATTTCTGGTGTTCTCCTCTTTTAAAACCTCCTACATGATCTTATATTCCCAAAGCACAATAATAATAATATTATTAAATTATTAATATTTTAACAGTAATAATATCTCTCAATAATAATAATAATTGTAATAGTAATATTTCTTCTCATTGAAGACCATATTATAGGTTTTTAATGCCTAAAGTTTTCATCAAACTTCAGTTAATGTTTTGAGCCACTCTAAAAGCCACCTCACTTCCAGCTTTGTCCCCTGTGCCTGATCCCACCTCCACCTCTGCACTTTGTCAGTAAATTTTCTCAGAGTCTCAACTCTGCATATTTGATCATGCTGAGTTACTTTTTAAGATTCAATTTATTTTTTGTCACTTGATCATCATTCAGTCTGAAAAATCAGCTCCTGGCTTTCCTAGTCTGCTTCCTTTATGTGAAATTTCCTTCAAATCTCTGCATAGACTCAGACGACCCAGATGACAAGCTACACCTAGTAGGAGCAGGAGGGAGTCAGTCCTGACATCAGTGGGGAAGGGAAACAGGAGGAGGTTCAGGGCAATGGCTCCCAGGTTTGGAAGCCATTAATACCATACTGTATTGGTTTTGGTTTTAACTGGGATGAGTCCTTACCACTGACAAAGTTGAAAACTAGAGGTTGTTAAATGATTCATCCCTGTCTGCTTAAATGTTGGTTTGACTCATTACTTCTCAATAAATACTTGTTGAACCCTTTTAAAGACAGCAAAACTGGTATTCTATAAGAAACTCATAATAAGAAGCTTAGTTCAAAAGACATTTGACTTCAAGGTGTCTATAGACCAGAGGTCCTGATAGCAAATTAATAATCACCATGATTTCTAAATAAATTTCTGCATGCTTCCCAGACATGTGACCAGGTCAGTAAATTCAGACTTCATGGGAAGGGTGTCCATGTTCCTCCCCACTTAGAAACTAGTGATCAGAATTTGCAAAATATGTTATACTTTGCACTCATAGGTGACTGTGGAAAATCCGGGATATCTCCCTAGAAGGAGTTCTCTATAGAGACTGGCAAATATGTTCAATGCATTGATAGTTAAAGCAGAAGTTAATTCTTTAAGTTACTAAATCTGTAAAAAATCTGTTGCAATGATTTGTTTAAGACTAGAGTGAATTTCTCCAGGGTTGGGACCATATCAAATTCTGGTGCTAAATCCTTATTGTCATACACTAGGAATTCTATAAATGTTTGTTGAATTGAACTGAATAGAAAACATATGCAGCATTTCCCTTATGAAGACTACCTTTCTATAATGTTTCTGTATCTTCTCCTGCATCTGAGCATCAATAACTGGACTTTTCAATGGATATGAATATGACCAAGGTACTTTTAAATTTCATACTCAGGGATTTCATATGACCAGAATAACTTTCATGCCAGGGGAGAAGAATCACTGGTAGGATAACTCTTATCACCTATTGTTCTCTCCTGATGATCCACTAATGCTTTGATTCTCCAGGCACATTTACTTGTTTTAATATCTACTGCCTCTGTACTTTATGGGTAGGGGGTGCACACCTCCCAGTTGGCCTGGAGCTTACCAGGTTAAATCTGTTATTGTAGCATAGTTAGCAATACCATTGCATTTCACTCTAAAGTGTCCTGGTTTGGATGCTAAATCTTACAGATGCCCTATTTATGGGAAAATTCATTGTCTATCATTTATCTTCCCAAGGCTACCCTGCTTGGAAGTCTACTACTACACCTTGCCAGGGCTTTCCTCCATGAGGGCAGCTCTCCTAGTCCCTGAATCAGGAAGTTAAGTCCCCTTCTGAAAAAAAAAAAAAACAAAAACAGAGATGCCTGTCTATAGAGACACTCTTGGTAGGAAATAAGTCAGATCTCTAAATTTAAATCTTCCCTTTAATCTTGGGTCTCCAATGCACACAAGAAACAAAGAATTCCTAATAATTACATTCCTAAATTTAGTGAAATCTAGAAGATATACCCTTTTGGAAACTCCCGAAATTAAACTTATGTGTCTCAGGTTAAACTGTACCTTAACAGCATGGCTTATTTTGTAAAAATCAGTTAAAGCCCTCTAATGTGCTTTGAATAAATGGACAGACAAAAATTAAAACATGGCTGGTCAAAGTAATCCAAAAGCTCACTTCATTCACTCAATAACAATGGCCATTTAATGGGTTCTTTTTACTACTGGATGTAATTGTGCTGGGCTTTAATTTCTCATAATGACGGAAAAAATGAAATGACTTCAGACTTTTAGGAACATTTTGCTACATCATGTTTGGGTGCTCCTATAAACACTGTTGGAAATTAAGTCAGCTCTGTGATTGCTCACCCTCCCTAGTAAGGAGCACACCTGCCTCATGTCAGCAAAAAGCTAACTACGTCTTAATCTAAGACACTGCAGTAGAGGCAAAAGAAATTACCACCCTGCCTCTCTCCTTTCAGATCTCCCTATTTGTAGCTATTAAATTTTGGCATGTTTGCAGCAGCACCATCTTATCAGAATAAGCACCATAATTCTCATGTGAGATGTTAGGACTTTCTCTTCAGTAAGGTCAAAATGTACCTGTGATTCAAATTTAGATGAGGGTATGAGCTAATAAGAACATAAAGAGAATCAGTTTCAAGAACTCAAGCTACTATTATTTTGTGCTACTGGTTTCTCCTTTCCTAATTCCAGGTGGACATGCAAGCTTTGAGGTTGTCATGTGCCGTTAAAATTAATCAGCCTCACACATTTCATCTTTAAACCTTTACCCAGGGTAGTAAAAAAAAGAGTCTAACAGAAATGAACACACTTCTTGAACACTGCAGCTGCTAATCTCATGTGGTAAAAGATCATCCTATAAATTATGTGCAAACAGAGTGCTAAAGATGGATATGAAATATTTAAAATACATGCAGCATTATTAATAACTATAGTATGACAAAAACTGTTAGCTGTCCTTTATACTGGTGCTTTCTTCATTAGTTGTATTGGAATCTCAATTTTCTCCTAAGCATGAATGTCCCAGATAGAGCAAACATTCAGACACCTTTATGGCCAAGTATTGCCATATAACTAAGTTCTAGTGAATGGGTTGATAGTAGAACCATTATGTGGGGATTCCAGGAACTTTTTTTAAAAAAGATACTTATCATATACCTTTATTCCTTTCTCTTTCCAACTGGTTTGAATATGAATTTGATGACTGGAGCTAGAGTAGCCACATTAGATTGTGATTATAATTTAGGTACAGAGTTCACATCTAAGAAATCAACAAAATGGAAAGAGTGTGTGTTCTTGAAGACTTTATGGAATAACGTGTCCACACTAGCTCTGGACTGCCTACTTTTCAATTTAACATGAAAGAGAAATATTATTAAAGCCATTTCTACTTAAATATTTGTATTCACAACTAAATGCAATTCCAGTAATACAATTACGAATTATAAAACTCCAATTCCCTCATGGTTTTGGGCCATAGCTTAGTTTTAACAATAAATGTGTTCACATAGGCCAGGCTGAGATTTGGATATTGGATGACTGGATTTTTAGCTTACAGGAATAAAAAATATTGTGTAGTGATACATTTCTAGTTAACTTCTTGCTCCGGAATGATTAAAAAATCATTTTTAGAAAAATCTGCCAAACAAAATCCTACAAGAACCACCTTGGGATTTCCTGTAGGCTTCAGAGATTTGTCTTTCTGGCCTTACCTGGAACTTATTCCAACCTGGAAGCCATTTTGATGAACCAAATTCTCCTTGTCTTAAAGAAGAAAAACATTGTCTTCATTGCTAGGTAGTTCTCCTTCTCCAAAACCCCCTTTCTCACTCATTTATACATTTGAACATATGGAAGTTTAAAATTTTCTTTTTACTTAGATACTCAATCTTTTGAGTTATACTGTTCTTGTTAAGTCTTTTAAAAAACTGAAGAGCTGGAGGGTTTGGTGTTTTTTTTTCCTTTCTGTTGTTTGTTTTGTGATCTTGTCAGTGCTGGGGATTGAACCCAGGGCATTGGGCACAGCAAGCAAGTGCTGTACCACTGAGTCACATCCCCAGCTCTCAGAGGAGCTTTTCGAACTTATCACTTTCCATGCTTTGCCATCTAAAGCCACTGTTCTCTCCCCCTACAAATGTGACAACTTTCAGGCTAAAATCTGATGGATTCAAGTTATGCCTGAAAGGTTTATTGAATGACATATTGTGGTCATATTACCAGAGCAGAAATATTTCTCAAGGCACAATATTTTAAAGCAAAGCTATTTATGTGTAAGCTCTCTGAGGTTATAGAACATGACTATCTTATTTATTGCCAAATCTCTAGCTCCTCAAAGAATGATTCTCCATATAAATCTGTCCACTGGATAAATGAAGAGTTTACCTAGAGTAGTAAACTTGTTATTTGTATATACTTGACACGCTCTCTGTGTGGACAATGTCAATGAGTCAGCCAGGGAGGTGACTTTATAGGACTCTGTCTCTATGTTGTCCACTGCAGTTATCAGGGACACACTCAACTTTTACAAATTCTTCCAACATTATACCTTCCTCCTACAAAGAATCTTTCTGCCCATTATGAATTCCTGAAGCACTGGCTGTCTCATTTGGATTCCCCACTGCACAGAAAGATGGTTACATATACTTGGGTGGAGAAGAATGTCATGCTCAAGCTCCCTTATGTGGGAAAAAAAAATGGCAACTGTCATAAATGCAAGCTGTCAAATTTAGTTACATAGATTATGAAACATAAATTTCAATTCTATTTGCTCATAACAGTGAAAATCTGTATATTTGTTATCTAAGATATAACAAATCTATATAACAAAGTTTTAAGTACTGGGGAGAGGGGCTCCACCATCTGCTCCAGGAAGGGGATGGCTGTTGTCTCATGTCAGAATCATTACCCACTGGACTGCTGCATTCTCTAAGACCCAATTCAGCATCACCAGTGTCCCCTCTACTTCTCTCCTGCTTACTGTTGATGGCATTGTCTAAGCAGAAACTATTGCAGTCTTTAAAACTGGAATTATATTATCACAAGAAGAAAAACAAGTTACAAAACACAAAGAGACAAATAAATGTGGCATCCTAATAAATGCTAGCTAACTATAATGCCAGAGATAAGTGTATAATTAAAGAGAAATTTATTAAGGGGAATCTAAAAGTCTAAATATGGCTATGAAATGTCACTTGGTAAACCTTTCAGGCATGACATAGATTCCTAAAACCAGCATTTAGTCATTTCCCACATATTGGTATACCATGTACCTTTGCCAAATTTAAAATACTAGTAATATGACTTTGTCCCCCTAGACATTTGAGCTGTTCCTCAACTAATAGTTGACCTGTTCCTTCTATGATTCAATGTCTGTGTTAAAGCTTGAGGTAAAATGTTATAAATAATTGATGCTATAAAATTCAAAGACAATCAAATGTTTGAGACTATGCTAGAGTTACATAGGAAAGTATCCTCCTTCTTGGGAGGTATACACTAAAGAGTTTGGGGATAAAAGGCCATGATATGCACAGTTTTCACTCAGGTACATCAGAGAAAAAATAATGTATGTATATATCTATGTGCATGTATACATGTGAGTGTGTGAGTGTGTATGTGGGTGCCAAAAGAGAAAGAGGCAAAATGTTGGGTGAGGAATGTGTATGTGTTCTTCACACTATTCATGCAGTTTTCTAGTATATATTAAAGTATTTCCAGTGAAATGTTTTTTAATAAAAAGGCATAATAAAGAACATGACAATATCTGATTCAATTATTTCCTATTGGGGAATTCTTTTCCACCTTCCCCCTGTCCCCCGCCCCCCGCCCCCATGGACACATACTACTTGCACACATAGGATCACATGAGTGACACTGTACTTTTTGCCTATATGATGCACAGTGCCTGAGTAGGAAATTTAGTCTTCAAATCAAGCAATCAAGTCTTCTAATCATGCAATCAAGCCTGAAGTAATTCCAAAAGACTTTTTAGGCAATGATTTGACTTTTAAGACAACAATTTTGAAGAGTTCATATAATGTCATCCTTTATAAACAAGACTGACCTTTTTTCCTTTCAGATTTGGTTGAAACCGGTCCACAGAGTACAACTACCTGAGAACACATCCTTGAGAAAGACAGCCAGGCACATTGCCCAAACCACAGGCTATTGAAAACTTGGCCAAAAGTGACTATTCTGGACGGTTGACCTCCAAAGTGCTGATGAATACAATGAACTGTGGAGGATGTATGATTTGTTTTGAACACATTTACTATGATTGATGGTCTGGATTTGGCAAGTTAGTTCATTCCCAGTGGAGAGGAAGGTTTCACTGTCTTGCCTCTTTCAACATTCCTGTTGAGACAGGTTTCACTCTTATTGGCCAATGTACTCAGAAATCACTTACATTTGCAGCATAATGAATTCATTAGCTACACTGGATCAATGCTGTGCATAAGATTCCTGAGTCAACATAAGCTCTTAATTGAATTTCTTTATTATAATGCCTTTGGAAATTTTCCTTCAGGCTACTAAATTTCAAGGTATGAGTCTATGTGTCAACCGGTAATTATGCTAGTAACTTTTTGAGACCAGTCAGGGCCAGGGCCAGAGTCAGGTTAGGAAGTGATCTATTATGAATGGCAGGTTATAAAACATACATGTGATCAAAACACCCACAAATGGACTCACACCATTCTATGCTTCCAGTTATTCTGACAGAGTATCAGCCTTCTGCGCAAGCCAATTTCAGTTACTCATTTTTTTTTAAATCGTGAAATAAAAACTGAGATAATCAAGTTAATGTCAATAATAATGATGTGGGGACTGAAAAAGAAGTTTAAAAGAATGAGACTATGACAGTAGTGGTTCTTTAGTATGAAACTGAAATATTTATTTTTAAATTGGTGAATATGATGCAGAAATATAAAAAGAGCAGAGAGAATACAGGAACTTAATTCTAAGGTAACTGTAAGGAAAAGGCTGCTTTTCTGACCTGGATTTTGGCCAGAATCCAAGTTTGATTGTTTTTGTTGCCATTTTTGCTGCTGTCATTAAATAAAGAAACATGATCAAAAAATAAATATTTTTTTCTTTTACTCAATAGGAACAAAAGAAGGAGAGATGGGGGTGGGGGACTAAGTCTAGAAAAAGATAAGATCCAGATTTAAGATCCCAGAGAATGTTATATTTCTGATACCTTCAAAATATCAGATTTTGTTATTATTACACATTGGAACTATTTTTAATTATATTTTATTTTTTAATGATTTGGTAGGTCAATTAGTGAAGACGACATTTTCATCCTTGCTACTCTCTCAGAGCAGTGTGGATTGCCATCCCACTGCAAAGTCCTAACCAAGCCCTCACTGACCCACTTTGTACTAGGTCTCCCAAATAAAAGATAGCCCTCTAACTGTCGTAGCTAAAGGGCACTTTGCTCTCAGGTCCTATAGGTTTCTCTTGTCCCCATAAAAAATAACAATAAACCAAATGGGAAGGAAATATCTAGCTACCAGTTATAAATCTATCAGCAGTGAATTTACTGTATTCTGTACACAATGGTGATTTTAAAATTCAGATTGGGATTCTTTTTAACTAAATTTGTTAGTCTCTGACATGTCAATAAACTCTCTGCTTTGAGTGGTTAATCAAATATTTTTTTCAGAATGCATTGAGAATGTCAGTAACACTTGAATTAATGTAGCCATTAGTTATCATCCCCCTTTTAAACTTTTTTCTCCCCTGTGCTGTGGATTGACTGAACTTAGGGTCTCTTGATGCTAGGTAAGCACTCTACCATTGAGCCCTATAACCTTATTTTTCTTTTTAGGCACTAGTTTTTTTTTTGTTTGTTTGTTTTTTTCTGTCCTTCCTATTTGAAAGTCAAATAGTCTGACTTCCAAGAATAAGAAGTACTTCAGTTGTAGAAATGTTCAGAAGGTACCCTACTTTCAAAACAAGAAATACATCAATCTAGCAATCTCACTTCTTGGTATATATCCAAAGAAACTAAAATCTGGATCTTGATGAGACATCTGTACTCTTATATTCACTGAAGCATATTCACAGTAGCCAAGATATGGAGACATTCTAAATGTTCATCCACAGATGAATCGACAAGGAAAATACAGTATACACAATGGCATATTATTTAGCTTAAAAGAAAGGAAAATCCTATCACTTGCATTAATATGGACAGACATTTTGTAGGACATTATGCTAAGTGAAGTAAGCCAGATACAGAAAGACAAACAGTACATGTTCTTGCTTCAATGTATAATCTAAAATAGTCAATATCATAGAAGCAGAAAGTAGAATGGTGGATGCCAGGTCTAGGAAAAAGGGGCAATAGGGAGGTATTGTTCAAAGGAGAGAAAATTTTACTCTTGCTAGATAAGCTCTCGAGAGCTACTGTATAACATATAGCATGTGGTTAAAAACACTGATTTGAATCCTTAACAAACTGTCTAAGAAGGTAGACATTATGTTAACTACTTTTCCAACAAAAGGAAAATTCAAGAAAACCAAAACAGACCAAGAGAACAAGATGAAACTTTTGGAAGAAATGATGAATCTATGACATTGTGATCTTGGCTGCATGAGTATGTACTTATCTCTAAACTTATAAAGTTGTATGCAATAAATATCTAAAGCATTTTATACCTCAACAAAGTACCTTAATTTTAAAATCAGAAAACAAATTTATTAAAGAAGAAAAAAGAAGGTTCTACTCTTGCCTTACTCAGTGGCTTCGTGTCTACCAATGTCTAATTGTTGGATTTGAGGAGATTTTCTGCCTTCTATACATAGAACTGCCTTTTTTTCTTGGCCACAAATGATAAATAAGATCTAAACTTGTTATATTTGTATTAAAAATGAAATATCATAAACTTTTCTTTGCATAATAAACATTTTAAATCTATGGTTTCCTTTGGAAAGATCAGAAATAATTGTCAAAAAATACACAAAATATTTTTCAAGGAGCACCAAGTACAATGAAACCTAGAAGTCCTCTTCTTCTTTTTGACTCCTACTGTTTCAATCACATGATATCCGGCATACGGTATTTGGAAGGTATTGAGACATTTCAACATGATATTGCCCTTAGAATCTATGATTCAGGTCTATTATAAGAAAGTTCATTCTATAAAATAATAAGTACATAGAGTTTCAATGGTGGTTAGATTAAATAAAGATGTCCCAATTTTTCCTATTTACTTTTCAGATTCTGTTTTAAAATGTATCTTATTCAAACTACTAGTGGAAAACCCACTAATTCATTAAATCATGTTCTTTCTACTAAACCCTGAATAAGATTCTAGAAATGCAAAGAGGAATAAGATAAATCCCTACCCTTAGAAATCTTATTAACCTGGTGAGTGTGGTTGTGTAAGCCTGTGATTCCAGTAACTTGGGAGGCTGAGGTGGGAAGATCACAAGTTCAAGGCCAACCTCAGAAACCTTTAAGTCCCTGTTTCAAAATTTTTTTAAAAAAAATATATAAATATATATACACACATATATGTATATATAAAATGTGTGTGTATATGTGTGTGTGTGTTTGTGTTTGTGTGTATGGCTGAAGACATAGCTCAGTGGTAGAGCACTCTTGAGTTCAATCCCTAGTACTCTCCAAATAGAGGGGTGGTGGGTGAGAAAGAAGAGAAAGTCATAGTATGATCCAGCTTAGTATAATCCAGAAGAGAGACAGGCTAATAAACATAATAAACAATCCAGTCTCAGTACCACTGTGATAAGGGCTCCAACAGCACATGCAGGAACACCTAGCTTGGTCTTGGAGGGGTTTCCTCAAGGAGGCAATTCTTGATAGGCTACAAAGAAGGAAGTCTCATGAGGCAGACAACAAAAATGGAGCGAGGACAGGAGTGGATCCTAGAGGATGGATCTAGACAGAGAAAAACATAGGCAACTGCAAAGTCATGGGAGCACAGTACATTTGGGAACCTGCCTATCATCTTACAGCAGAGAGTGCATGTATGGAAGGAGATAAAGCCAGAAAGTTGATCAGAAGATGATCCTGAGAGATTATAGTGACTAGTAAAGGGAGTTGGTTAAGTTCTCATGTAGTGGGCGAGTAGGAAAAGATTTTTAAGATACGTTTTCTTCTTCTTTCTCATTGCATGGAGAATAGAAGATACTAGATCTAAATGTTTGTGTTCTCAAATTCATTTGTTGAAACTTCATCACCAAGGTGATGGTGTTAGGAGGTGGGGTCTTTGGAAGGTGCTTAGGTCATAAGACCAGAATCCTTATAGATGGGATTAATATGCCCTTATAAAATAGACTGGAGAGAGTTGTTTTGTCCTTTCCATCATGTGAGGACACATCTATGACCCAGGAAATAGGACCATGCCAGATAGTGATGCTTTGATCTTGAACAACCCAGGCTCCAGACCATGAGACATAACTTTCCATTGTGCATAAATCACTTACTTTATGGTATATTGTTGTAACAGCCTAAACCAAGTAAGAAAAACAAGAAAACATGCATTTATGGACAGAAATTGAATGGTAGAAAATAGTTAAGTGTTTCTGAAGAGAGGAAAAGATGTATGATCAACACCCTGTTTCAATCAGGATCTATTAATTTTTATGTAATCACATACCCTACACATTTCTAGTTTATGTGATGACAGTAAAATACTGCCTAGGTTTATGATACATTTTCTGGAGTCTGAATGTCACTGCAAAGATGAATAATTCAAACAGATTGGATTCATGTGGGTTTGCCATGAGACACACTTTTTTTCCCACATAAGATTAGAGGAAAAATTGACTGCACTCAATTTCCTACCTTATTTGGGTTAGAAGTAAAGTTGGTGCCATTATCCTTTTTCCTATTCTTTGTATTTAAAATCTGATGTGGAATTGTGCAGCTATGGATAAAAAAAATGTAATGCCTTCTGCTACCTCTTATTGCTCATGCATTTTCATGTAAAAGCGGGTAGGGGAAACAGGACGTGGACTTTTCCTTAGCAAAACCACATTATTTCAACTTTAAGAACTTTCAATCATGAAATACACATGTTGCTGTAGTTTGATTTTAAGTAGCATCCAGAGGATCCTGTGTTAAAGGCTTCTTCCCTAGAGCAGCACCATTGTTTTGTGGTGGAAACTCTTAAGATGTGGGGCTTGGTGGGAAGTTTTAGGTCACTGGGACGTGCCCTCTGTTTTAGTCAGCTTTTGCAATGCTTTCACGAAAATACCCGACAAAAACAACTTAGAAGAGGGAAAGTTTATTTGAGGCTCATGGTTTCAGAGGTTTCAGTGTATAAATGGCCAAATTCATTGCTTTGGGCCCAAGATGAGACAGCATACTATGGGGGAACGGTGCCCTCTTGGCATTCAGGAAATAGAGAAGGGAGGGAAGATCTAACAGGAAAATGCATCTTTCCAGGGCACATTGACCTACCTCCTTCAGTCATGCCCCACCTACCTATAGTTACTATCCAGTCAGTCCATTCAAATTTTAGGGACTAGTTAGGTTAAAGCTCTCATAAGCTAATCATTTCACACATTGTCACATTAATAGGAGCTTTGGGGAACACCTCACATCAGAACCACAACACCCCAAGAAAGACTGTGAGACCTCAATCTATTCTCTCTCTCTCTCTCTCTCTCTCTCTCTCTCTCTCTCTCTCTCTCTCTCTCTCTCTCTCTCTCTCTCTCTCTCTCTTCCTTGCCATAAAGTGAATGGCTTTTACTTCCTCATAGGCTCCTCACTGTGCTGTGTTGTCTCACCAGAGGCCCAAAAGCAATGGGGCCAACCAACCATAGACTGGAACCTCTAAAAACTGTGAGCCAAAATCAACCTTTTTTTTTCCTTATGAGTTGATTGTCCCAGATTTTTGTTATAGTAATAAAAAATTGGATAACAGAAATATTTGTTAACTTACTCAATAAAAGATTACATTATTACATGGTGTTTGGTGGCTCTTATGTGCTCAATTTTTAATAACTAAAAATCTATGAAAACCTCACAAGTTCCTCAAAATGAAGTTAAATCATAGAACCTAGCATGACAAAACATAAACCACATTTGTCTTAAGGTTCAGAGCTTAAAAGTGGCATTTAAGATCTCGTTCAAAAACTGCCTGAATACCTGTACAGCTGAGAATTATATAGTTGTAGGAACTGTAAGAAAGTAAAAGTTCCCTCTAACTTATACTGCTAGCATGGTGAGATTCCCATGTGGTGCAGATTTCATCTGATTTTACATGATTGTTGATATTGGCAGTATATTTAACATAAGACGTTTTTTTAACCCATATAATAGAGATGATCAAAGTTAAAAAAATTATCATTTTGTGAGGAGCTAGATCTTTGCTAGGAATTCTGCTTCATTCATTGGCTCAGTCATTTGTTACTTCATTTATTCACTCAAACATAAATTCAGTAATTTCTGTATGGCCAACACTGTGACAGCTGGTGAATTCAATGATGAGCAAAGCATTACCCTCTGTCTGCTCAAGAATTCTGCCCTGTGAAACATCAGGCAAAGAAGATCAAGAGTAAATAAAAATTTATATCTGATTACTGTTATGTATAAAAACACAACCCCTCCAAAGAAGACAATCGATCTCCTATTAAGAAATGAAGACAACCCCATAAGGAAGCTAAACATGTAAGCAAATAAAAAGCAGAATTATCAACAGCTGATGTGGTTCTTAAAAAATAAAATAAAATAAAAGGCATTTGAAGGAGTGAATCCTGGATTTGGATTTCCAATCTAGCTGTGTGCTCTTGAGTCAGTTACTCAATTCATCTAAGACTGGGTTTTCTCCTGGGTTATCTGATGGAGCAAGAATGTGGTTAAGGCCAGGCAGCTCATTACAGTTGCTCTAATTTTAATTTAATTTTTTAAAGTAAAGGAAACTTCATACTAATCAGAACAATTTCAACTTTGGAAGATTAAGAAGGAGTTCATGTGTTAGGATAGCACAGAGAGAAGGGACAAAATATGCAAATTTTAGTAGCCAGAATGAGAATGCTTTCATAGCAATGACAAATAGATTTGTGAAGCCAGACCATAATATCATCTAAGTAATGTTTCAATCTATCTCTCAACTAATAAATGCAGGAAACATTAAAAAATCTATTCAAATCATTTTGCTTCCTTATGCATCTGTATTCCCCATACCATGGAAATAAATCTCTACCTCTTATAACAACTCAGTGTTAAGAAACCTGGTTCATTAGGATCAGCAGATTCTACAGCATTGAACCAAAACAGAACAAAATGTTCATAGCAATCAAGTTCTACCTGAGAGCTTGGATGCTCTAGTAGATTCAAAAGATGCAACTAAAGAACTAAACATTGGTGTAGGGGCATTTCAGTGGTCCTCCTAATAGCATCCTAAGCATTATTTTCTATCTGAATACAGCCTATCCCTTATTTACTTGTTGTACTTATGGACTCTGCTCCGAGACAGACAGACAGCTCATTTTATCCCACAGGAAGCCTTTGCCTTCTTCCCTGGGTGATTCCCCAGGCAATCATGAAAAGAGCAGTCATATGCCACACAGCTTGTACTTGCACAGAACCTCTCTTTCATGGCACTAGGGCTGACTCACACTTCCAGATGGCCTTCTTAGCTTTTCTCCATGCTTTGTGCTATTAACCTGATCTGGTGTGCTTGCGATAAATAACTTTCTCCATTATGAGGGTGGGAGTTTCTAAAAATTAAAAATTTTATTGTTCTAATTTATGAATATAAAATTGCCAAGGTCTCGGCTTGGCACCAGAATCACGAGCCACCACACACCTTTGTAGGTTCAAACAGCATTTCTTTATTCCCGCTCTCACACCGCCTCCACACAGGTCCAGGGGCAATCTCGTTCTGCTGTCTGCCCCCACAATTCACCTACTCCAAGAGGCTATCTCCAAATCCCATTTTAATCTCACGAGAACTCAACGGGAACAAGCAGCAGGAACACCCTAATCCCAGCAATAATCTATAACCTCCAACTTCCCTAAAACCCATTATCTTAAACTGGCAACGCCTTAAACTCAAGAAGCCGGTTACTTCCTCAAACCTGATCAGCTCTAAACCCGGATCTGCCTTGGTCCTTGAGCAAGGTCACCTTATTAAAGCATGCATGCAATGTCCCATCGAATGTCCTCTAAGCAGCATGGGGTACGCTTGGCAAGAAAATTTCGATGCGTCATTCCTACTTGGTAATGGCCCCCAGCATAAAATGAGGGTTTTTTTTGGTACTGGGGATTGAACTCAGGGGCACTTGACCACTGAGCCTCATTCCCACCCCTATTTTGTATTTTTATTTAGAGACAGGGTCTCACTGAATTGCTTAGTGATTCACTTTTGTTGAGGCTGGTTTGAATTCAAGATCCTCCTACTTCAGCCTCCCGAGTTTCTGGGATGACAGACCTGCACCACCTTGCCTGGAAAGTCTGTTTTTATTATAGATTCTTTGAACAATGAAGATAAAAAATAGAAAGAATCCATCATTTTGTTATCCATATTTTTACCATTCAGAGGTAAATACTGAAAATTTACAGTCTTTACTTTTTTTTTTTTAAAGTTGTAGATGGACAATACCTTTATTTTATTTATTTATTTTTATGGGGTGCTGAGGATCAAACCCAGTGCCTTGCACATGCTAGACAAGTGCTCTACCACTGAACTACAACCTCAGCCCCTTATTTATGTTTTTAATGTGGTGCTGAGGATTAAACCCAGTTCCTCACATGTGCTCCACTGAGCCACAATTCCAGCCTCTTGTCTTTTTGTCTTAAGTAGATCCCTAAGAGAGATTTGCCAAAGAGGAAGCAGTAGGTGAAAGGGAATAAACGTTTTTAAGTCTCTTCGTGTAAAACTATCGAATTATTGGAGAAATGTTATACCAATTTCCACTTTTAGAAGCAGTGTTTGAGAGTGATGCTATATGATATTCTCACCGATGCTTATTGGACAATGCTATATGTAAGAAATTGTTCCTGCAATAATTCTTGTTTAATTAGAGCTCCTTATTATAAATAAGAGTGATCAATTTTTAAGTTAAAATTTTATTTTTAACAAAATTTAAACGAAGTTTAAAGAATTACTCAATTCAGTATTGTAAAGATTAAGAAAATAAGAAATCTTTTAAACTGTCACTCCTATCCCAATGTATGAACACGTCTTCTGCTCCCCAAAGGTAACTACCTTCCAACTTTCAGCTGTTTTTATTATAGATTCTTTGCTATATTCCACTATATTTTTAAATGACACACCTTCATTGCTGTCTTAATATGTCAGTTTTAGGCATTGATTTTTGATATTTCATGGTAGAAGATGAGGATTACCTCCTTATCCATTCATACTTTTCATCCCTCACCTTTCCAACATATATTGTGATTTTAGTTTAACGGGTAGTTGTGAACGTCTAGAGCGTTGGGTCCCTGGGTAAGGGTCACGAAATAACCAGGACACAGGGGATGCAGAGCAAAGGCAGCAGTTGCAACCGCATGCTGCATGCTGAGGTTTATTTGCAAGTTCCTTTTATATTCTTCTTCTAACAAAGCAAGCAATTCTTCATTAACACTTTACCTGCACTGCCCAAACACCACGCCTCAGGGGGTACACAGAGCTAAACTCAGATCATTCCTGATCATTTGATAAGCACCCCCCCCAAAGTTCTTTGTAGACATTATCTAATCCCCTGAGGATGCATTTGTTTCTTTAGAATGTATGGTTCCCAGGACAAGTATGCAGGAAGCTTCTTCCTCTTGGCCAAACCATGCAGAACTTGTGACTTGAGATAAGGGGAAGAGAACTTTTCCTCCTCCTAACTGAGATTTGCCTCAGCTGAGCTAAATCACAGCCACAGCTCTTGCAAAATGTCAGGCCTGAGGGAGCTAAACTCTGCACACTCAAACCCCAACAGGTAGTTATTGTTTACACTTTAGTAGAACAAAGGGAAACCTATAAGCAGTTTATATACCATAATTTGATTGCTTTCTTTCTGCACAAGTTTTTGCTTTTCTTATTGAAAGTTCTTGCCTCTTTTTTTCTTTATGTGTTTATACATTTATCAGAAATTGGATTCCAAACAATCCCTGCTGCAAAAATCTAAGTATGGTTCAAAAACCTTAAGAATTTTATCAACTTCATCTTCTTGAAGTACTCTCTCTAGAAACCTCTATAATCTGTAATCTCTAGTGTCGTCAGGGGTCACTTTGGGATATTCCTTCATCATTATACGGAAGATGTCTTCACTCTCTTGTTTGGATGAGCATGTTTTCTAGCAGCTTCCTGGGTAAGTATGCACCAGAGGCAAGGCACTGTTCCATGCTCACTTCTGATCAGTGGTTTAGTTGAGTATAGAATTGTTGGTTGAGAATCATATTCCTTCAAAATTCAAAAGGCACTGTTCCATTTGCTCCTAGGTTTTAGTAAGAGTCTTGCGAGGACTTGTGCCCTTTTGATTTTTGATCCTTTCTCTATGGCCTTATTTTTTATTGCCACTTATGCTCAAAAATATAAATTTTATGAATTTTAGAAGGTAGAGGAGTTAAAATAATATGCTAATTGCTCTAGCTTTAATCAGGATCTCAAATTTTTTAACATTCTAACTTGTTACATGCATCTTCTTTTGTGAATTGCCTGAATGTGTCTCTACTGATATATTATTGAAGACTTAGTGTGTTTTTTTCTTATTTGCATGAGGTCTTTTTATTTTGTTCAGGGTACTAACTGTCGACTGCAACATCTTTTAGGATGACTTATTTCAACCAGTGCTAAGTTTTCTGTGATTCTTATCATATATGCAGGTTATGAACTACTCAGATGGAACAGATATAAAGTAATTCTGATTATTTCAACAAAATATATTTTAAAACATATAAAAACAGTCTTCAACCATGAGGCTTTGAACTTGTAGCAGAAAATATTGACCTTTAACTATATGCATTATATACACAGTTGTTGAAGAGTTGACAGGTGTAAAGAACCCTATCCTTGAGAATGCAAATATGAGAAAACTGAGTCTCTTTCCTACTGGAGTTTTAGGAGTAAAAATATCAACAACTAGTTATAAAACAATAAGAACTGATTCAGATCAGAAGCACCAAGCTGAGGACATTGCTAGACCTGCTGAATTCAGATCAGAAGCACCAAGCTGAGGACATTGCTAGACCTGCTTCACAGTGAAAAGTGAGTCTTGAAATAGGAATGGCAGTTTTGTCAGCATGGAAAGGTGACAAAAATATTCCATCCTGTATAAAAGACAATGTGCTAATGCTGCAGACATTATAAATGTGTCTTTAGGGAATGGTGAGAAGTCTCTGGGGGTTGCTGAAGGTATAGAACATAAACAGGGAAATCGCTGAAAATGGGGAGCAGAGGTAAGTGCAATTCAAATTGTGGAAATGTATCTAAGCGTTGCAAGTTGTAAAGATGCTGTTATTGTCAACCTGGGAGTTGTTCAGGTGTGAGATGTCAGTGCTTCAAGGAAAACCTGGCCCATCCTGGTGCCAGGATGAACCATGATTACTGCTACCACCAATTGTATGGCATTTCTCCTGCCAGAGGATGGTTTAAGCATATGATGAATTTCTTCCAAGTAAAGATCTGAGAAGGAAATCTGTTAGAGAGCTTCTGGGAAAGGTTTTGTATTTCTTACAAAAGGAGAAAAAAGAAGTAGTGTGAATATATAGTGCTTTGAGCTGTTGCAACAATAAGGTAAAAAAAAACAAGATTGAGAACTGAAGTGCTTAGGCTGAATGAGTTCAAAGAAGTAAAGAACCTGGACTCTTGAAGCATGTTCGCACCTCTGGACTCATTCCATCACTAAGCTTCTTGTTATGCGATGCAGTAAATGTCTTATTTAAGATATTTTCAATGGAATCTTTAGTCTTTTGCAGCCTAATCATATGTCCTGATTCAACATCCTGGCACATTCTTTAACAAATAATTCAAAGAACACTTGTTAGCAACTTCATAGATGATTATTTTTTCAAGGAAACTTCATCTTTTCAAAAATTCTGGAAAGATGATAACACACTATGTATTTTTATGCATGTTACTACATCTACCTGTAACATGAACTACCTTGAACTGGTAATAAAGAGCAGTAACTTGTGTAGAACTCTAGAAGAGAAAATATTAGTAGTTATGAAATGGAGACTAAAGTGAGTTATGAAATATAGGAAGGAGAGAATATAAATTGTAAAAAGAAATCCAAAGTCATAGAAGATTAAATAGGAAAGGATTTTAGAAAGAGAGTCTATTCTAACCTTAATTTTACATTTTGGAAGTCAGTCCTAGAGAAGTTACAAGTTGTGCAAGGTTCCTCTGTTAGTGATGGAACAAGGACTTGCACACAATGTTCTGAATTCCTTCAGAGCATTTTTATTACATCATGCAGTTTTTTATTTCTTACTAAAAATGCCAATTATTTCCCTAAGAGGGAGTATAATAATAAATGATCAGAAAACTTGGAAGACACAGACTTCAGTTCTAACCTGATGCTAACAACTCTTCAAAGTTCTTTGTGGAGAAGAAGTCTGAGGGTTACAGTAAGAAGCACAATTTCTTAATTACATCTACCAGGGACATGATGGAAGATAATCCATATAATTGTTTTTCATGAGTGGGAACCAACTAATGGGGAATGAGAAGTATAAAATGAAATGAAAATAATATACCATATGTAAATTATGAATGGCCTTATTTTTTGCTTAGTTTATATTATGAGAATTATTCTTTAAAAAGTCATTCAATTTTGTACTGGTATAGCTGAAACCTCTCTCCTTTCTCAACTCCGATTTTTTTTGTTTAAATGAGCACTTTTGGATGACAGATATGCTTCCTATTCAGTATTCAGGCTATGCAAAACTGTTTAACTATGTTTAAGCATGAAATTCATTATTTAAATTCTTTCAAATAATTGGTATGAACATTTATTGCAAAGAAGACTCAACTTGTGAAATTTTGCTCATTTTCTTACTCAAGCAAATAGACATTCATTAATATACTGAATTTCCTTTAAATAAAATAAATCATAGATTTTTCTTCAAACATGCACTTATTTTGAATAAGCCACATAAAAGGAAAAGACTGTCTATATATAGAATTATTTCAATGAGGCCATTTACTTTTCCATTTTTCTATTTCTTGAAGTCCTCAATGTCATTGCAGATCCTTCTAGACAGCACTTCTTAAGAATTGTGCCTTACTTTGGAGCATTAAGAATTCTTGGAATAAACCAGAAAAGAGGCCAATGAAACAAAAGAATACTATAGTTTCCTTAATCTAACAGAATCCTCTGGCTCACTTTGGCAATCAGTGTAAACAATAGTGGCCATATCACATCAGTTATACACATTTTATACAATATATACTTTATATTGATATTTAAAAAGAAAAACAACACAATTTTTTAGCTATAAGGGGAGTCTCTTGGCAAATAAAAGAAAAACTTATTTCCATTAGTGGAATACTACACTTAAACCTAGAGAACAAGTACCCAAGAAATCTAATAAAGAAAGTCTGGATGTACATCATGGATAAGCAACTAGGTTTGGGAATATTGCAGTGTAATCACAGAAAATACGAGCTGGACTATTTGCAGTTTTCAATGACAACAAGAAAAAGAAAATAATGAGCTAACTCCATCAACAATGAAAGTATGGAATCTAAAGAGCCCCCGTGGCCAGAGTGATACATCTTTGTGAGCCTATTTATATACAGTAAGTTTAGTAAGTTTGGTAAATATCATTGTTACTCTCAAGTTGAAACAACTGTTCCTAGCCAAGAGCAAAGAATTGTTATTGAGCATATGGTATTACTTTTTTGCTGATTTATGTTCATAAAATTCAATCAATGCCTTGCCTTAAAAATGTCAAATAATCTAGATTTCAGGATAATACATACCAACTAATCTGTTCTCCTTATCTCAACCCTATCACTTCCAATTATGAAAGTTCAAGCAAAATGGTATAAGTGACACAAATAAAAGTGAAATTATTTCTTCTTAGTTAAATGGTCTAATTTATAATTCATCATTCAAGCATCTTACAAAAGATACCATAATTGAAAGCAGTAATATGTCCCAAACTAATTGCCACCCATATGAAAACATTTGATTACCAGCATATAAATAAATTGGCTTACAATATGGTGTTAGGAGCTAGAATTTCAAATACATAAAAACCTGTGTTCAAATCCTGGCTCTGACACTATGAGCTATATGATATTGGTCAAATTCTTTAAACTCTCTGATCTCATGTTTCTTATCTATAATGCTGTGATAGCTTTTATAAACCTCTTTTGAAGAATAAAAAGTCATCTTACATATTAAACTCTTTGGATCATGTCTGCATAGATTAAATCTTTATCAAAATTATAGCTAATGTTTTCTCAGTTACTGGACAACTGGAGTTCTAAATAAATTAAGAAGCTCCTAAATTTTCTAGGAAAAATTTTCCTCTCATTTTTCACTTATTTGTTTGCAGGCAGCTGACATAGTTATAGTGTACATCCACAGGACTGACAGTGGATTTCCAGGATTTGGAAAGAATTCCCAATATTTCCTTCTCCCATATATGAGATGACATCACCATGAACATTAGTTCAGTTAGCTACTTTGGGAAACTGCTGCAGGGATAGGACAGGTGATTCAGAATAAAACTGGTCATGTACCTTTTCTATTCACCATCATCACCCGCCTCCTCCCTTCGCCACCCCAGGACAACAGTCTTCCAGCTGCAGATCAAAGGAGTTGTTCTTTTCTGCACAAGGGCAACAAAGACCAAAAAAACATCTTGGTAGTGTGTACTGTGAACTTTTACTAAAACTTCTTGTGAGAACCCCTGGATTCTTAAAACACTGTCTCTAAGTGAGCATCAGAAAACTTTGGGAAAGTTAATGAATGTTTTGTACTTCAGAAACAATTGATTCTAGTCCCTTCAATGTTGTCTTACCTTATGTTCATCTCTCTGTTACTGCTTTCCCCCATCTTTACAACTAATTAACTGACTTAAAAATGCAATATAAAAGCAAGCATATATTACAATGTTCAGTAAAATATTGTTTCAATATTAAAAAAGTTCATCACTAGGAAAGCAGTTAAATCAGAAACTGAATATAAATATTGTCCTGCATTTTAAGAAGACTGCATAAGATGTATAGTAATGAAGCAAAAATAATCACCAAAGCATATTAAATACAAAATTCAGTTGCAGAATAACATCTGTAGAATATCACTTTTGATTAAAAATAACCCATGATTATAAATGTTCATATATAAGTATATTCAGTTTCAAATTCCAGAAAAAATATTTCTATAGTTTGAATGTGTGTCTCCTCAAAAACTAGTGTTAAGATCTAATTGCCATTTTAACAGTCTTACAATATTAGGAAGTGGGACTCCCAAAAGGGCATTAGGCCATGAGAATTCTGCATTATTGCTAGAGTGGATTTTAAAGGACTGAGTTTGGTCTGTCTGTCTGTATGTCTGGCTCCCTCTCTCTACCTCCCTTCCTTCCTCCTTCCTTGACTTTTGCCATGTGCTAACAAAGCAAGAAGGTCCCCTAACTTGATGCCAGTACCTTTCCATCGAACTTTCTAGTCTCCAGAACTATAAGCCAATAAATTTCTATTTACTGTATATTACCCAGTCTCAGGTACAGGTTGAACATCCCTTCTCTGAGACACTTAATGCCAGAAGTGTTTCTGATTTCAGAGTTTCTCAGGTTTTTAAATATTTGCATAGACTTTACCACTTGACATTTTTAATCCAAATCTTGAAATACAAAATGCTCTAACATCCCCAAATATTTTGCAATTTCAGAATTCAGAACATTTCAATCTCAGACTTTAGGATGCTCTACCTCTGTCCTGTTATACCAGAACAAAATGGACTAGTACATACCAAAGGTAGTATATATTGCTAAGTGGATATTTCAAGAAAGATAGCAATACCAAAGGAGCATGGAACATAGGACTATCATATATATATATATATATATATATATATATATATATATACACTCTGTCAAAATCTACTAGAACTAATAAATAAATTCAACAAGTTTGTAGGATATGAAAGCATCGTTTAAAAATCTCTAATGTTGTTATCTGCCAACAACTAAATCTAAATCTGAAAAAAAAGAAATCAAGAAAGAAATCCCAATTATAATAGACATCAAAAACACATAAGAATAGTGCTTGGGTTGTGGCTCAGTGGTAGAGCACTTGCCCAGCAGCACTGAGTTTGATCCTCAGCATCACATATAAGAAAATAAAATAAAGGTGTTTGTTTCCATCTGCAACTAAAAATATTTTTTAAAACCATAAGAATAAATTTAGCCAAAGATGTAAAAGATCTATATACAAAAACTATAAAACAATGATAAAATAAATGGAAAAAGATATTTCACATTCATTGTTTGGAGGAACCAATATTGTTAAAAAGTCCATACTACAAAAAAAAAAAAAAAAAACAATCTACAGATTCAATGTAATCCCTACAAATGTCAATGGTATTCTTCACAATACAAAGAAAACAATCCAGAAATTTTTATGGAAACATAACACACACACACACACACACACACACACACACACACACACATGCCAAAGCAATCTTAAGTAAAAAAAGAAAGCAGGCATTGCACTGCCCCACTTCAAAATATGCTACAAAGGGCTGGGTGCAGAGATGCATGCCTGTAACCCCAGCCAAATGATCTTTTACATGGGAAGAAGGCAGTATCTTCAATAAATGGTGCTGGGAAGACTGAACATCTATATACAGAAGAATGAAACTAATCCTGTTTCTCACTAGCTACAAAAAAAAGATTAAAGACTTAAGTGGAAAACCTGAAACTACTAGAACACACAGGTAAGCTGCTTCAGAAAGTCAGAAGGTGATGAGTTTTTTTTTTTTTCAAAAACTCAAAGTGAAGGCAACAAAAGCAAAAACTGACAAACAGGATTATATAAAACTAAAAAGCATCTTTACAGCAAAGGAAGTAAATCAACAAAAATATGAGTTAAAGAACTGGAGAAAATATTTGCAAACTCTATTCTGACAAGGGAGTGATATACAGACTATATAAAAACTCAAAGAGTTCATAACCCCTCCCCACCCAAAAAGAATAAAAACCAACTTGATTTAAAAAAAGAGTAGTATAGTGTTTGTATCTTATATATTCCTGGGAGGTCAAGGGGAAGTACTAGAGACTGGATTAGAGCAAATTATATTCAATGCTTTTATAATTATGTCAGAAAGAATCCTAATGTTATGTATAACTAATATGAACCAACAAAAAATGAAAAAAAAGAATATTTGGATGTGATGGATATGTTTTACACTTTGTTTGTGGTGGTAATATCATGTGTATATGCATAAATCCAAACTCATCAAATGTATGGATTAAATATATGCATTTTATATATCAATTATAGCCCAAAAAGCTTAAAACTGTGGAAGAGTGTATATTCCTAGGCAAACTATTCTTAGCATTTCAAAGCTATGGCCATGACTCAATTTTTTGTGTAGATAGCTAAAATTTGGGAAAAAAAGGCAAATTTGTTTAATATAAAATTCAAAATCATTAATGGTAATGACTTTTACAGCCTTCCTACTCAAAAGTTTTTTGTCTTTCATTTTTAATGACTTGGTACAGGATTTTCAGGAGAAATTAACAATTTTAATTAAAACCATACACTGAAAAAAAGAAATGGGCATAGACCAAAACAGACATTTCTCAAAATAAGAAATACAAATGGTCAATAGGCATATGAAAAAAGGCTCCACATCACTAATCACCAGAAAAAATACAATTCAGAATCACAGTGAGTTATTACCTCACTTTAGTTAGAATAGCTATTACTGAAAAGACAAAAGGTAAGTGATAGCAAGGATGTGGAGAAAAGGGAACTCTTACACATTGTTGGTGGGAATGTAAACTAGTACAACTATTATGAAAAACACTATGGAGGTTCCTCAAAATATTAAAAATAGAACTATTAAGTGATCCAGCTATACCACTCCTGAGTATATATCCAAAGGAAATGAACTCAGTATATCAAAGAGACATCAGTACTCCATGGTCCTTGTAGCACTACTCACAATAGTCAAGAAATGGAAACAACCTCAGTGTCTATCAGTTGATTACCAGATAAATAAAATGTGGTACCTCTAGTACATAATGGAATATAATACAGCCATAAGAAAAAAAGAAGTTGTATAATTTTTCACATGGATAGACATGGAAGCTACTATGCCAAGTGCAATAAGCTAGGCACAGAAAGTCAAATACTTCGTGATCTCACATGTGAAATCTAATGAAGTTGATCTAAAGAAGTTGAAAGTAGAATAGAGACTGGGTTGAGTTGGGTGGAGAACAATGGGGGAAGGTTGATCATTGAGTAATGTTACAGTTAGACTAGAGAAATAAGTTTTGATGTTGAATGGTACTGTATGGTGACTAAGATAATGATAATATATGGTATACTTCAAAAAAGAAGAAAAGACTTTGAATGTTTTCATCATAAAGAAATGATAAATATTTGAGGAGATGGGCACACTTGTCCTGACTTAAACATTACACAGTGTGTACATGTATCAAAACATTACCCAGTGTTCCATAAATCTGTATGATTTTTATATGTCAATTGAAAGAAAGAAGCAAAGGAAAGGAGAAAGAAAGAAAGAAAGAAAGAAAGAAAGAAAGAAAGAAAGAAAGAAAGAAAGAAAGAAAGAAAGAAAGAAAGAAAGAAAGAAAGAAAGACTGATGTAGCATGAAGTACTTTCCTATATTCTTAATTATTGAAGTATTTTATGTCATGGATACATTTATTTGTTAGTTTTAAAACTCATGCTTCTAAAGAAATTCTTGTGGTAGTCATTTTTCCAATATATTTTTACATACATATGAACTGACTCAATTTTCAAAACATGACTGGGTCTCTTATTGACCTCTTACCCTAAAAGGTTTAAAATACATGAAAAAATTTATTTAAATTCCTTCAAAGAAACAACACTAGAATCTATGGGCCAAAGTAAGCTGAGCTTAAAGCTCAGCTGAAGACAGGATGCATGGGACAGGGACACTGCAGCCCTACACATGCATCTTTTCCATATTCCCAGTCACATCTGTGGTCAGGGAAGCTAAAGATTGAGAACAGCACTGTCTCCAGTTGCTGACCTAATTCTAACACTTTACTCTGGTTCATTTTTTGTGTGACCTCAGAATGTGTCATTGTAAATTCCATAGTAAGACAGGAGCTCCTCCTTTTGGAGTATGGATTCCATGTGTGAGTTCTGTGGGCCTCGGTTTCCTCATCTCTAAATGTATCTCTACAGACCTCTGAAAGTGTGATGCACTATAAAGCACAACAGTCACAACAAATGGACCACCATAGCGTGGTCCACTCTCTGAGCTCTTAGGATCCTCAAACCTTTCTGTAAACCCACTGTACTCCTTTATGTGTGGTACTTTTTTTCAGTTCTCCAGAAGGTTCTCTGGATGGAGAAGGGGCATCTCTCTACCGAAAATCTCACATTGTTTCTTACTGTTCACTACTCAAAGTTGAAAAAAAAATATATAAAACCTGTAGCAGTAAGTACTCAAATGAAAAATGTGGCTTTCTTCTTAGGAGAAGGCTGCAGTGCAAAAAGAGAGGCCACAAAGCTACCACCTGAGAGTGACAATACAGATGAGCCCTGGTTTTGATCTTCTTTGAAGTTTATTAAAAACAAACTTGAATCTGCACCAATCCTGACAGGAACAGATGGCATATTCACAAATGAGAAATGGCAAGCTTTCCTAAGATGCCTTTTAATCTTACACTATATATGATGAATCATATTATAATGCAACATTTGAACCATTAACATAAAGAAGATTGCACATTAACATATAATCTTATTGCAAATATAACTAACTAGGTAGAAATCTTTAAAAACGAAAGCATGGCTCTCTATCAGGCACTGGGAAGGAGATTAGTGACAATGGGCTTCATCAATCACAAGAAGTTTGTTAAACACTTGTAATTGAATAGGGATACATTAAGTTCAAGTAACAATTAATACTCAAATTTTGGATTATCATGATTGGGAATTTATTGTCTATAGAATAATAAAGAAAGGGCATAAAGTCTACTGCCTTCAAGTAGAATTTACATTTCTAAATGAGGCCAAGTGCAATAGTGTCTGCAAAGGCCCAGGTGTTAAAAAAGCTTATTTAGTAGAGGTGGGCCTTGGTGGGAGGTCATCTGGTGGCTGGGATTTTTCTCTTGAAGGGGACAGTCAGAACCCCAGTCCCTTACTCTCTTTGCTTTTCTGCCATGAGTGAACACCTTTGCTTGGACATGCACTACCTGCCATGAGGTACCATGTCACCATGGGCCTAAAAGCCATGGGACCAACCAATCATAGACTGAAACCTCCATAAGTGTCCACCAAAACCAATCTTTTCTCTTTATAAGTCTCAGGTATTTGTCACACTAATGAAATGTTCTCCATAGTATGAAAACTCATTTACTTTTTATTTGAAAACCACCAGAATGAAAGGCAGAGAGCCAAATATTATTCAAGCTATATTTTACAGAAACTACTTAATTATGGAGAGAAGTGACTAGAGTTCCATTTCTGCTATTCCTTATTTCAGAAGAGAAAGTCAAAAGACTAATTTTTAAGGCATAGTATTTTGTTGTACAGTTTTGTTTTTTATAAGCATATATAATAAGTAACATAAGAAAAAAGAATTCTAGATAGGGCCGAGGGGTGGGAGGGAAAGGGAGAGGACAGGGAACTAGCAAGGATGGTGGAATGTGATGGACATCATTATCCAAAGTACATGTTTGAAGATACAAATTGGTGTCAACATACTTTATATACAAATAGGGAGATGAAAAATTGTGCTGTATATGTGTAATAAGAATTGTAATGCATTCCACTGTGATTTATTTTTTTAAAAAAATCAACAATAAATAAATAATATTTAAAAAGAAAGATCTTTTTTAGCAATTATATAAAAATTCTATTCAATATTAATTTGTTTTTTAAATTATTTTGCTTTCAAATATTCTGAGTTTTATGGGTAAGAAGTACTCAGGAAAGAAAAGTGGATTTTTTATCTTATGTATCTCTTAAGTTCAGTCTTTCTATAGGCATTTCTCCTACTTTTCTATATGATTAGACATTTAAAATCATGGTAAATTACTGAACATTTTTTACCTTATCTTCAAAATCACATTTGCTCTATTAGTGGTTTATTCTCTCAAAGTATTGTTTTCAGCACATTGCTATGACAGTCCCTCTAAGCACATAATTGAGCCCACAATTTTTATCCTACTATCCAACAATGCTCAGTATGTGGCCTATTACACTCGTTAAAGAACTGATAGTGAAACAGTACTCCTAGTACAATGAGAATAGAAATAGTTCCTTAACCTGCTAATGAATAACTTTCATCCAATATCTATATCCATAATTTAAAACAAAACAAATTAGAAACAAGAAGATTGTCTACTATCTCACTATTATTTAATGCTGCTCAGAAAATTCTAACTTAAGCAATCAAACACAAAAACCAAATACACAGTACACAAGTTTGAAAAGAGGGAGCAAAATTTTTACATTTTCAGATGACAATTCATTAACTCAAAATTCAGGAGAATCAACCAAAATGTAGAAGGAAAGCACAAAACTATGATTTATAAGAAAAGCAAAATATTGCAAAATAATATGCACGGTAGGTTTTCTATATATCAACTAGAAAATGAAAACATGAGCTCATTTATGATTCTCATATTCATAGAAAATATGTATAATTAATTAATAAAACATATAAAGTTTTTATATAAATAACATTACAAAATATCATTGAGAAACATTGTTATATTTTTGAAAAAAATCTATTTTCCAGCATTGGGAGAGTCAATAAAGTTATCAAGACTTATTCCTAGATTAATGTGTAAGTTTTCTGCAATTAACTTTGCTCTAAAATATTATAAAGTTTTTATAATAATGAAAGTTGAATTTTGATGTCTATTTTTTTCTTGAAGTCACTTTTCTTAAAACCCTCTAATGACTCAAATTCAGAGTGCCTGTTTTCTCGGCTTACCATACTGTTGTTAATACTGCGGTTTGTTTTCACAGAGCACCTATGTTGGTCCCTTTGGGGTTCTCTGTACCTAGGTTAATTTCTCTTTTTCTTCTTTTCTTGTTTATTTAGTACTGGGTATTTAACCCAGGGGTGCCTTTACTACTGAGATGCATCCCAACTCCTTTTTTATTTATTTTGTGACAAGATCTCTCTCTCACACTAAGTTCTTTAGGACCTGGCTAAGTTGCTGACACTGGCCTCCAAATTGTGATCCTCCTGCTTCAGCCTCTAAAGTTGCTGGAATTACAGGCATGCACCATTGAGCCCAGCTACCTAGGTTAATTTCTAAGTTGGATTATTGTGGCACTCTTTTGTTTTTGCTTGAGGACATCTTCAAGTTATACTTTTCTTCTTCTTCTTCTTCTTCTTCTTCTTCTTCTTCTTCTTCTTCTTCTTCTTCTTCTTCTTCTTCTTCTTTTAATTAGGAAGGGTGTGTATGAGGTAAACTTGTAATCTTGAGCCCTTACATGTTTCAATACATCCTTAGTTTGTCCTAACACTTGATAGTTCAGCTATCAACATTTGGTTCCAATAAATCTTCTCAGAACTTTGAAACATTTCCTAGTCTGTTACAGCTTTTAGCTTTGCTAATAAGAACTCTGATAGCTTTGATAGATTCTTTTTTGGTTTTGAGGAGGTTTTCAAATAAATTTAGAATCTCCTAGAGTTCCAACATTTTCTCATGCTTAGTATAGTTTATATATTTTCCCCTGTTGGACATCTCAACCTGAAGACTCCAATTACCCTTCAGATCAAGGAATTTTTTTTCTATTTTTTATCCTGCCTGTTGCCATTCTATTTCCACCATAATCTTTATCTCACTTTAATTTTTGATCATACTTTATACCTGAACTTTTTGTTCTATATTCTAAGAGATGTGCTGGACTAATTCAATATTCAAGCATTTTTAAGTCTTTCACCTATCTTTTAAATTATTTTTCAAAATCCTGCACCTATCTCCTGGAAATCTGATCATACTTCATAGATATACTCTATATCTCTGAAAATTTAATATTTTTAAAAAAATTAACCATACTTTTCATTGTGTCCCCTGGAAAACTGAAGGCAATTTTTCTTCAAAATAATAGAGTTGTCCTGTTTCATTATTAGATTCTTTTCATTCAGCTATAGTTTTCTTCAAATGTTTGGTGATCCTTTGTTGCCTAGTAATATTTATATTCAAACAAATAGAATTTTCTCTTTTATCCTATTTTTTTTAACCTGATACTTGAGATTGAACCTGTATGCTCAAACACCAAGTTGCATTCCTAAATCTTTTTATTGGTTTCTTGAGACAGGGCATAGCTTAGTTACTTAGAGCCTTTCTAAGTTGCTGAGGCTGTCCTCGAAGTTTTAATACTCCTGCCTCAGCCTCTAGAGTCCTGGGATTACAGGTTTGCTCCAACACCTAACAGAGAGGAAGGACTCAAGGATCACAGCTGGCAGGGGTTTCATAAGAACTGTGTAGTACTTAGAAGCTGTTTATTAGCAACTTAATGTAATTTTGATAGAAAATTAATGAGTTTTTAAAGAAGAACATGACAAATAGATTATAAAATTCTCATAATTTAAAAATTAATTTTTAGAATTTACCAAACCTATATCAGAAAAACTGGGGAAATCCTAAGAAAGAAAATTGAGGGCTGGGGATGTGGCTCAAGCGGTGGCATGCTCGCCTGGCATGCGCACGGCCCGGGATCGATCCTCAGCACCACATACAAAGATGTTGTGTCTGCCAAAAACTAAAAAATAAGTATTAAAAAAATAATAATAATAAAGAAATAAAGTGGGGTTGCTCAGGCTCAGGCCTAAGGCCATCCTAAAATTTATAATAATTTATAATATGGGGCTTTATGAATCAGGGCAGGCTATGAAGATTAAAAACAGAACCAATCACCCTTGAATTTATAAAACTGTAGCAGTGTCATTTCAAGTCAATAAGGAAATGATGAATATGCAATAGTATTTAGATAATTTAGGAAATCTAGGAAAGAATATCAGAATTCTGATTTAAATTAAAATGAATTCTGTAATTACTAAAGACTTAAATATATAACATAAAACATAAAAATAAAAAAGATATAGAAATATATGTTGGGATAGCAAAAGTCTTAAAATATATTTATATGTAGACAGTATAAACAATTTAAACTTATGTTTTTCAAAATGAAGTACCCAAAAGAGTAAAACTAGAAATGAACATATGTTTATAAAAGTAAAAAACAGGGCTGGGATTGTAGCTCAGTGGTAGAGTACTTGCCCAGCACACATGAGGCACTGGGTTCAATCCTCAGCATCACTTATAAATAAATAGAAAATAAAGGTCCATTGACAACTAAAAAATAATTTTAAAAAGTAATATATATATAAAATAAGGGCTTAATGTCCTTAATCTCTAAAGACCACTCTAAAATCAATAAGACAAATAAATCCATGGTGAATCATCAAATAATAAGAATAGGTGAAGATGAATTAATTCATATTTAAACAAGATGGCACTTGATCAATCAAGCAAATAAAGTAAGTATAATGTATAGTCAGTAGTCCCTAAATAAATATTTGCTGCTAATTTTTAAAACTATGCATTATATTTGGGTTGTTCATATAATTCATCATCTAAACCACCACCCTTTTGAGAAAATTAGTGGAGGCACTGTAAATGACAAATTCACATAGAGCAAGCACATCTGGATGACCAGCATACACAGTCACAGAAACAAAATATACAGATACCCTAAGGATACATCTTGACATTATAAAGCATACAATCTTTCTTCACGAGGCAAGATTCAATGAAACTATTAGAAAATAATCTCCTAACAAACATCTAAGGTTATTGGAGGTCTAAGAAGTAATAGGCAAGAGAAGAATTCAGTAGTTATTTGTAGAGGAGAGACAGAAGTTGATAACTTCCAGGACACTGAGCTTGAGAGAGGAAGGACACATGGATCATACTTGAATTCTGGCTTTAGTGACCATGTGAATAACGGTGGTATCTCCTCTCAATAAAATAGAAAAATTGCAGATTGGATACACATCAGTGTTGGAAATAGGGTTTGAGGTGTTCTTTAACGCCCAGGTGGAAATTTCTGGTGTATATCTTATGTACATGCTTTGCATATAATGGTCTAATAATTATTTCTTTGATAGTTTCTGGGAACACAAAAATAAATAAGATATCGTCCTTGCCCCCAGAAAACACTCTGTTATTGTATCATCCTTTCTTTCCTCACTCTAATAATTTAGTTTTGTAACTCTTCCCTCTTTATCATCTTCTCTATGCCTCACAATTCTAAAACCAAAGTAGAAGTTCAGTGTGCGTTTGTGGAATAGTCTTCTGTTGCCTTTTGGGGATACTTCCATCATAAATTCATGCTGCAGGAAAACCTGAGTGTGACACTTCAGGTAACAGTGGCAGTTGATAGACTTTGTGGCATATTGGGAGAGAGGGTGGAACTGTGAGTTTAGGAAAGAAAACAAGTGCTGTGCATGATTCTATGTCACCTAGTTCAGCTCCACTGTGATCCTGATTTCATTAAGATTGAAAGATGAGGGCTGAGGCTGTAGCTCAGTGCTACAGCACTTGACTGGCACGTGTGAGGGACTGAGTTTAATCCTTAGCACCACAAAAAATAAATAAATAAAATAAAGGTATTGTGTCCATCTACTAAAAAAAGGCAGAGAAAATATTTAAAGAAAAGATTAAAAGATAAATTTATATTGATTGCTACTCAACATAACATTAGTTTTGTAATGATCAGGAATACAAGGGATGACTTATTGATTTTTATGTTTACAAATATTATTGTTCACTAATACTAAGGAAAGATAATATCAGAGCTACCATCCATTAAGCCTTTATGTAAGAACAGTCCATTTTTAAACATATTTGTATGTATTAACTTATTGAATCCTCACAACTCTTTCATATCAATTTTAGTGTCAGGGTGGGGCATGATCACGTCAGTAGGTTACCCCAGGTCATTCAGCTGGTTCTAAGAGAGCTGGGATTCAAGCACAGGCAGTCCATACTCCTTATACTTGTAATTTGCTGCTCATAAAAGAAACACTGCACTCATTGTTATAAAACCAGGTTTTTAGTCTTAAATTTACCAAGTGGTAGTGGAGTGAATTTAAGGATGCCTGTTTATCTTCTGAGTTTCATTGTCTTTATATCTGGTGAGGAAGAACCTTTGTTGTCTTCTATAAAATATACAGTGTTATGAATTCAAGGATTTCTTATACTACATTAAAATTACTTTGAATAGTCTGAGAAGTCTTCCAGAAAGACCACATGAAGTCAGAGAGGAGGTGAGACAGCAGCACTTAATGTTCAGACACCTCCTAACCCAGTTAAGCTTCACGTTTTATTGCTAAACCTCATGGAGAGATTATAAAGGAGGAGAGTGAGAAGTAAGAAATATGAAGTCTGGGTCTTTAGGGACTCATATAAATTATTTTTATGATTGATATAAGAGTACTCACAATTAATTGGGGGATTTAACAAAGTGAAAGGGGTGGGGAAAGGAGTAAAACTACAAAAATATACTTAAGGTTTAAAAATTGTCAAATCTGTCTGCAAAGCATATGCAGTCTCATCATATATCTTTTCTTTAAAAAAGACTTCATGTTCTTGTCAATTGCTATTAGCACTCCGCTGGTGAACAGTGCTCATGTTTCATGTGTATTAAAGTCAATACCCTGTCCAAGGCATTTGGCATTAACACCTAAGTTAGAACAGAACCTGAGTTCTGTTCCAAGCTTTGTGCCTTGTCAATGCAGAACTGGATCTCTTCCTCTGTGATAAAAAGGAGGTTAATGCACTTGCCTCCTTATCCATCCCCAAAGGATGCTTTGAAAATCAGTGAGGCAATAGGAGTCACACACAGACATCCTGATACGAGAAGCATTATCATCCTCTCTTAAGCACAGGAGCCTTGAGGAAAGCAAGTGTTTAGAGCAGTTCTATATTATAAACATATTAAGTATGGGGCTGGGGATGTGGCTCAAGCGGTAGCGCTTGCCTGGCATGCGTGTGGCCTGGGTTCGATCCTCAGCACCACATACAAACAAAGATGTTGTGTCCACTGAAAACTAAAAAATAAATAAATAAATATTTAAAAATTCTTTCTCTCTTCTCTCTCTCTCTCTCTCTCTCTCTCTCTCTCTCTCTCTCTCTCTCTCTCTCTTAAAAAATATTTTTTAAAAACCGTATTAAGTAGGAATGCCAAAGTTCAGAAGAGAAGAAACAAAAATAATGACAACATTGAATCCAAACTAAGCTTTGATTTCACAGATGCCTTCACTGAGTGTTCTGGAGAATTATCAGAGCAATTCTTCTTGAGAGATGGGAGTAGAGGTTAAAGTGATAAATGGTGCTAAGGCAGGAGATGCTCTATTCCATTAGATATATATGGCAAGCAATTGATGGATAAAGTTGTCTTGCTCACCACCATGTTGTGGCAGGTACTCTAACTTATGTAGTCTTTTGTTCCCTAAAAGGTGCTCAAAAATGGCTTCTAGAAAGTGCTTTTCTTGAAGTATAGCAAAAGCAACTAAAAATGAACATTCGATGTCTACTAAATATATGAAAGTAATTGGTAACCACTGAAATAGAAAGATCTCATTGTTGATTCCCACATTTGAAAAACAAATAAACAGACAAACACAAAGGAAATTCTAACAACCCAAGTGTTTGGATTAGGATATGGAGCATCAGGAACTCTCCTGCACTTCGCAAGTACTTTCTTAGCCTCTTTCTCCTCATCTAGTGAAATTAAGCGTACACTTGATTTAAGATACCACTCCTAAATATATTACCCTGAAGAAGTGTGTTCATATATGCCTCAAGATATGTGCACATGAGTATTTGAAATACCTTACTCATAATATCCCAAACTGAAAACTTCCCAGCTGTGTCACAGGAAAATATTGGAGAAAGAAATCATTCTGTGTATTTAGACATGAGGATTATGATGTACTATTCTCAGGCATATACAGTATTGATGAATCTTATGAGTAGAATGCTGTGTAAAAGAAGAAAGACACAAAAGTATACACAAGTGAGCCCATTTGCAGAAAATATAAGAAACAATCTATAAAAACTCAGGGAAAAAATGGAATGTCAAATGCTAAAATGTTAACAAAGAAATGAATTCTTTTGTCCCCCGAAGTATCAAGAAAGTCTGGTTTAACCAAAATTGATAGCAAAGAAAATATTGCATACTTAATTAGATTTTTACCTCAATGATCTCTGAGCCATGTCTGAAACAAATCTGTGCAGGTTCTTAAAGAAACTGGCATGATCTGTTTTCATAATTCCAAGTGTACTTCACTTAAGAATCTCCTTTCATCAAATTTTGGCTGGTTATTCTTTCCTTCCACATGTTTGTGTCATATATACATAACTTCCACCTCTCTGCATATGATTTAAATATAGATATAAAGAGTGTATTTGTTTTGCAGAGAAGTAATAGGACAGAACTCAAATCGATTGTCCATGAGTTTGTATAATAATGAGTGCTTAAGTATAATGAAAGTCCTACAGATACAGCATTTATTCATCTAAAGAAGGTTCTTTTACCGTTTTGCAAACCTGAAAGCATTTTAGATTAAGAAATTATTAAATAGAAAAAGAATAGAAAGTCTCCTACATCATGAACATGAAAAGTGATTCTGTACAATGTATGTGCTTCATAGGAGGCAAGAGAGTATGATAGTTGAGAGAATGGTTTCTAGAGTTGGGACTGGAATTAAATAAGAGTTGTCATTTTATGTCTCAGTATGTGTATCCTGGTCTTCTTATAAGATCAGGAATAAACAATGCAGCAAAGCACCCAGCACATTGTGCACACATATTTTGCATCATTATCTTGCAGATCATTCACAAAGCTGTCCCACCCAACTTTTTTCTACTATAGGTGCTCTTGCTAGCCACCTTCTTCCTCAGCTGTGGCTCCCCTGGATTTCCAGTCAAACAGAATGAAATCATACATGCTTGTTATCTTGTATCTTTTTCCAGTACTTCACCAAAGCAAAATTAAAATAAAGCACAAAGGTAGAGACCATAAGGGAGGAGAGATCAGCAAAAAGAGACTTCAATGATTTTTTCTCTTCATTCTGGGATTGAACATAGGGGTACTCTACCACTGAACTACATTCTCAGTCATTTTTATTTTTATTTATTTATTTATTTTTTTGTTCTGAGTCAGGATATCACTAAGTTGCTCAGGATGACTTTGAGTTTGGGATCTGCCTGCTTCAGCCTCCTGAAAAACACAGAATTACAGGCATCTATCACCCTACCCAGATCAACAAAGTCAGAAAATGGATAAAAGGGAATAGAAACTGTCATAGTACAGATGGAGAATAAATTCCAATATGTGTTCCTCCAAACCCAGAGAAAGTGAGGGCTGAAAGTCCATGAACATTATATAGAGCATTTGAATCCCACCAATTTCCCTCCTCTGCTGGAAGCTGAATCTTTCTTTTCTGCAGAAAATCAACTAGAAATATTTCCAAGCAAGAACATTAGGCACTGTGGCAAACAAATTGAGGCCTCAGAGCCTAATAGAAAGTCTGTAGAGTTCTTGTGAGATATTCAATGTTACATGTCATGCTCTAGGAAGAGTAGCAATCATAGATATGCCCCAGGCAGAAGTCTCCCAGGCAATAAGCAGGGAATCCTCTGAAAATGGCACTGGGAAACTTTCCCAAGGATTTTCTGGCTGAACAACCAATCATGCAACAGTGAAACCCTGTAGTTAATAAGCCCTACATATGTTTGCAGAATTTTGATGATGAATTATCATCATTGTTATTGTCTTGTTGAGGATGTCTCACTTTTAAAGAATGAATAGCCTTTTGAAGAAACTCTCCAGAATAAAGAAGAGGAAGAGAGACTAGAATAATCAGCAGCATCAACCAAAGGAAGAAATCCAAAGGAAACAGAGAGACCGAGGAAAACATAAAAACAGATGCTATTTAAAAGGAAAAAAAAAAACAAAAAGTTTTTATATATCATGGTCAAAATGAATACTGAAAGGTAAACTTGAACAAAATTTCTAGAAGGTATAACAGATTTATTTTTTTAAACTGGAAAATAGGAAGACAACCATTAAGGATTTGGGTTTTAAAAGTCCAACATTCAGCTAATAGGAGTTCAGGAAGAGAAAATATATGGCATAAAATTACTAATGATTAACAAGAGAAGGTTTTCCAGACTGGAAGGACACATGTGTCTGCAGTCAAAGGCCTAGAGTATGCTGGAAGAAGACCGGAACCAAGGCGACTGGGCATGAAATACGGGATCATCAGAATGGAAGCTCCTAAAAACATCTACAAAAAAAAGTAGGTCATGAACAGACAACAGGAAGTCACCAAGGTTAGAAGAAAACAGTGGCACAATGCCTGCAAAATGTTGAGAAAATACCGTTGTAACTTAGAATTCAGTTGCAGTGAATGAGGACCTGGGATGGGAGGGAGTGGTGGTCACTGAATAGAATATAGGAAAGGTGCCAGAAGAGGAAATATGAAAAAACTAGTTTTTATTCCCAACTTTGGTCCTAAATACAGAGACATAGGCAGGAATTAGGAGAACTCCAGCATTACTCTGAAACACTGGAGCTCCTGAGAACAAGCTTTCTTTTTTGCTAATACCATTGAGTTGGAATCAAGAAGCTGACCACAGTTATAAAGTCTGACTTTGCATTCCTGAAAAGATAGTGTACTATTTTTTTTACATAGATGAGACATATAAAATATGGATCAACAGGTGATAGGCTATGATAAATTACAGCCAAATACCCCTTCTGAAGTCAGATTTGTTTATACTTTGTACATTGATAGCAAACTTTGCAGGTCCTAAAAATAACTAATAACAAATGACTTTTTTTTCTATGAACTAATGATGCAGCATTCAACTATCTTGTATGACAAAATAGAAAACATTCTCTTGCCTCTTAAGTTATGTTGGAAAACATTAGCTAACAATTTCATGAGAGGATGTGATTTTAGATGCTAATTCTTACTAAAAGGAATAGTAACAACAACAACAACAAACTAAAAACAAACAAAACAAAACAAAAATAAGAATAAAAGCTTTTCTTGGTATTCTAGCATTATTTTACAAAGGATACTCTTTATCACAGTAATTGATTCCCTCTTTTACACTGGGAATATTATACTTATTAAATGACTAAAGGATAAACTTAGGTAACAGTGGAGCTATAGTTCTTTCAGAAGAAAGGTAAATAGCTCTGAGTGCCAAGAATACTCACTTGGAGCATTTCTTTGTACCCTCTCATTATTTCTGGCTACCTAATTGACAGTGCTCACTGCTTCCTTCTGGAATCACTTCAAATCTGCACTGAGTGTCCCTAATATTACCCCAACGACCAGGGGGAAAAATGAAGAAAAAATTCTCTTCACTTTATTGACAAGATATGTTGAATGGGTGATAGCATTAGTTTTTTTTTCCTGCTAAATTTTCAGACTATTTTGATAATTGGGGAAGACTATTAATAACAGAGTAACAAGTGTGAAATAAGTATCATAAATTTTCCTACTGAAAATGAGAAGAGTTTCCAGAAAGAAACTAAAAGCAGAATTAAGGCTGAGTTACTGAATGGGCTATTTCAGGAGTTCTCAACTCATTCCTGATGATGACAGGTAGCCTTTCATTTCCCTTAAGCGATCTTTCTTTATTTCACAAATGTTCTTCATTGTTTACCATGTACATAGCATTGTGCCAGGTACCTTGGAAAAAAATAAAGGGGGTGGGGACAGCTGGTGCTTTTCTTCAAGGCAGATGGGGAAATCTATGGGATTTAATAGTAGGGATACCTATGAGGAATTGCAGAGCAGGAGGGACTAGGGAAACTAAGAAGGAGCAATTAAGTTGTGAATAGATGGCCAGAGCCACACTTCATTGGGTAATGAGTGGAATGGGATTTTCAATCCTGATCCCCTCTTCCCTGACAGTACCTTTGTGATAAAAATAGATGTTGTAGACAAAGTTCAAGTGGGCAATAAGAATCTACCAGCTGACTATGATTAGTTGAGTCTGCCATTGAGGGGTAAACAATGGGAAAGTGCTAGCTCATCAAGAAGTATCAGGTTCTTCCAGTGAGCAACTAGTTTTTCTGGATGCCGACCATTTATTCTGCCTTCCTTTTGAAAAAAAAAATCTTAATTTCTTTTGTGGAACCTCTTTACAGTCAGATAAAACCACTATGATTGATTGATTCAGAGTAAAATATACCATTAATCATGTGTGAGCTGCTAGAGAGAGAGATGTTCTCTTTTCATATTGGGTATATAACCCAGAAATTGGTGACACTAGAATTCTGATACTGGTCTTGTCCCAACATGGGTGGAAGCTGAGAATGAAGCCTACAGTGGGGAGTTCAGATAAAGAATCTATGGACAACCCAACTACTCATAGTGTTCTAATTGGAACGATGTTCCTCACCCACATAAACACATTAATAGGGAATGGGGCAGTAAAATCTTCAATATACTTATGAAGAAGAAGTCCGTACAGGAAAAGATTTTATCAAGTGTGACAAAAGTGTGTAATGGTTGTTTGTGGGTGTATACTATTCTTTACTTTTATCATCCACGATGTCAAATTGTGCCCTTTAAATTCACTCAGGACTATTTTCAGAGTTGGCTATCAATGAAGGAATATCCTTGGGTAAATAGAAAGTCAAACTGGCAAATGACAAGGATTGTGATTTTTGACACATACAACTCAAGAAGCAAAACCAACCAAACAGGAAAACGGGTGAAAAAGAAGGCACATCTGATGGTGGAAACATACAACTTCATAAGACTGCTGGGTATTTTAAGTGCTGATACGTCATGCGAGTACTTTTATTTAAACCACAGTGACCAGTGTTTTCCTGAAAATAAGTATGCCCTCTAAAAAAGAACAATATGTAATTTTGGACCAGTGCAGGTTTAATCACACCTGCAGAGATGCAATGTTTCTAAACCCCCCCCGTTCATAGATTTCATGAAGACCCATCCCTCCTACCCCCTCCACATTCTGAAAACACAAGCAAATCACAACAATGCACAATCCCTGAGGAACAATGTAACTTCTGAGCAAGAAGCCAAATGGAGAAAAGAAGCCTGATTGTATTAGAAGAGGGTTATTTTCTTAAACATTAATTTTCCTACCATAGAGTGATCACAGAAGCAACCTAGTAACACTAAAGTGGCTCTCTTTTAGCTTTTGCTTATTTGTTTTTTAAGAATCTGTTTAAGAGAATCTGCTTAAAAGCCAAATACAATGATAAATGTTTACTGATAAATCTTCCAGGTGGATCTACTTTCAAGGAAAGTCAATTACAAGCCTCGTGTCTCTCCTTTAATTATACCCTTTAATGATCCTCTTCCTTTCCCAGAAAATTAAGCCACAATAACTTAGGCTGAGAATGACCTAGTAATCCTCATAATCACGCTGCAATGACAGATAAAAAGATCAAAGTGCAGGTGCACTGAGAAATGGGGGTTTCCATCCTACAACAATGGGAACTCACCACTAGCGGATCTAAGGTTCTTTTAGCTTCCAAATTTCTGAATCCTATATTTAAAAAAAATTATGGTTTCCTTATGAACAAACTTCCCTCAATTTTACCCCTTACAATTGCTTCTAAACATCACTAGTTCTTCACATTTTGTGCCTATGTTTCTACATATCCAATAAGTCATTAATTTTAGAAATTTGATGAATTATGTTGAAATAGCACTAAGAAGTTCCCAAGCTAGTTAATAAGCTATTGTCTTCAATACTGAATGGAGAAAAATTTAGGGATGGAAAATTAGATATAAAGAGAATCTGACAGGCTTGTTGGCGCATGCCTGTAATCACAGTGGCTCAGGAGGCTGAGGTAGGAGGATTGCAGGTTCAATTTAGCCTTAGCAACTTAGCAAGACCCTGTCTCAAGATAAGAAGTTTTTAAAAGGGCTGGGGATGTGGCTTAGTGGTTAAGCACCTCTGGGTTCAATCCCTGGTACCAATAAATAAATAAATAAATAAATAAATAAATAAATAAATAAATAAATAAATAAATAAATAAATAAATAAATAAATAAATAAATAAATAAATAAATAAATAAATGAATAAATAAATGAATAAATAAACAAACAGACAAACTGATGTAAATATATTTATTAGAAAGCAAATTAGACAGTTAGTAGGGCCTTCCATAAGAGGGATATTGCTGCTGGATGCAGTGGGTCATGCCTGTAATTCCCGAAATTCAGGAGGCTGAGGCAAGAGGATCACAAGTTCAAGGGTAGCCTCGGCACCTTAGTGAGAAACTGTCTCAAAAATTTTTTTAAAGTAGTAATTTTTCGAAAAGGACAATTTTGAAACAGTAATATTCCAGAAATAGCTCAGTAGTAGAACATCCAGGCTTTAATCTCAGTATTGCAAAAAAAAAGAAAAAAAAACCTGGTGTATTAACATTCTCAGAAAATAAGAGAGAAAATCTAGAAATAGGTCAAAGCTGAAATGATGACACCTTGTTCACCAGGGACCTACACTCCATCATCTTCCTGCCTCACCATCTTAACATAAGCCTTAGAAGGCCATTCAGATTACAAGATGGTCTCTGATGCTCCAGCCATCATATAAACATTCCCAAGTCAGTATTACAGGAAGAGGAGCAAAGGTAAAAGTTAGGGTTCTGAGGTAGGAGCTCCTTCTGCTTACATTTCACTGTCTATACCCATCTCTAAGGGATTCTGACAAATGTAGTCTTTTGGTTAGGCAGATGCCACCCAATGTAATTAATTATGCCACTTCATAATCTTAATTATTTTTTAATTACTAAATTAAAAAATCTGTTAAGGATATTCAGTCAGCACCAGCAGTCCTTGGCACAGCACAAAATCATTAATTTCTCAATATTAGATGAAATTTGATCCAATGTGTTACTTACAGTTTCTCAGATGAAGAAACTGAGAGCTCTAAGATGAAGTGTTTCCCAAACTACAAAATTGTTTAGTCAAAGATCTAAGTACAGCATTTAGACTTTTGATATAACATTAAAATCCAGACCTAAACCAAGAAAACAAACTCCAATAAGTTTAGCCCAGGAAATTCAACTAATTAAGATGAATAATAACACATCTGTGTACCTGGGTGAGACCCCATGACTCACTTCAGGCTTTACGGTCACAATGGTTCACAAGCTACGACAACCACCCTCTTTGGTTATAAAGTGAGAATCACCATATTCATCACAGGTCCTGTACCTGTTTATGTGGACCCAAATTACTAACAAAACAGCAGAATGAGAGATGAACTGTCCAATGTAATAGGACGAGTTACTGTTAGTAGAACAGAATGTTCCATGCTCATGGGCAAAAACTGGTACTTGAATTTCATGAGTCACTCTAGGGCTTTTATAGTGATGGCTTTTAAAACACACAGAAACACATTACTGTGGTGTCTCGTGAAATTGACATTCTCAAAATAGCAACCACCATTACATAAAGGACATGTGAATGTTTGGTGGGGGCCTAGTGTTACCTTTTAAGGCATACCTCTTATCTCTTCTTTGACTCTGGCCAACACTTCCCCAGACTTTCTTCCCAACTGCATTCACAACCAACTCCAGTCTGTGATCATGACTCATACTGCATGCTTTCTTCAGCCCTTGGAGCCTCATCATTAGGCTCCTGACCTCCTATGTTAGTTGTATTCTGCCTTGAGCTTCTGGAAGGTGGGGTCTCACTCCTGCTTTATTTTTCATAACATTCAGCATGCAGTGATGGCGTTCTGGTTGTCCTTTACAACATCCCAGCACCCTCTCAACCAGTCTGCCTGCCTCCACTGGGTCTAGGATCATCTTATCTGACCCCTATTCACAACTGAGGTCATCTGAGTGATTTCTCAAAGTGACACAACACAGCAAGCCCCATTTATACTTCTTCGCAGGTGCCCCTCTGACTATAGACATTAACTTTCTTAGAAGGTGCCTTCATCTGCACTCAGACCTAGTCTTTTTCCTTAGTTCACTTTGAATCCCAGGTTCTGATGCACAGGAAGTACTCAACAGGGTGAAAAATAAGTGAATGTCAATTTTCATAACTAGACTTGGATAATTTTCTTGAAATGCTTACAACTTGTCTTAATAGATCTGGTCTCAGTTGATTCTGTCTTCACAGAGGTAGGCATAAGACTTAGATATAAATATTGTCACATGACCTTTGTTTTTTCAGTTGTCTTTCTGGAGCCCAGAGCTACCCTGTCAGTAGGAAATTCAGTCTCTCTCTCCTTAAAAACTCCCCAGTCTTCAAATTTTCCAAGAACCTCAGGGGTTAGTCAGTCTAAAGCAGACTCTTATTCTAAACTTCTGGTGGGAAGCTGGTCAATTATCATGAAGGTTCTAAGCTTGTCACGTGGTATCTGAGTTGAACAATGGTCCTGCTCAATCCTGTATCTGTGAAGCCAGGTATCCCAAGCTTCCAAGGGTGGCCCTGTCCTGGACTGGAAAACTGTAGTTCTTTGGTTTCACTTGTTCAGTGAAAATCAGCCCAGTTTCTCCCCCAACCCTTTAATCTCTCCAGGGACTTTTGCAATGATATTCCTCCTAAGAATAGAACAGATAAACTGCTGGGATCCATTCTAATTGTTTCCCTTACCTCTAATTGCAGAGAGAAGGTTGGTGGAGGGTTTTAGCCTCTGCTGTCTGTAGACACCTGAATTTCTTGGGTAATTCTGTCCACTTTCAACTTAAATTATACAAATGATTGGGGCAACTTCTTGTCACACTCCTCTATCCAGGTAAAGAGATGACTATAGGTGTAACATTTATATAACTATGGAACTATTGGAGTTACTTGTAGGTCTGACTGTCTTTCTCCTTTTTTATCGGCATCAGGGATTGAACTCTGGGGCACTCAACCACTGAGCTACATCCCCAGCCCTTTTTAGAGACAGGGTCTTACTGAGTTGCTTAGTGTCTAGCTGTTGCTGAGGCTGGCTTTGAACTCATAAACTTTTTACCTCCGTCTCCTGAGTCACTGAGATTACAGGCCTGTGCCACAGCACTTGACTGGCCCACCCTTCCTTCCTTCCTTCCTTCCTTCCTCCCTCCCTCCCTCCCTCCCTCCCTTCCTTCCTTCCTTCCTTCCTTCCTTCCTTCCTTCCTTCCTTCCTTCCTTCCTTCCTTCCTTCCTTCCTTCCTTCTTTCCTCTCCTTCCTCTCCTTCCTCTCCTTCCCTCCCTCCCTCACTCCTGTACTTCCTTCTTTTTTCCCAGGGCCTTATGCATGCTAGCCAAGTACTCTACCACCAAGCTGTATCTCCAGCCCTTGCTTTTCTAGAAATGGATAAATATATGAACTGTCAGCAGGTTTTCTGATAATAGAAAAGGGGACAATAGGTGGGGCATAGTGACACAGGCTTGTAATCTGGGGCCATTTGGGAGGCTGAGGCAGGAGGATCACAAATTCAAGGCCAGCCTAAGTAATTTAGCAAGACCCTATCTCAAAATAAAAAATGAAAAGAGCTCGGAATGTACCTCTGTGGCAGACTGTTCCTGGGTTCAATCCCCAATACCAGATGGGAAAAAAAATAGGGCATACAGATTTAGAATTTCTGCATCTCCAGTAACTCTCTCAACTGTTCATGAAATTACTCTTTAAAATTAATAATGATTTCTCCAAATACTTTTATTTTAGGAACAATAACTTATACCATAAAGGCAGGCAGAATTAGGGCAATTGAGCACCTTTTGTCCTAAAGGTCCTTTCCTGATCGGCCAAGGACATCATGAATCTAATAATTTACCATTTTTTAAAAAGCACATGGCCTACCAATCCAATGAGACAAAAAGAGATTCATTCTGAGGTAAGGATTAGGCATTGCATGGTCACATTTGAGTTGGAGAGCATGACTATGAAAACAATAAATTTCAATTAGATGACAAAGTTAGCCATAGGTCACAATACCAACAGTGTCTTTCTCACTAAGAATTGGTAAAGGCAGACTTAAAATTCACCTTCTGTTTGTTTAAAACAGCTCTCTGGAATCCTTGCTTCAAATGTATCCATCTAATTGAGTTTATATAATCCAGGGCAAACCACCCCCAAATTGAGGCTTAATTTATTGAACTGCAGTGACTCTGAAAATGAAGATCTGCCCCACGTTTTTTTTTCCTGGTGCTGAGGATTGAATCCAGGACCTCCTATATACTGGGTAAGTACTCCACCATTCAGTTACACTCCTAGCCTCCTTCCCACTTTTTAAAAAATGTATAGTTTTAGTTGTAGTTGGACACAATACCTTTATTTTATTTATTTATTGTTATGTGGTGCTAAGGATTGAACCTAGTGCCTCATATGTGCTGGGTGAGTGCTCTATCACTGAGCCACAACCCCAGCCCCTCCTCTCCACTTTTTACTACCTCTGAAACCCAAGTGTGATTTACAAGTGTGCCTTGCAATCAATGGCATCTTGAATTTAATGCAATAAAGTAATTCAATGTCATAATTGAATCCAATGGAAATAATTAAATCAAATATTTTAAAATGTAAATAGATAATCTAGAAATTGTCCAAGCACCCAGGTTCCAGCTCCAGGATCAGGATTTGATCCTATTACTGTGTAGGCAGAGTAAAGCAGAGACCCAGAGAGCAGTGATATTCTTCAAAGGGGGAAAAGCAGTTTGCTGAAGGTGAATAATGCAGTGCTATAGTTCTCAAATGTGGGTTCTTCCCCAGAGCCCAGCACTAGCAACAACGGCACTTGTAATTCTCAAGTCATAATGCAAAATTCTCAGGTCTCACCTCTGTGCATGAGTTGGAAAATCAACTCATAGTATAGCTAGCTTAATGAGACATTTAATCAGCATTTATTCAGTATATCTGAATATGGAGGAAACTAGTAACATACTGACATTTCAGCCCAGAGTTAAGATGGTCATAAAAGCTAGGCATGGTGGCCCCTCTTGTAATCACAGCAGCTTGGGAGGCTGAGGCAGAAGTATCACATGTTCAAAAGTAGCCTCAGCAACTTAGTGAGGCCCTCAGCAATTTAGCAATACCATGCCTCAAAATGAAAAAAATCAAAAAGGGGTGGGGATATGGCTCAGTGGTAGAGTATCCCTGGGTTCAATCCCCTAGTACCAGAGGGGGAAAAAAAACTAAAAGGAGGAAGATAATCCATAATCAGTGCAGGCAAGCATTTTAAATTCACTCAGTTCCTAGTTTCTGACTTCATATATGTCAACACAGTCTCTAACTCAAAAGTTTGTTTCCCAAGTGGCTGGAATACAAGGGAAGCATGAACCCATCAGACCAATATGGCATGCTGCCTACCTGTCAATACAGTTCTCACTCTAAGAGTATATATGTTCTTGCTCTCGTATTATGTGACTTCTGAGTGTTAGTAACAGCACTGAATCCAACTGGGTTCTAAGCAAATCCAATTGCAGGACCTGGAAAACTAAAAGTTTGTCTCTGCAATTTGGGAATATTATGAAGACACAGCTCAAAAGGGCCCACTACATACCCAAGGCATTTAAATGGACAATTTACCCTGTGAAGAGAAGTGGAGAGTTAAGGGCAATTAGGTCAAGATTGCAAACTGGCATTCCTCAGACCAGATCTGCCCCACAAATGTGGTTTGTTTGGCCCACACACATTGTTTAAAACTTGGGAAATTTCACATACAATTTTGGATTTCTTCCTCTCATAAGAAAGCTAAAGGTTTGACAGTAGGGAGCCCACAAGACGATGCTTCAGGGCTAGCCTGCACCTAGCCCTGAAGACCAGGGTCCTAAGGTCCTTACTGTCATACTTGGCCAGTGTTTCCTTTGTCATGCCTGCCTAGTGCTGGAACATTTGAGTTTGAGGACCACTGTCCTATAAATCTATTTTTCATGAAAAAGATGATTATGCTAATTTGAATCAAACAAATTACTAAGAAAATTAACTATTTACTTCATATGTTTCTAGCTATTTGTGTGTACATGTGAACAGGGATATAGAGGCAAATTATCTTTCAAAATAGACACGGGTTTGGGATAAAACTTGCCAGTTAGAGTAGAAAGACTAACATAATTGGTCCCTAATCTGCCACCTACTAATGTAAAATTATTCTTGAGCCTCAGTGTTTTATGGGAATAATAATATCTAACACACACAGGACTTATTATGATGCAAAAATTGAATCAGATAATATATACTCAAGTTCCTGACCCCACAGAACCTCACAAATATTAGTTGAACTGAATTTTGATAGTTTTATTGACTACATTTTACTTTAGGAATTATTCTTAAGATACACTTGGGAAAAAAATGGAACTTTTGATAGCCTTACATTGTGACGAGATAAAGGAATTGACATTGATTGACTATCAACTATAACTGAGGTATCATGCTTTACATACATTGTCTTATGGAAACCTCACAGCAATACCAAGAATTAGTGCTGACCCTCTTATACACATTAAAATCCCAGGGCTCAAAAACGTCCAGGTATCTTACCCAAAGACAACACAGCAAGTCTTGGTAACCAGGGTCCATCTTACTCCAAAGCTTTTACCTCACATGTAGTTACTTTAATGCTTTTCAAGGGCCTGATTATAAGAATTACTGTCAACTGGTTAAAAACACAAACGCTCTGACTCCTTCCCAACTTTACTCACTTGGAGGAATCTATGGGGAGTTACCTTGGAATCTACATGTTTTATCAGAGCCCAGAAAATTCTTAATAATAGCATGATTGAGAAAGCTAAGACATAGTGGAAGTAAACAAAAGAACTGATTTGTATTATACTCAGTGGAAGAAAGAAGAAATGTATGAAGGAAGGGAGGATGCAAGAAGAGAGGAAGGAGGAGGAAGAATGGAAAGAAGGAAGGGAATGAGGGAGGGAGGGAAGAAGAAGAAAGAAAGTGGGGAGGAAAGTAAGAAAAAAGAGAGAAAAAGACCCTGGGATTAAAGTCTAGAGCATCTGCAGGACCAGGAAAACGCACTTAGTTAGATGGACACTTTTTCTAACTGCAACCAGCCTGTTTACTGCAAACCTACCAAGCCAACCAACAGGAAGCCTAGCTTGACACTGCATAGGAGTAAAGCACTTTGAACTACAGACATCTTGTACACCAAATTACATACTGTGATACACACTGTATTTGAGCTGTTCCACAATACAGAAGCCAATTATTCTTGGCACATACTTCTGTCATGCTATCCAAATCACCATCCCTCACATGTGGAACTGTGCCACATCAAACGCACCAAGTCATAAATTCCTTAAACTCTGAAATGAAAGTCCAAAACTAGGGAAAAAGATAGTTCACTCTGCACAACATGTAGTAGAAAAGATGCATGCTTAACTTGGGGCTGCTGGATCTATTATGAAAAACTGCGACAGCAAAATTCTGCCTGAGCTTTTTTTCAGGGTGTAAACGGAATTCTTCCAAGGTAATTCAGTGTAATCATTGCATCAGCAAATCTTAGTAAAGATATTTTATTTTGGTATTCTTATTTTCTTTTGACAAATACAAGTTATTGTCAAAGGGAATAAATGGGTTTTTTCAACAAACATTTACAACATCACCCTTCCTTGGCCATAGTACTTAAGATGAATTATAGCATGTGTGTATGTTTACACACACATGTATTATGTGTTTGTGTGTGTGGCAGGGGTGAAAATTGGGCATGGGAAGATTAGAAACAGGACTTAGGGCAAAAAGAATAGGTCAGTATCTGGACTTTATCTCCTGGTTTGAAGAGAACCTTGTATAGTGCTTCCCAAAATTCAACCTTAAAAAAAGTTAACAAATTAGGGATTCAGTAAAGTAGTTCCCCCTTATCCAAGATTTTGACTTATGTAGTTTCAGTTACCCATAGTCAACTGTAGTCTGGAAACATTAAATGAAAAATTGTAGAAATAATTCATGTTTTAAGTAACCTTTATTATGGCATATTCTTTTAGTTGTTTCTAATTTATTATTACTTATTGTTCTTAGTCTCTTACTACATCTAATTTATAAACTAAACTTTATCCTAGGAATGTATTTATAGTAAAAGAGCATTGGATATATAGGTCTTGGTACTATCTGTAGTTTTAGGGTCCCACTGGGGGTCTTGGAACATATATTCCATGGCTAAAGGGAGATTACTGTGTGTGTGTGTGTGTGTGTGTGTGTGTGTTATGTAAGCATACCTATACTAAAACAAATTTCCATAATATAATTTCCTGTGTGTGATAACACTTTTATTTTTCTACTCTATCCCATTTATTCTTTTCTAACAGCTGGTTGTGACCCATGAAGTTGATGCCATATGCATGAATAGGCTGTGACCCTCAGTTGAAAGGCACTGTCCTAAGAAACATTAATCATTCAAAAAAAATCTTTACTAAACCTTGTATGTGCCATGGGTTATGCTAGTCCTTTGGGTACAGCAGTGAAGAAAGTAAACAAAGTTCCTCCTCTCATGGGTGAAACAGTCATTAAACAGCAGCAACAATAAAATGTGTTGCACCCTTAGAAGCTCTGGGAAGGAGACCTCACTGGATCGGAAGCATTAAATGGCCTTGCTCCTGGATGCTAAGACAGGGAAAGCCCCATGTAAGAGCAGTCAGGCAGCAGTAAGAGCACTGTGACCTACTCATGCTGAGCACCAGAGGATGCAGGAGCCAGGCAGCATTAACTGGGCTGAATGACCACTGTCCAATCACATGGCCAGATGTACAGGCTGGAACAAGGCTTCCCTTCCTCCCTTCCTTCCACCTTCCCTCCCTCTCTTCCTTCCACCTTCCCTCATTTCCTCCTTTCCTTCCTTCCATGCACACCTATGAATGCCCCACATCACACCTATGGATACAGCAGACAAGAGTCATCCTCACCAGCAAACAAAATATAAATGGAAAAATGGGGCAGTGGTGTGGAACTGATTGTAGGAAACTTCATACACTATATCACTTCTCTTTTATGAATTTAGATTCTGATATTAGCTGATTTGATTAAATCACCTTTTCATTGTTGTTTTAAAGTACTAGGGATAGAACCCAGGGATTTGCACATGTTGGGCATGTGTTAAGTGAGCTACATTCCCAGCTCTTTTATTTTGAGACAGGGTCTCACTAAGTCACCCAGTTTGGCCTCAAACTTGGAATTCTCCTGCCTGACTCTGGAGTAGCTGGGGCTACAGGGGTTGAAAATATATCAGTAGACTTCTACATTAATTCTACTTCACAAATTTGTTAAAATTAAGGTTCCTTTATTCAACTGGAGGTATGCTATATTATCAGAATAAAACCAATCAACCAAAAAAATCACTTATAAAAATAAAACCCTCATTATTATCTCATGGAGATGGTGTCCTCCCCCCCATCCATTAGCCATTGAAGCTCCCAACAACTCAGCTATTTTACCTGTATTATTTATTTGTTTAGTTCTAAGAACTACAAAGCTAAGAGGTACATTCTGTTAGAAAGGATGCCCCAGGATACAACAAAAGCAGATTAACACTGTTAACGTAGAAGATTAATCCCTAAAACAGATGCCCCTGTTTGACTCCTGATTTTTATTATTTGTGTGACCCTGGTTTAGTGTTCAACCTCTCTGTGCCTCAGTTTCCATGACTATAAAATAAGAACAATGGTGTATCCAATCTCACAGATTTATGGTGAGATCACGAAAGTCCTTAAGATAATGTGGCACATGGTCATCACTCAGTAAATGGCATTACTTATCAAGATATTGAGCGTAATTAGGCTACTGTTAACTGTTACTACCATATATGAGGGAATTCTCTCCTCCTTTCCCAGGAAATTACTTTTATATTTGATTTTACATTTCATCTTTTATATTTGATATATCCTTCCCACCCCCACTTTCAATATTCATGTTTTAAGGAAAAAGTGTGGAAGGAAAGAAAGTTTCAAAGATGATATAAAGATTCAAGTCTATTGGTTAAATGAATATTAGACCATAAAGGACTACAAAAAAAATTTTTCAAAGAAGTATATGTTGAGGCAGAAAAAGATTCATGACATTTTTTTAAGCAAAATATAAATGTATGCAAACATTTTGAAGTCTTGGCAGCACAATATCAAGCTGGTATGAATCATTACTAAAATATGGAAATTCCTTTCTCAGATTAATGTGGTATATTATCTTTAGTGGGTGACCATTGTGAACATTTGGGGCATACAAAGACCTCATTTGATTCCTTCTTTATGTCAATCTATGTTCCAAATGAAAGGGTCACTGGGGGGTTGAGGTCTGAGTTCCTGACAGCATGTATATTGTTGTTTACAATTAAGCTATGTGCATGTTATGTTTTCCAAATGTAACATATATACTAAGGAAAGTCTGGTAATTAGGCTACTACATTAACTGTTACTACCATATATAAGTCTGGTGGAACTCCCTGACCTTACTTGTCATGGTTTACTCCTCAGGAAACCCACACATTTTGCTGAACATTTTTATCATAGCATTGTATAAAGCCACAATCTATGATTACATAAGTAATACTACAATATAGTGTTTTGAGGAAGAATGTTCAAGATATTGAAGTGGCTAAAGCTATGTACAATCTCTCATTGTACAGTCAGAGAAAACAAAAAGTAATGATGTTCTGAAAGCTCATCCTTCAGATTTGTACAATGCATATGCTGCATGCAATTTACATTGAATGATGAAGGTGATGAACATGTTTTTGCCTTCTAACCCTGATTTATCGAACTTGTGCCAGCTCAGACTTGCACAGACAGATTTTTAAAATAACATCCACCAGGAACATGTGCAAACGTGCTCCATGAACATCTAGGTACATGCATTTTACTACCTTTCCTTTCTTTTTTCACTCTTGAGTGCTTTTAAGAATCAGCATCATGGCAATAAAAGGAACCCACAACTGCCCAATTATTGAATTCTAAAGCAATGTGTGCTGGAAACACCCCTCCAAGTAAGTTTTAAGAGGGTCAAAAGGAAGATGCTCTGCACGTACCACACGGGCACAGGAATTCTGTCGAAAGGAGATACCAACACACAGCTGCTCAGATGATGACTCTGCAGCCAGGCAGAGGTGGGAGAAAGAGAGAGCTGGTCTGACAGGCACAACAGCTGGCAGGGCTGGGGGTGGGGAGTGACAAAGTGTAAAGGCAGGAAAGACAACAGGAACAAGAAGGGTTTCACACATGCTGCTGAGATAGACCTATTCCAAGTTTCTATGTTTCAAACACGTTTTTTTTTTGTTTGTTTGTTTGTTTTGTTTTTAGTTCAAAGAAAACAGCACTTTGCAAGATGAAAGGTTGCTTACGGTACCTAGTTCTAAATAATTAACAGCTGTTGGTAATTATTCAATATACTCATTAGCAACAATAATGGTAAGACTAAATACCAAAAAAAAAAAAAAATACTTTACAGTACACAGTGGCTCTATGTGCCAAATCCTTCATCTGAACTTAATTTCCCTACATTTAGTCCCTATTATTTCTTTGGTTTCCTGGTACCTGTACCCAACATTCTGGGATTCCATTTCTCAACACAGGAGCTATAAAATTCCAAAACTGGTCCCGAGTTGAAATACTCTCACTTATACATGCCAGGTCTTATTTGCAAATTAGTCTACTTTGGAGTCTCAGTGCTACTCATTATTCAATTTATTAGTAGATTAATCTTCCTAGGAAAACTGCATTTGCCAAAATATCCTATGCCCATCTCTGTTCAAACACTGCCTATTGACTTAAAATTAATGTCCCAAATATCTCAGTTAGGCCAAGGCTTTGAGGTCTAAATTCCTCCTAAGGTCTCATTCAGATGGACCCTTTGCTACAGAACTGACCCACTTACACATGATTCAACATCTGTGTATCACATTTGGGGTGTCTGCTCCTATTTATCTATTTACATTTTTTATCTCTATGTCCTAATTTAAACCTTACTTTTTCAATGAAGCATTTCCTGTCTAGGCTAATTCTCAAGATCTTTTTTTCTTCTTCCTCTTTTTTTTTCTTTTTCTTTTTAGTGGTGGTGCTGGGGATTGAATTCAGGGCCTCATACATTCTAGGCAACTGCTTTACCACTGAACTACATCCCAGCTCTTATCTTCCTCCTTGCAGTACCTACATGATTTATTGGTCCTATTATTTATTTGAGAATTACAGAATTGTTGCTGTAGTGGTTATGCCAGCCAGATCTGTATCTTGTCAACTGGTAAATGTTCAAGATTTTTACAGGAGAATTCTTAAATCAGTAGTACCTTATAATCGGCCATGGTGGCAATATTTACACCAGAGGAATGGGAATGGGCAAACATTACAGATCAGGGCTTTTTGGGTTTATTTTGGGGGTAGGTTTGTGGAAGGGAGCAAGGAGGAGAATTGGTGGGCTAATATGCAACAAAATAAAATTCCTAATCCAACTACACTTCCTACCCTTAAAATACACTTTCAACTCCTTACCAAACTCTACTGTATACTTTTATTTTTTTATTTTCCCACATTTTTTGGTGCTTTATAATTGTACATAATGGTGTGATTTGTTGTTACATATTCATACATGTACATAAGATAACAATGTAATTTGGCCAATATCATTTAGGAGTATAAATGATATTGGCCAAATTGGCCCTTTACTTCCCTTTATCCCTACAGTAGAAGTTTAAATATTACCAGAACTAAATAATCCATGGCCTCTCAAGATATTAAATTCTAACAAGAACATGTGTCCACATACACAAAGCAAATTAGAGGCCCCGTAGCAGCTAGCTGTATGTCTTGATCTTTGCGTCCTTCATGGTATCCAGCATAGAGTACAACGAAAAGCATCCAGTTACCTTTACTGCTTTAGATTCCAGGGTTTTGTGTCATCCTTTAATTTTCAGCCTTCTTCAACTTAATGGCTATTCCTCAATCATCTCACATATTTTTTACCTTTGCAACTTTTCTGAGACTACTTCTCTGCCTTGGCTGGCCCATGCTGATTGAAGCCCTCCATTCACTATTTAGCCTTTGTGGCTTTAGCAAGCCTCCCCTAATATGCATTGCATTTGGATTGTGTGTTGATTTATCTACCTCTGCACTATACAGCAGTGAAATAGAATTAAGGCGCTTCTATTTCACGTTCAATCTTTTTGCCAATTTTCCAGATATTCATTTCCCAAAAACCAATAGATGTTGCCTTAGGTCCTATGGCAAAGGCATGATCATACTGATAGTATTATACTTAGTTTCTAAAGAATAATCAACAAAAGGAATTATTTGATTTATGTGTTTATTTAGGTTTTCGCCTATGTCTCAGGGTTTATCTCTAAATTACACATAGTCTTCCCTCTGTCTTTAGCATTCTAAAATAATTATAAAATTCTTTAGATTCTAAAATCATCTCTAATGCTTTCTTTGAGTTTAACATTCTGTCAGCAAATCATCTTGTGATATTTATTTTCTCTGTCAATTCAGGTGATTCATCGATTAAAAATAATCAACTGCTTTACCACCGAACTTCATCCCAGCTCTTCCTCTTTGTAGTACCTACATGATTTATTGGTCCTATTTGATTTTGTAATACCTACATGATTTATTTGAGAATTAAAGAATTACTGCTGCAGTGGTTAAAATCTAAAACTCTTTTCAGGTTATCTTTAATTTCCTTCTGCAATCTGCTGTTTATACATACTCTTAATACTTTATTTTGTTAAAACCCACAAATTCTTTATTCTTATACTATTGTTTTGCCATCAAACTATTGATTCCAAAATGTATGACCTTTCTAATTCATTTGAAACATCAGTTGCTAAGTTTCCTAAGATTTTAATATGGGAGTTCTTAACATTAGCATCAAACCAAACGTTTTGCCTTCATTTCTAAAGCTCTAGTGCATTCCAGACATTATGTCATCTAATATTTACAGATAGGAAATATGCATGCCATTGCAAATCTGGAAACTACTGGATATGCAGGCTCATGTGTCAGATAGATTCGAAGTGACTCATTTTGGAAAAAGCCTGTAGTGAAGCAGTATGGCAAAGCCCCGAGGTTGCTTAAATGTCAGAAGGCCTTGAGTCTAAATTTGGCATTACTGCTCATAAGCTACAAGATCTTAGATAAGTTACTTAAATTCTCTAAGCTTTCTCATCTGTACAATGGAAAAAGGCAGCACTGTTTAATGGACATGGTCTTGTCTTGAATGTACTCTGGTATTTCTAAAACAGTCAGTTCATTAATGCATAACCTTTATAACTTTTGGAAAATATAATCAAGAAGGAACAACTTTTCCAGAACCCAGGCTCTGATTTTGCTCTGAAAAGGGTCTATCTTTAACTAAACATTTCTTTCTAGGTCTCTGCTTCCTTATTTATATATTAATCGTGGTTGATTGATGAATCAAACTTCGCTATTTTTCCTTTCCACTTAATTCTAAGAGATGTTTGCCTGCTACAAGAACTAAGTTCAAACGCTGAGGCAGAGCCTATAGTACAAACATGTGTAACCAAAGCCACAGTGCTCTCAATGCTTCTAGTGTTGGGTTACAACAGTTATAGGAGGTTGAGCTGTTTTGTTTCCATGGCTCATTAAGCCAGGGTTAGACAGTGTCCATAATCAAATTCAATGCACTTATCCTTGCCTCCTCCTATAAAGTAAGGCCAGACCCTCAGGCAAAGACAGACTTGAAAAAAACGTCTCTTGCAACCCCTATGTCTGTGGTAATTCTGTCCATAAAGGAAATTAAAACACCTGAAAAGGATTACATTCTTTTTTTCCTTTTCTCAATGATCCTCTTCCTAAAACTTCCTCTGTCAGCCAACTGCCAGCCCCATTTGATAATTCCCATCCTTCATCAATCTCAGTAGTTTCCTGATACAAATTAGTGTTCAGTGGACCTAAGCCTGATTACAGACATATCCAGACTCTGGGGACTTCTGGGCTTCCTGTTGGGGTGCCTGGAGCAAAGGGCACCTCAATATCACCAGGGCATCTCCACCAACTATAGCCTGGGAGTGTTCCAGGAATGAGAGAGGGAAATTGGGAGACAAAAAGAATGCCAGGGAGGAGGAAGGAGGGAAGGCATTTGTATTTTTGTATTTTGTATTTTCCATCTGGATGGAAAATATTGAAAATCACAGGTAGGATGGGATTGGAGATGGCAGACATTGACAGGAACTCAGGGAGATGGTTCAGAATACTGGCATCAAGGCACAGGACAAAATGGTGAAGGGAAAGAAAACAGTTGGTCCTTATTGTGGTGACAGCATTAAATTTAAGTCAGGGCGGGTTTTTTTTTATTTTGTTTTGTTTTGTTTTGTTCTTTTTAATCTTTGGTGGGCCAAGGAGTCTTGCAGGAGGCTCTGTCCCTGCTTAATTGTCCTGACCTCATCAGCATAATAGAGCAACCCAAATATTCATATATTGAGAGCCAGGGGCTCTGAGCCTGTGATGCACCATTCAGGACCCTATCAGATCCCAGGACTCACATTCAGAATCTTTTCCTTTTATGACTATATAAGAAGGTGGGGGGAGAAGAAGAGGGAACAAGGAGGAAGGGAAGAAAGAAGTAACGAAGAAGTTAAAGATTCCATTTATGAAATGGACAAAGCAAAATTTCAAAAAAAAAAAAGCAAAGACAAAATAAAATGAACAACAAAGGAAAACAAAAATTAGCTAATGTGAGCCAAGTTAGAGATTTACCTGTATCCTTTAAGCAAACACAACCAAAATTCCTACATGGATAATAACTCGTCTTTCACCATCACACTAACCAGGACAGGTTACATGAACATAGTAAATGTACCTTGCAAAACTCCTTCCCCTTTTATTTACTGAATCACAAGAAGTCCATTTAATGTAACCTTTGCTATTTTTCAAGATCAAATGGGATGAAGGAGTGGGTTCTACCTTAATTGTGATTTATGTTTTTGAAGGAGAAGTTGTTTAACATTTTTTCCTTTTCAGAAACAGGTCTTGAAAAAGAGACTCAATGACTACATGTCTTTCTCACGTGGCTGCTTCTCATACCAGTCCATTTGAAATAAGAGTTTTACATAATGCAATTTATTAAATCCACATTTCCTGCCAGACTTTGCTTTATATGCATATGTTCTTTTGTTTTCCTGCTAACATTTCCACAACTCAGAAATAATTCTTTCTGGTATAACTGAAGGATAAGGATATGAAAATCACATCAGCAAAAGATTTTATGGGGTTGGGAAGCTGCCAATCGATGCTGTAAAATAAAGTATGAAGCACAGCTGATATCATCAAGTCTATTCTGTGTGGTTTTAATATTGCTGGGGGGGGGGAGGTGGCAGGGAGTGAAGGCAGAGCCGCCAGAACAATTGGGAGAAGGAAAGAGAATGAAAACATTAGATTAATTATGGAATTTGAAAGCCAGGGCAATTTACACTAAAGAATCGTTTTCAGACTTCTTAACCTCCAAGACATTTTCCAGTCTAGGTAACCTTTTTGAATTACAGCTGGAGATGATGTTCTTGGAGCTGCCTCTCAAAGCTGAAATCATAACACAGGAGCAGTGTCCCTTCCCAAACCCACAACTTTGTCATTTTCTCAGACACACACATACACACACACATTCATATTCTCTCTCTCTCTCTCTCTCTCTCTCTCTCTCTCTCTCTCTCTCTCTCTCTCTCTCTCTTTCAAGACTCCTCAGTACTGTGCATTTGGGGCTGTGTTGCTTTGTAGCAGCTCCTTTGAAGTGTTTAATTTTCCTCTGGTACTCTATTCATCAACACACATTTAAAGCCTATCAGTTTTAGTTCAGCAATTTCATCCTCAGTGGCTTATATTTTCTCCTGTGGCTTAGGGCCTCTGTCCAGCACCTGGGTGGCACAGTTTATTTTATCTGAATTCAAAAAGGTTAGCAAAATTAAATATTATTTTTCTCCCTCCCCTCCCCTCTTACACCCACCACCCGCGATTTAGGCAAAAGAGCCACTGCAGCAAATTGTGAGTGCATGTTTTGTTTGTGTGTGTGTGTGTGTGTGTGTGTGTGTGTGTGTGTCTGTGTGTTTTAAGTTCAGAAAATACACAAAAGAAAGAAGAGTTCCGTTGAAACCATTGCTTCCCCTTTGCTTCTTTCCCTCTTCGCCCCCCCACTCGCTAGCACTGGCTTTTAATTTTCAAAAGCACTGCAATTGCTTGGTGTGGTTTTGATAGCTGGGGTGCCATTCTCCCTGATGATGACTCTGCTGACATCAATGGCATTCTTATCGTGCCTAGTGCGACATCAAAAACCAGCCCTCAGAGGCTCCTCTTGTTCACAGTGCCTGAGCTCTCAGCAAAATGTGGACTGGATTTAGAAAACTCAAAGGACTGCTCTCTCCTAGCAAGTGCTGAATTCAGCAAGAGAGCCAGCTTCCTGGGCGGCTTGCAGGTTAAGACTTGGTTCCTTAGTGTCCTCTGCTGCAGGGAATCTCTGAAGGAGAAGGGACTGCTAAGTGGAGCAAGGTGCTTCCTTTTTGTCTGACCTTCAAAGATGTGTGTGTCCCTACACCAAGGATAGACACTTGTGGACCCCACTTTCAATCATTTTCTGAATTTAGCCAAAGCCTTTGGTACAAGGTGATTTTCCCTTATGGTGGCCAAGACTCAGTCCTTGAAGTGCTCCTAACTTATTTCCTGGGTCAGAACCAGAACCTAGGTCCAGAAATCAATCCCACATTTACTTTGGACTTCAGCAAGTACATCCTCCCCCTTTTAATAAAGAAAAAAAATAGTTGGCAATGCAAAGAAAATCATTATAGCTGAATAATAATGCTAACAGCCAAATATGAAAACAGTATCACTGAGAAGTAAACATTTTACTCTAAACATCCATGACTTTAAGAGGCCCGATCTCCAAGGCTGAATTTACAAGAGAATCACAAGATACTAAATCCATTATTCACTTCCTACCCAGTGGTTTGGACACAGCTATTAGGGTGATGATGAAACTTTCTCTGCTTGCAGTGGAGATTAACATGGTACCTGAAACATTTCAGAGATGTCTACAACTCAAATTGAGATGTTTAAGGAGTCAAGGTCATTTGGCATGATGACAGAATGGTACATATGTAGGTAGATTTCATTTGCCTGGTCTTCCACACAAAATTATCCTGGAATCTACTAACCATATTATGATCATCCCTCTAAGATTATTAAATCTCCTGTGGTCAGCTAATTAGGAGAAACTGTTCCAGAGAAAGGTGATTTAACAGTATACAAAAAGGACTGTCATCAATTCCTTTTAAAAATTTTGGAATCAAACATTGAAGGGATACCGGCGTGCATCTTGTTCAACCCTTAACCTTCCTGTGGGAGACTGAGGCCCAGAGGATGTTTTTGTGAAGTATCCAAAGTTACACAGCTCTTAAGTGGCAGGAGTGCCAAACTTAAGCTTTCTCATTCTAACTGGAATGCTCTTTCCACTGTCACATTGCTCAGGATCATTTAAAACCCATGGACAGACCTAAATGTACTTGCCTAAGAAATTTCCATATTTATTTAAACAAAAACAATAGTTATAAATTTCTTGATTAAAGTGGATGTGGGTGAAAATTCAAGGATATTCCTTAACTTCTTTGAGCCTTATTTTCTATAGGTGTTAAATATGAATAATAACTCTGCTGGTTATTGAAAGAATTAAAGATGTTGTTTACTAAGTTATATCACAATACCTGGCACACAGGAGAAACCCCCATAAAGGATAATAATACTGATGAAGTGTGGTGAGCTGTTTCTGTGAACTGTGGTCGCCATTACAAGATGGCGCTGATAAGTGCCGTGGCCTGTGATAAACAACTCCTTATTTTGGGAGAGTTGGAACATAGCTGTAAAACACCCTATGAGAAAGGTCCACGTGGCAGTTGTGTATTGGGGCTTGATGTGCTTTATCAAGGCTGGGGCGCTCGGGTGAAGAAGTAGAAGTAGAAGTAGAAGTAGTAGTAGAGGTAGAAGTAGGAGTAGTAGTAGTAGGAGTAGTAGGAGTAGTAGTAGTAGTAAGAGAAGCTTCCAGAGACACATAATTAAAGGCCTGAATAAACTGTTGAAAGAAGAATCCTGTGTCGTGTCCTCTTTGCTGGCGAGGGGGTAATGGCAATGAAGAGATAAAAAAAATGAAAATCATAAAATTGTTAAGGCCTGATAAAGTAAAATAGAAAGAACAGATGGAGTTTGGTTTTTTTCCCCCTTGTAACTACAGTTAGATGCTCAGTGCCATTGAAATGAAAAGGGCAATATTTCTTTAAGAATTTTTCTAGTTAGAAGTTAATTATCTAAAATGAATATATGAGCATGAATTTGCACTATGAATTTCCACAAAATAGGGTAGAATTCATTTTACGCTGAGTATCTGATTACAGTTAGATGTCAAGTAGCTACAAAACCCAATTTTGTTCATTATTATTATTATTTGTTATTTTTAGATATACATAACAGCAGAGTGTATTTTGACATATTGTACAAACCTGGAGTATAACTTATTCTAATTAGGATCCCATTCTTGTGGTTGTACATGATGTGGCCTTACCCTGGTTGTGTATTCATATGCAAGAATAAAAAAAATTATGCCTGATTAATTCTACTGCCTTTCCTATTTCCTGGCTCCCTTCATTACCCTTTGTCTAATTTAATGGTCCTAATTATGTTCTCAAATGTTTATTAAGGATTATTTTGAAACTGGTCTGTGATAGCTACTTTAAAGGTAAATTATTAAGGGCTGAGCCAGTTGCTCTCTTTTCCCTGAGACAAACTGCCAATGTTCATCTAGGTGACAAGTAGCTTTGTATATAACAAGATAGGAAGCCAATTCAATTGCTTGAACTTAAAAGCAAACCCACATTAAAGACACAAGTGTTTTGGAAAGCCTAGCTGTCCATTTGTGAGACATCACAGCATCCCATAAAGCATATTTTTGCTGTTTACCATATTATGGCAGGATTGAGCTCATTTCATTAATAGTAACATTTATTAATATAAAAATGCTTTTCTCTTCACAGGTCAATAACTTAATATAAAATAACAATATTGTTTAAATGCAGAAACAAATGACTGTCACGTCTATTTAATTAGGTTCACCCAAATTTCATAAGGAAAACCAGAGAGGACTGAGCAAGTTCTAGATTGAATATAAAACAGGGGAACTCAAATGTTGAAAGAAGAGAAAATGAATCACAGAAAGGAATATTCATCTTTATAATTTAGTCTTGAACCAATCAGTTTTGCCTGAGGTGTTGAAGGAATAAAAGCTCCTATTTATAACAGTCTTTAGGTCTTATCTACCTAATAAAGATTTTCACCCAGTCAATATATTAATAAGTTTTAAATGTTTGATATATCTTCTGCTTCTTTCAAGCAAATGGATGAAAAGAGTTTAGTCCTATCTAACACCTCTGAACTATTAAGTAAGGTTACAATGCAGATTCAATCCTGTTGTTTCCTTCCTCAAAATCCTCCTGTAGTCATGCTCCATGCACCTAACCAGCGCTCCAGTGGGCAAGGATGTTTCAATGTGAGAAGAGGTACCACTTTCTAGTTCATCCAGCCCAGTGATCAGCCCTTCAGCTTCTATCTGCCCAGAGATGGTGCCTCTTAAAGATAAACAAAAAGTGCTTTAAACATAGGAAAAGCACAGGGCCATCCCATTGGGTTTCTGTTTAAGGCTGATTTCTAATTTGGTTTCATTCTCTTACAGAGCCTTGTATTTTGCCTTCATGGTGCTTAAGGCATTTCAGTCAAACATTTTGTTTAATGTTTCTTTCCTTACTAGAGTGTCAAGTAAGAATTGTGACCATGTTATTCACCTCTGTATTCCTGTCAAAGTGCCCAGTACACAAATAGTTGGTCAATAAAAAATTGTCACCCAAAGCTGTGTTATATCATGTTTAATAGCTGCTGTTTTGCACAGAAGTAATTTTTGAGAGGATATGAAATAACCCCATGTCCTTATGGAAGACACTGCCATGGTTATTTCCAAACAAAATGGGCATGTGGTATTCTAAAACAAAGTTTTACTGGCTCTTAGTGAAATTTAAAGTAACAATAATAAGGCCAAGGCAACACATTTGCCTGCATCAAAGATTTCTGCACATCCCTGTGGAGGATGATGGCTCTTTGGGTTCTTACTATTTTATTATATTAAATGTATTTATTATATTAAATCTACTACATGTAAGCATGGCTTTAGAATGTGGTAGTTGATCTGTTGAAAATAGCTTTATTTGGTAAAAAATCAAGAGGTGGTAATTTCATTTTGGGCTCTATAATTTTTTATTTTGAAATTCCAAAGTCTGGGAAGATTAGACTCAGTAGAATTTCCCATCAGAAATCAGACTTGAGGGCTTTTGGGTGATGTGTCTTAGAGGCTCCAATTTACAGTCCTTCTTTCTTCTACTTCCCTATCCTTCATTTTGCCTATTTTCTTACTTTCCACAGTTAAAAAAAAAACTTTATTATTTTCAGTGTGCAATTCTTATAGTGCTTGTTTTCACTATAGGTCCAGTTTACTACCTTCCCCAGTAATACATAACTTATTTTACTTTAAGAGAAAATATTAATAATTAAGTCTTAAAATTGTTATTTGTAGCTTGGCACGGTGGTGCATGCCTGTAACCTCAGTGGCTCAGGAGGCTGAGCCAGCAAGACTGTAAGTAATCTAGTGAGACCCTGTGTCAAAATTAAAAAAAAAAAAAAAAAGGACTGGGGATGTGGCTCAGTGGCTGAGTGCCCCTGGGCTTAATCCCTGGTACAAAAAAAAATAAATGAACAAGCAAAAACAAAATCATACAATTGTAATAAGGGGCCTGACACACTTAGAACTCACTCCAGTATTGAAGATAAAACCTTTAAAGATGAAAGTAACTAAGTTTATTAGCATACATTAGACTTCCCAATAGTGTTCCAAGGCATGGGAATCATTAGTGAACCAAAATACCAACTTTCCTCAGTCTTTGCTTCAAGTAGTGGGATGCTAGGTTAGTTGTTTAGTGTTTTCTGTGTCACTGTGGCTTGGTTCCCAGGGGGTGCTTTGGGAGCTGGTGGAACCTTTAGGATGTAAGATCTAGTGGGAGGTCCTTAGCCCTTAAGACAGATTGTGGGTCCCTGGTCCTTCTATCTTTCTTTTTTGTTTGCTGACTTATGGTGTAAACAGTTTTACTCCAAAAAATGTGCTCCTCACCATTGCTGCCTAGCATTCCTACCAAAGGCCTGATTCGGACAACTTGGTCCTGGATTGGAACCTCCAAAACCATAAGCTAAATAAACTTTTTTTTGAGTTAACTATCTCAGCATTAGATTAATGATAAACTGACCAATACAAGGGAAGACTTAACACAAGCCACATCCTTTATTTATTATCCTTTTCATTAGAAATGTAATTATCAATGTGTGCCATTTTGGAAAGTACTGGCCTAAATAACCTTTGCAATGATTCAACACATCTATAAGTTGAAATTCAGAATATGACATCTCAAAACCATTCATAGAACCTTATTCAATGGTACAATAACTTTTAAAATTTCATATTCCATTACAACACATTTTCAGGTGCAGTTTAAAAAATAGTTAATATAACAGAAACATGCAATTAATGAACACACAAAAATAACACCTGCTTCATCCTTCCTTTGCTATTCCTGTTGCATGTACACATATGAACTCCATGGCATTGATGGCATATTGGTAATAAAAATATCCATCCACCTGATTGTGAGCAATGGGATTTAATTCCAGCTTGGCTGCAGAGAATTATTACCTGAGGTCAAAATGATATACTAGAAACAAAACCCATAAGAAGTAGACACAATCATCTTGTTGAACATGTTCAGCCTGCTTCAACAATGGTAGCAAGTCGAGACTGGTCTGCTCAAAGGAGCTCTTCCATAGCACAAATATTTTTTTTTTATTTTGCTGAAACTAATATTATAAACAGTGTATGTCAAAACATATGTTGGCATCAAACATTCTGCTCATCCAACTCTGTCATTCAATTCTGTCATTACTTGGAGAATTGAAAAATTCACCTCAAAAATTTTTGTCTGTCTGCCTGTACACACACACACATACAACTATTCACATAAATTTTTAAAAAGTCTGAAACTTTTGTCATGTACATGAAACACAAAAATAAAAAGTTGAGATTTTGCTGTAAGTGTGACACAGTAAAAGAGAACTCCCCTTATCAATATTATCTCTGGCAAGGATTCATGCTTTCTAGCAGGAATAGTAAAAAGGATGCTGATTTTCCAGTGAGGAGACAAATGACTTTGGAAATAAAAAGACCTAGTTTCAAATTCTAGCTTTGCAAACACATGCAAGTGCATCATCCTATTTGAGTCTCAGTTTTCTCATCTGTACCACAATGGAGACCAACAAGTTGTGAACATTCAAAAAGATGATATCCAACACCCACTACAAATAAGGTTCTCAAGCAACAGAAGACCCTGCATTAGTGTACAGCACTACATTAGAGATAATAGAAAAGTGTAATTTAACAATTCTCTGGTCTGATCCATTCTGATTCTGTCAGTGAACCAGATGTGAGTACACAGTCCCTGTGTATGTCCTTCCCAGATCAGCTCTGCCCAACCCATCCCTTGGGCATAATCTACTTTCCCCAGTTTCCTGGTCAGGGAGCCTTAATAAAGCCTTAGTCATCCCTGCATTATTCTTGTCCTCTTTGCCTGTGCATCCTGGAGGTGAAGGGCCTGGTCTGGGCAACCATCTCTGACTCAACAGGAACCATCCAGAAACAAGTAGGATACATGCAGGCTCTGGTTCTCTAGGCACTTGTGGGTGGCTCTGGGAGTATGAGAGCCCGTGGAGCAAACTTTGACCAATGAGAGACATAAAACACATGGGCAGAAAATGTGCTCCCTGTCTCTCCCCCATACGACATGTTCTAAGACACAGTGGTTTTATGTAGTTTCACAGGGTATGCCTCTTGTAACTTAGCAAATAGTGAGTGGTGTTTTCTGTGAACATGTGACAAGCGTATAGTACACTGTCTTTACTTACTCTCTCATCTTCCCCACGGCTAGTCCTCTCACCTTCAATCCACTTTTGCTTTCTTGGGATTGTATCACTCCACCTCCCCCATAAAGTGTTAGCATAAAAGGTATGTCTAGGGAATTCAAGCTAAGAGTGTAAAGTACAGAAAAAAATATGAAAGAGAGAGAGAGAGAGAGAGAGAGAGAGAGAGAGAGAGAGAGAGAGAGAGAGAGATCCATAATACTTAACATCAATGATACTGATCTATAATTCCTTGGATTCCTCCAGTAGTGGAAGCTCTTATAGTCACATTACCACCTTATTGACAAAGAATACCAGATAAAATCTGTTAGAACAAGGGGCCTTTGAGGAAAAAACTACCATTCATTTCATTCCACAGGGTCTAATTTCAATTATAACCCAAGATAACACGTTTAGAGCTACTCAATGCTGTCATATAAAGAGGAGGAGAAGGGGGGAGAGGGAGAAGAGAGAGAGAGAGAGGAAAGGTAAAAAGGGTAGTATTTCTCTTTGAAAAGTTATGTTCCTTTAAATTTAACAAAAAGGTAACAAGATGTTAAAATGCAACTCTGATAATCTTTCCTCCAGAAACATTTTCACATTTTATAAAAAAGACTGTATATTGAGGTTCTGAAAAAGAAAACACAGTTTTCACATTAAGCATAGATTCTCCTGTCTGGCATTTCTTTTTGTGCTTTTATATAATTATTCATAACTACAGTTTTTTCAAAAGGGGACCCACAGTAGTTGTTCTGACTCATTCCACATTCTATGGCCCTTTCACACAGTGGTGGGCTTTAATGCCAAGACCCCTTGCTACCATCGTCCTCCAACTTACATGTTATACTTTTCTTCTTGTGCCTCATGGCATGAAATGCATGACCTCTAGATTGCAATTCGGGCTCCTTTCATCCTCATTTTCTGTATTTTTATGACTGCTTTTTGCATAGGCACATTTGCTGAGTTGGCGCCTCACAGGTGGTTTAGTTTGTGGCATATTTTAATAGTTATGAAACCATGGGCTCAGATATTAGGTTGCAAGGAGTTACATAATGCATGTGTGACCCAGTGCACCAACAAGAGGATTTTCCTAAGACCCCAAGTGACCCAAGAAACTGACATTCTGAAGGGGCTTCTCTTTCCTGAATGTCCCTTAAAAATGATGTGCTTGTCCTGAAAAGTGCATCCTTACCATGAAGGATGGTGGTCTGTGGAGAGCTGATCTGGTAATCATTCAACTATACTAAGCACATTTATTTCTGTTGCTATTTGGTTGATTTTATTTTGATTTGGTTTGTTTTCTGTTCTTAGCAATCAGGCCATTTTATGAGCACTTTGGCAAGCAGTAATAATAGTTGTTTTCTCTAGGAAATTCTTAACATTTCAAACACAACAATATTATAAACATTATAAATTCAATTAAACATGGTTCCTGGTTCTAGATTAATGGTCATAATCATTCTTCTCTTCTTTTTAGCACTCCTGTTTAATTTACTTGGAAACAAAGAAATAAGTAGGAGGCTTCAGTGATACTGAGTTGAAATTCTGGGCCTAAAAAAAACAGCTCTTTCTTGTCTAGGCTCATTTGTAGGTTACCACTTCTAGAAAAGTCTGCCATTGGCCAGAAGAATAAACTTCAAATAATTTATTATTTATCTCATTATTCTCCACATATATCTCCTATATGCCAGTACTATGCTATGTGAGAGAGATACCATATTGCCAAACTGCAAAATTCCTACCCTAAGATAACTTGCCATAAAATTTTGTTAAAATATACATTTTGGCATTCATTTTCCAAATCCCCATTATAATATGAGGAGGAATAAAAAGAAGTAAATTATATCATTCACGTATTTATGCATTCATTGTCTGTTAATTCAAAAAATATTTATTGAGAATCTACTTAGTGATACAAGATAAAAGATACCAAGGGGTGTCAAGATACCACCTGAACAACATCAATTTTATTGCAAAAATATTGTTTAAATAAAAGCACTACATTAAATAAAAGTTAAATTAGAACAAAATAAAACTTACCAAAAAGGGGCATTCATTTTCTTAATATACTCAGAACATTAACATATTAATACAATGTTGAAGCCTCAAAAGATAACTAATTTAATAAGCTTCTCACTGGGGGTATGTGGGGAGGTGTTGAAAGTAGCCACCAAACAGATGAAAAAGTGATCAACTTTGTTTAAGATTAGATTGGCAAAATATATCATTTGCGAATGTTTGTCTAGGAATACAAGATTTGGGGTTTTTTGTTTTGCTTTGTTTTGTTTTGTTTTTTAGTGCTTGGAATGGAACCTAAGGCCTCACACATATTATACAAGTACTCTACCATTGAGTTGCATCCCCAGTCCATATTCTAGAATTTCTTATGCTACTGATGAACTTGGAATGGATGTAGTGTTTTTTAGGAGACAGTTTGGCAATGAAAGTCTTAAATTCAGTTTCATAGCTAATAATTCATTCAATGAATACACTCACAAAAAACACAAAGATGTTCAGGTACAGGGATACTTACAATGTTACTGGTAGTGGTAAAATGTCAGAAAAGATCCATGAGACTACCAACAGAGTTAAATACATTATTGCACACAACACACATCAGATAATAGGAATATGGTAGATCATCATCTACACAAAAGGTCATAAAAAGAACCCTAAGATACTTTATTAAACTTAAATAAAAGCTTGGTGCAGATTAGTATTTGCAGTACTCTCTCACAGAATATGCAAGAAACTATGAACACCTCACTCTACACAGCCATGACCATGCAATTAGGGTTGGATATCACCTGTGCCAACCCTAATTGCTTGCTTCCCTCCACTTTCATCTAATAACATTTATTTTAAGTAGCCCTCTCTCTGAGAGATGTGCTGCTCCATATCTTTGAATATTTGGATACAGCTAGAATCAGGAAGAAGCGAGGATCAGTACATTCTTTCAAAGGATTGAGGATCTTAGAAGAGTAATAAGGAGAAGGTAGTGAGATTGGTGTGCCACAACTTGCTCATGACTTACTCAGTTTCAGCAGTAAATGCCCCATAGTACAAGAAATCCCTCAGTCCCAGGGATCAGCAGGTGACCCTGTCTGCCTGAGGTTTCTGCCAAGGCTTATGCAATGACTGTATCATGGAAGAAAGCAGGTGCTTATGTTCCTGCCCATGCCCCAGCTTCCCAGTACCTCTGCCATACAGCCTGATGATTAGGATTTCTAATACTGGTCATTTTCTTGAGCTTGGGTATAGTTTTACAGGAAAAAAGAAACTATTGAGAAAAAACTGAGAGGCAATTTGAATATGAGGAGAGAAAGTCATTTGTGGAGTTAGGAATAATAAATCAAAAACAGTTTTTGAGGCAAAAAATTCATGTTTATGGATGGGGAGAGATAAAGAAATGTTCCTTAGAAAAATTAAAATGGGGTTGGGGGTTGGGTTGTGGCTCAGCGGTACAGTGCTTGCCTAGCATGTGTGAGGTACTAGGTTTGATTCTCAGCACCACATAAAAATAAATAAATAAAAATAAAGGTATTGTGTCTATCTACAACTAAAAAATATTTTTTCATTCATTTTTTAAAACTTTAATTTGATATATGCCAACAGAATGCATTACAATTCATATTACACATATACCCAAAGTAGAGTCACATCCTTCATGTCTTCATACATGTACTTAGGGTAATGATGACCATCACATTCCACCATCTTTAATATATTTTTTAATTGAAATGTTATCTATAAATTAGTTAAATTTTAAAAGGGGGTACTTTAAGAGGGTACTTTCACAGCAAAATAAATCAAGTGGATAAGAAGATATAAATCAATGCTCTGTCTGACACTTTACATATGACCTACAATATGCTCTGGTGGGAATAGCTGACAAATGGCAGAAGAATTAAATTATTGCCACTTGCAGGTGTGTGCTGTGTTCTGTACATTTATCTATAATGAGGTTAAAAGAAACGTCCCAAGGAATGTCATTGTTTATAGTGTGCATGGAAGATGGAAGCCAAACACTGGAGTCACATTATTTCACCTTTGTCACTGAAATTACATAATATTTCAGTCTCAAGAAGAGCATTAGCTTAGCTGTTGAGCCTGTTCCTCATTGTGTTGGTATTCAAGCCACATCTATGCTACAGTAACCGTTTACTGAAAGAAAGCTGAACACATTTCAACCTGATCACATTTTCTAAGACTTTCTTATAGAAATCAAGCCTCTTATTGTTTACCAGTTATTTAGTCTCTTACCTCTAACATTTATGCCCATTTAGGGGGTGTGGGTGATATTGCTGCCCCAAGCAGCAATATATCAGCAGCTACACTGGTTTCTAAAAACCATATTTGTCTTTCTCTGGCTCATTCCTTTGATCATTTAACCAACATTTTCTGGGGAAAAAGTGAGGTTCCAGGGCTTCAAAGATGAATATGACAAGAGTCCTCTTGAGAGTTGAGGAGACAAATAAAATCAACTAATATAATGACACTGTAAAATGAAAAGGGTCTGTGAAAGATCATGGAAGTACAGAGGAGGAAATATTAAACTCTGGAGGAATAAAAAACTTGCTATCTCAAGGGGGAGTAGGTACTTACAGTTTCTGTAAAAGGTGGAAAAGAATTTCAAGGTGGCACAACAATATTAGAATGATACTTATAGAGGTGTGAGTGAGTTGAACTTGGCCAGGATATTGTAAACTGCAGACTGGAAAGAGGGCATGCATGAGAGAGGAGGGACACCCCGGTCAGGTGGGACCACATGAAGGGGAAAATGTGAGAATAAAAGTGCTTGGCCTTATTGAGCATTTATTTTGTGCCAGTTCTTTTATAGCTAACATCTCATACAGTGACCCCCAATAACATTCTGACAATGTGGGTCCCTCCATCATGAAAATGAGGAAACTGAAGACGAACAAGGTCACACTGGGGCTAGCCACTATTTAAGGCCAGGTATATCTAATACCAAAGGCCCGGGTTACTTTACCACAGGACACTTTTCTAGATGAAGGGTAAAGAAGTTGAAGCTTTACTCTGAAGACATTGCAGACTCTCTGATGGATATCAGTGGGAAAGATATGATCAGAACTGCATTTTAGAAAAAAAAACTCCTTAGGCAATCATGTGCAGGAGGAGGAACTGGGGGTTTTCTCTAAGAGGACTGTAAGAGGACATTTTTCTTCAAAAAAAATTCAGTATCTACTGAGACACCCAAAAGTTTGAAATGTAAGTTACAAAACCAAGATGACGAATCCTAGAAACTGATCCACCCTAAAGAGGGTAGAGAAGGGGGACTGGAATTGGGATAAACAAATATTACATTTCTAAAACTAAGAAACATTGACCAAAATTTCATGCAGGTGCAGCCCCATGTGTACAGCCAGGCTGGTGAGAAGACAGCCATTCTTAAGGGCAACATCTAGAGTTGCTGGGAGCCATGAAGCAGTTGTAACTTGCATGTGTGTGATTACTGCAGAGGGCTGCACTTCTGTCCACTGATCGTCTTGCTTTAAAAGCTTGAGAAGTTGACTGGGCTAAGCACTCTCTTGAGGTGTATGTCTCAATGTGTCTATAAATTTCAGTCAAATCATATCCTGCAAATTGGGTCTAATTAACAAAGTTAGGAATTGAGGGTGGGGTGCTGTGAAATAGACACACAGGGATGAAAGAGTTAATGTATATCTTGCAAATTTAATGGTAATTATTATGCCTTTGTGGGTTGAAAATGTAAACCCTTATGTACACATTAAATTTTGCACAAATGAAAGTGGTAAAAGAAGAATCAGAGAATAAAAGTTCTTAAACTAAGAACTACTTTATTATAAGTTTGAGTAAAAACAAAAAGACTTAGGACTATTTTTAAGAAAATTAGGGGAAAATGTTTCAGAAAATTTTGCTGCTTGATCTTTTTCAGAATAGCAGTAAAATATCTGTATTCTAGTAGATACAAGCATTTGTATTATAAGATAAAGTAAACCTTTAGCATAAAGACATGAGTACATAAAATGGATAGAAAGTAATATTTCTTGATGTGACATTGTCTTGAAAAGATAACCCACTGTCCCTTGTCATCTTAGGGTCAAGGATGCCGTCATTCTTTTGATACTGGGGATTGAACCCAGGAGCACTTCACCATTGATATACATTCCATTTTTATTTTATTTTTTCCATTTTTGAGAGAGAGTCTCACTAAGTTTCTTAGGGGTTCACTAAATTGCTGAGACTGGCCTCAAACTTGCAATCCTCCTGCCTCAGCTTCCACAGCAGCTGGGATTACATGTGCCACTGTGCCAGTTAGGGATGCAGTCATTCTTTGAAGGCTGTCAAGGTCTCTCTTGATTCTGCAGAGTGTTCCACTGAAAGTTAAAATTATATGTGTGACCTAGTCCACTTGTAAAATCAGGAAGAATCCTGCATTTATTAGTAGTGACCAAAGAAAGAGCTAAAAGCTAAAAATGTGTATTTTACTTGCATGGCAAGAGGAAAGTTACAGAGGTTTTAGGACCATACACAAAAAGAAAAAAACTGGCTGACTAAAAGGCAACGTGTTTAGTGATTTAAAAAAAAATCCTAACAAAATATATTTCCTATGAGTTTTTTTAACCAAAGATTCTCAATTAGACATTAATTTCTTTGCATGTATAAAATAAAAAAAATATTCCAGGGAGTAATTTTTTATATCACAGTCTAAATCTTTCAGTTCCTTTTTAAAAAAATCAATATCTTTGTAAAAATAAGTTTTGTTAGCAATTTTCAGGATGTTCAAAACTAGAATTATCTTAAACTGTAGTTTAGGCCACACCTGTGTTTCATGGATGAAGCCCAAAGAGGTGAAATAATTTTTTCCACTGTCACATAGTCTGTAAATAGCAAAGTCAGCACTATAGACAGTTGCAGGACCTTGTTCCTTGGTGCTTTGGATGTTCTAAGGAAGTTCCTGAGAGCCCTATCATGGACAGCGGATGTAGGCAACATGATGGGGGCTCCAGACCATGCCTCCTCTCCTTGTCTGCTATGTTATGGGGAGTTACATTCTGCACTTCTCTCTGAATAACATTTATTTAAAGAAAGACCTTTTCTGCTACTTGAAAGGTTTAAATGATGACACAGTAGATCATGCTGATGGACAGTATTTGGGCATGTGGAAGAGAACTCTCCTGGTCACTGGTGGGCAGTCTACATGCTCCAGAAGACTAGAAGCATGTCCCACCCATCTCAGTCTTTTCCCTCAGCATCGAACTAAATGTCTTCTGGCAGGCACTTAAATGATTTTAAATTTAAGGCCCATAAATTCTTTTATCTCCAGGGCTCCCTTCTGCATTTTGAATTATCCCCATGCTGTCTTCCACTGATGCATGTAGTTGATGTACTTAGCCTATATCTCTTAAGGCCAGCCCTGACTTTTTCCGGACCCACCTATTTCCAAATAAAGGACACAGAATTCCCACTTGTTCCCTGTGTTTCTGCACCTACCTTTAAGTTCAGGTAAATAAGTGAATGAGTATTAGGTTGATAGTGACTGCAGGGAAAGATAAAGAGGTTAAAAATAATAAAAATAGAGACATTACCAGCCAATGGAGGCCCTGATATCTAAGAAAGAAAATAGGGCCATCCTAGCATTCCACTTATGCTCTGAGAAATTTTCAAGATTGCCTTCTCTCCTCTGTGTACTCTTTTTATCTCATGCTTTCCCACCTGCCAGGAGGCTACAAAACCAGTTTCCTATTTCCCCCATTCCCATTCCCTCCTCTTTTGATACTAATTGCTAATTAGGTCACAGATTTGCAACAGTCACAGATACTGCGAAATATTCTCATATCAAAGAAAGCTTCAAACTGTAATCTTCAAAATCGAAGTTCTTTACCCAGTTTTGTCCTGAAAAACAACAACAACAGAACCACCTGAATTCATACAATTACTGATTAAATGACTAGAATTCTTGCTAAATTTTATCTGAACCTGGAATCACACACACAAAAGTAGTAGTTGTCAAACTGGGTGAGATCTGAGAAAAATATTTCCTATTCATACTTTCATAATTTTACATCTTCAATTCAATGATATCTTTATTTTCACATATTATATATCATACATTTGATTCAACTGGAGTATGAATTCTTATTTTTCCACGTGTACAAATTGCAGAATTACATTGGTTATACAGCCACGTTTATACATACTGCCATACTAGTCAATGATATCTTTACACGTTATGTTTTATCACTTACAAAGACCAAAAATCTCTTGGTTATAATCATTGCAACAAAAAGATCTTGCATAGAAAGTTAGTTTCTCCACCAGAAGCTTCTCAGATTCTATCCTGCAAGCCATTTCTTGGGAAAACCAGTAGAAAAAATTTCCCCACTAAACAAGGGTTCATAATTATTTGATCAGATCACAAAGAATGATCTGGCAGGTGTGGTGATGCACACCTGTAATCCTAGTGACTTGGAAAGTAGAGGCAGGTTTAAAGTTCAAGGCCAACCTAGGTAACGTAGTGAGACCCTGGCTCAAAAGAAATATTTAAAAAGGCTGAGGATGTAGCCCATTGATAGAGACCCCTGACTTCAGTGCCCAATACCACATACATACTCACAAAGGTACACACAATCTGTAAGTAATGGATTATTTGGGGATTAGGTAGGAATATAAAGGAAAATCTATTCCAAAATACCTATTCATGAAAGACTCTCATTAAAAGAGGTTCTATAGAGGCACTAAGTTATTTTCCTTTTTCTCTTTCTTTCTCCTTTCCTTTTGTTTCCTTCCCTTCCTCCTTCCTTCCCTTTCTTTCATAAATACTCAAATGCTTCAGTATCTTTAAATCTTTACTTAAATATAAACTTCAGTCGATTTGCCTGGCTTTTATAGGGCAAGTTCTATTTTGAATTAAACTGGAATGAAATGTCAACATCAATAAATCAATGAAAGGATCTAGCAGAGGTATGGCAGGAACAGAGAAATGGATTTGGCATAGGAATTAAGAGGTTATCCGGTGGGCCTGACCCAGGCTGGACCCCACTTGTACCACTCACCATGCATGTCCTTGAGCAGTTAATGAGGCAAAACTTTCATCCTCCCATCAAAATGAGGTTATCCCTGTCTCTAAGCATAATTATGAAGATTAAGTGATAATATGCAGGTAAAAAGCTTAGACTATGCCTGGAACATGGCAAGTGCTCAATGAATATGGTAACTAATACATTGATGCAAAATATAATTTATATCTCATACTGCTCATATAATTACAAACTGATAAAGCAAAGGACATTCCGATATCCTACCTAATTAAGCAGAGGAGTATTCAAACAAGAATTTAATTCATGTGCTGCTAGTGTTGTTTGTAATTATCTTACTCAAATCACATTTTATAAAAATACCTGATGCCCTAACTGACTTGATTCTAGACCTAAATCTTGGGATTAATCATGAATTAGTGGACTTTGAACTTGGGAAAGTTGTGATAGAGTGGAAAGCTAGTAATTCCAAGGTTTGGAGTAGGTTCACTTCTTGTCAGGATGTACAACTCTACCTCTAAAGCTGGTTGTCAAAGCAGAAGAAGGCAGAGGTACTGCAACTCTTCCATGGCCATGTTTTCACTTTAATCCAATTTCAGATGCTAGCCACATGCTCTAAAAATCATAGGTCCAAATAATGGAAATGTCCCCAGGAATTACTTTATGGCTTATAAAAGAAAAACATCTCCCATGAATTTATTGGTCTAATTTTCTGTTGAGAGAGAGAGAGAGAGAGAGAGAGAGAGAGAGAGAGAGAGAGAGAGAGATTGAGAGAGAGAGAGAGAGAGAGAGAGAGAGAGAGAGAGAGAGAGAGAGAGAGAGAGAATTCTCTTTTTTTGTCCTAAAGCAGCCAGTTATATAGAAAACCAAGTGTGCTGTGAGTCAGGAGATGTGAGTTCTGGCCACTGACCATCCCTGACCTCTCTGACTATTGAGACTAGCTCCAGTTTCACTTTCTTTTTCTGTAAAAGGGGTCTCTGCTTTGATGGTCAGTGAGATCCTTTCCACCCCTCATAATGGATCATTTCATACTCAAGAACAAGAATTTTCGCCAAAGAACAAGAAGGCCATAAATGGTATGTTCAAAGAAAATAAAATGAGACAGTAAACAAGGGGTGTATGTGTGCTCCAGAAGGAAAAAAAAACAACCAATTCTAAATCACCAAATTATTCAACAGGACAAAAGATAAGTGATGTTTTGAATATTAATCTTCATATTTCAGCTATTAAAATAAGCTTCACAGTTAACTGGCTGCATATAATAGGGCTTTGAATATTTTAAGCAAGAATGGATGAGAACTGACAGTGTACAGAGGTTACATCCAAGTGCCATGGAGTTTTATAAAGTTTGGATTCAAACTTTATAAAGAGCATGGTGCTGATAACGCCAGGATTGAGGGTTCCTTCCTCGTACCGGCCACCAAATGCTGCAGTCTGGCTGGGCACAATTCAGGAGCCACTAGTCAAAAGAAATGAACTTTACTTTTAGAATACACACACCAAACCACACCGCTCCTCAGGAAAAACCTTCAGAGCCCAACTGCCACCAATGGCTTCCCACAAGCCTCTCAACCTCCCCCACTTCTCCTGCTCTTGAGGCTGATTGGCTGGGTCACATGGGCAGAGCAAAAGAAAGTCCCCCAATGAGCAGCTGCATGGTCTGAAAGGGAGGGGAAACAGCCCAATGAGCATCACTGCAGAGGAGCCAATCAGTTGACAGCTAGAAGTTTGCTGGGGCCGATGTGAGCCAATCATCAGCTGTCAGCTGGAAGTTTGCTGGCAGCTGGAAGTTTGCTGGTGCCCCTTTGGCTGTGGCTCTCAACATCAAAGTCTATCTTGTTGCAAATTGAAATCGAGTACATGGATAAGAAAAATGCAGATTTCACGAAAATTGCTTAAAAAGTCACGGACCAATTACATCAAGACACATCAGGCTGGTTAAATGGACTACCCTGGATTATGACTTAAATGGTTTATATGTTTAACACAGGTCTTTGGAATTCCCTTTGAGAGACCCTCCTTCCCTCAACAACTTAAAAACTCTTATCTAGAGGATATGTTAGATTAGGGTTACTTTATAGATACCCTTGCCTTTAAAAAAATGTGAATCAAAGTGTTGTTTTTATTGCAGAGTACTTATCCATTAAAGATAAGTTTGAAAATACAGAAAATTAATTCTTTTGTTGTTGTTATTGTTAAAGAAAGTAAAGGATGGATTTAGCCAATAGCATTTTCAGATGCAAAGGTGTATTTGTCAAATGCTTTCTGTGTGCCAGGCACTCTTCTTAACATTCAACTTCATCTTTTTAGTCACCCCCAGTATTATCACATGTTCTGTGGTAATAATGGAAGTGAGGCTCCTGGAGAGCCAGGATTTCCCTGCATGTCTCATTTAGTAAGTGGGGGAGTGGAATTAAGCCCAGGTCTGGGAGCTACAGAGCTTGTGTCCTTTCTAGCCATTCATGCTTCTCATCCTCAATGCTTCCTGGAACTGTGTTAACAGAGAAGTGGGCAAGAAATTTTTACCTCTGATGTATAGATATCATGTGAAAATCATCTCACAAATTAATTTATCAGCTAGAATTATTTAAAATGTACATCTATCTTCCCTATCATTTTTTAAACTTTTTTTTTTGTGATTGTAGATAGACAGAATGTCTTTATTTTATTTGTTATGTGGTGCTGAGGATTGAACCCAGTGATTCACATGTGCTAGGCAAGCACTCTGCCCCTGAGCCACAACCTCAGCCCTCTATCATTTTTTAAGAAATCAAATGAATGAATTTTAAGTGGGAATATATACACCTGCAATGAATGTACAAGTCTTTTCTAGAGACATAAGAAATCTATTGAGCTAAAGTAGAAAGTTACTATTCCATATGCCTAATAAAGGGTATTCCTGAAAAGAGTGCTTGATAGCCATAAAATATATTTAATATATTAAATATGTTACTATATTACTGTTACTACTCTATTAAATATATTTCTATGTTACTATTACTATTATATTCAGTATATCTAACATGTTAAATATATTGAATATTATAAAGCTCTAATAAAAACTGTATGTTTCATTTGAGTGACCCCAAGTCTGGAAAATTATGTAGTTTTTCTAATTAACATAAATATATATACTCACAGTTAAGACAAACAGGTTTAAAAATATTTTGAATAATAAGAATATATTATCTATGAAAAATATTTTAAATTGTAAAAAATGTTCTAGATATGAATGGTAGTTACTACAGAAAATGGATGAAAGGTAACACTTTCAAAGCCACCAAAGACAGCCATTTCTTTAAAGTCAGTAAATGAATTAGCTATTTCCTCAAGAAATGGAAGTGGTCTGACTGAACTTTCTTCCAAATCAAATAATGCAGTGCAGGGCAAACAGTTGAATGGTTTTTGGTAATTTTATTTCTAAATTGGATTTGGAATTTCTTCTTTTTAAGATTCAAGAATAGGATAGGATTCAGATTCATAGTATAATAGGACAAGATTAGCTACAGAAAAACTACAAAAAACAATTGCCTGCTGCTTTAAAAATTTACCTTAATAAAATAAACAGCAATGCTGAAAAGAGTGTATTCCAGTTAGAATTACACTTCCCCTGTCTCTCGCCCATATAACTCCAACAGCTAAGAGCATATGACAGTTTCCATGCAAATTTTAAAACCGAGGATCTTTGTAGCTTCAGTTATATATATTCTTTACAATACAACAACAACAACGAAACATCGTGAATTCTATTTGCTGCAGTTGAGGATAGTGGTCAAAAAGTATATTTGAAAAGTAAAAAGAAATACTTACAAAAGTTTTTAGTTGAATTGGAGGAGGCTCTTTTAATAATTCAAGCACTGTCAAAACTCTCAAGTTATTCCTAAGATAGATTCAGGAGTTTATCAATTGATAAAGCCATTGTTTTTCAGAGCAACCTACGTTGTTCCTTTAGCTGGACATGGGTATGACTGACTTGGCAGACTTGGAATCCAGGGTGAGTGCCTGACAAGCTCACCTTGAGTGTGACAACCTGATGATGAAGTTTTGACAATTTAACTCTCTACTCTTCATCACTTTTTGAATAAATGGTATTTAGAGTTTCTTATGGTCCTGTTTCTGTCACTACTATCTGTATTTAGTATTATAAAGTAGGAAAAAAGCTCTAAGTTAAGTAACCATGTTTCTTATACTTGGTTCTTATGTTCTTTCCAATGAAGTACAGTGAAATATATTGGATTAGTTTTATTTTCACATAAAATTCTATTATTTGAGTATGTTTTTCTTGACCTTCTAGTCCCCTAGTCTCCATAATTTTTCAGGTAAGAGAACCAAGTATGATTATCTCCCTCAACAGTATTAGGCCATGGTATGGTTTAGATGTGAGGTGTCTCCCAAAAGCTCAAGTGTGACACAATGCAAAGAAGTTTAGAGGTGAAATGATTGGGTTGTGAGAGTCCTGACTTAATCAATACCTTAATCCACTTGACTGGTTGGTAACTGTAGGCAGGGAGGGTATGGCTGAAGGTGGTAGGCAAGGGGGGCATGTCTTGGGGTATATATTTTGTCCCTGGTAATTAGAGCGCTCTCTCTCTCTCTCTCTCTCTCTCTCTCTCTCTCTCTCTCTCTCTCTCTCTCTCTCTCTCTCTCTCTCCTTCTTGATTACCATGTCCTGAGCTGCTTTCCTCCTCCATACCCTTCCACCTTAATGTTCTGCCTCACCTGGGGCCCAGAGCAATGGAGTTGACCATTTATGGACTGAAACCTCTGAAACTGTGAACGCCAAATAAACTTTTCCTTCTCTACATTGTTCTTGTCAAGCCTTTAATTACAGTGAAGAAAAAGGTGACTAACAGGCCACCAATGCGTGATTTTTTGGTTTGTGGGGATTTTCAAATGTCTTCCAAACCTAGGGCTACTCATATCATTTTATCTAAATTATGTCCTGTTTTTCTCAGTAGAGGAAAGTCTCTTTACTTGGTGATTTCATCATATCACTAGAGGAGGTAACCCATCTTCAACTATAAAATAATATGTGTTTCCCTAAATGCTGACTTTTACTTTGTTGGTATTTTGGTGACAGTGACTTTAAACTTCATGTTCTACAAATATATACACTACATATATGTTATATAATATATGATATATATATATATATAATTTGTTTATATGTATGTATATATATTATATATATAATTTGTTTATATGTTTGTACAGATACATACACACAATGCACATTTTTAAGAATCAGTTTTACATTAAATATTGGGAAAACAATCTTTCCATTACTTTAAAACTACATGTGATCCACATATGTCAAAGATAGGTCACTACTGATCAAAGGAAAAGGTGACCAGTGGTATGTGTGCTGAGCTTGGGCCTGGGTGTCAGGACATGAACAGGAGATGCCAGACCTGTTTGGTAGTAGTGGTAGTAATTGCAAAACTTGGCAATCATTGGTTCAGAGAAGCTGGTGCTTTAAAGTATTAATTATCCCCTCCCCAATTTTAGTACCATTTTCTCTCAAACTAACACACATACTCAGGCTTAACTAGGCGCAAATGGGAAGAAGTAGGTGGGCAAAGACCAGTAAATCAAAGTGACCACTCTGAATTTGAGTGGAAAACCAATTCCAAACTCAGTCTGAATAAGAGAAAGACGTTTCTTCTTAGTTTTGTAGTGGTCTGTGGGAGTCTCCAGGCCTTCTAGTCCATAATGTTAAGACCTTTCACTGGAGGACCAGGTTCTTTCAGGTGCTATCTTCTTTGGAATTTAATTTGTCCTAACATTCCTCCAAGAGCTCTTACAGCACACCACATCACTGTATCCTATTTAACTCAAACCACAGAGAAGTTGGCTGCAGCATCAAACAACACTATTAAAAATACCACAAGGGAACCTTGGAGTAGGAATTCCAGGCACAAGTAAATGCCTAGGGACAAACAGAGGTTGTAAGGAGTTTGGCTGATACTGGGATGGCAATCTAGGAGAATTTGAGAGTCTGGAAAATAGTCCTTAAGATTTGCTTATTGATTCCTAGGCCTGGTTTTCTGTGGTTGTGCAAGTTACTTAAAAAATGAGAGTTAAGTCTGTCTTTCTCACTCTGACTTGGAATTCTTGTCAATAGATTTGGGACTGTACCCAGAATAGTTGGCAAAATTGTGCAAGAAGAGTCCCTCTCACCCAATACTGGCCTTCACAAAGGAACAACAGACTCATTAACATAGATTTTTTAAAATCTAGATATCTTTATTATGCCATTTAAGCAATTAGTTGGAAGTCTTCTGGCTCAAATATTGACTCCAGAGGTTTACAAATGCAAGTGCAGAAATAAGCAGAGTTGTGGCTTCATAAGAGGCTTCAGGCATTTCAAGTGTGAATGAATGTTTTGGAAATCTAGCAGACTTGATGGTTTAATCCTTATTTAGAATTCTGCCATAGGAGAGGTTCTTCTAATTCAGAGCCATAGATCTGGGGCATGAGATTACACTTGTGGTGGTGGTGGCCTTGGAAGCAGTGGTGGTAATGGAGAAGAAGGATCCTCCTCTGGGTGGGAGAACAGGAAGAAGAGAAGCCAGTGCTTATCTTCCAAGCTCTACAGTAGGAGTATCAGAAACTAAACACATTAATGGAATAAATGGCCTTTAGAAACAACTTAACTTTTTCTCCTAGATGGTCCAACATGCCTCTGGAATATTCTCAGAAGATCCATTCTACTACATATAAGTATTTTTTTTTCCATGAGAGTCTTGGATCATGGGTAAACTGGACTTCTTGTCTTCCACTGTCATAGAATTTTTGCTTCCTATAATATGCTTCATTTTGTAATTTTACATTCAGTACTATTACTATTTGATTCATAAATATCTCCACTCTCTTGTCCCTAAATTGTAGGGACAAAGACCAGGGATAATACTTTTTTATAGTCATCACTGACCCCAAGAGCCGTTCTTGGTGCCTGACATATAAAGGACTCTCAATCAATTACTTTTTTAAAAGAATGTTGTCCAAATGTCAAGTGGAATGGGTCTAGATATATAATACAAAGACAGGAAATTTGTGGATTCACAAATAGCCAACAATTGGTAAAAAATAACCACAACGGAAAGTTGTTTAATTGTATTTGTGAATTTGTAGGTTCAAGTTGTGATTGTAAAGGGAAAACTATAACCAAGGTAATTGATGTCAGGAGAAAACTACAAAATCATCATCATCATCATCATCATCATCATCATCATCATCATTATCAGCATCATCATCACCATCATCTACAAATGGCCTGAAGTAAAACTGGAGCTAGATAAGCTATGAAAAACCATCTACATATAGGGAAAATGATAAAGTTGATACTACAAAGAGTTGAGAAAATGTTTCCAGAGAAAGGGAGCAGTCCATATATACAAACAGGGCAGAGTCCCAAGGAAGTCACTGTATTTCCTATAAGCAAAAGACAAAGTCTCAGGTATCTAGGACTGTGGTGACACTTCAAAATTACAAATTTACACTTTAGCCAACCTGAATCCATGTAAGAATGACATTTATTTGAATGTAATTATTTCTGATCCAAAAGATGCTACTGTATGCTGAAGAGGGCCCTCTGTCACTTACTATGTTAAGATAAGATGCTGACTTTTGCCAGTAGCTTAAGAATCTGGAATCATTTCCTGGAACTCTCAGGCTGTTTTCAGGAAATGTCCCCAAATAGCTTCAGGTTCAAGGAAATGAAACCCTTCTGGCCAATTCAAAACATGATCACTCTAGTAAAATACAATGTTGTTCAAGTACTACTGGGTGCCCCTCAACAGTTGCTTCAAGAGAATTATACATAAGAACAGTACTCGGCTCAGATCTCACAGTTCTACATTTGGCTTCTATCTGTTGCCTAGAACTTGTTTCCTGGTAATGACTATTTCTAGTCACTAGAGACCATCTGATGTGAAACAATAACTTGATTTCTGAGCTATCTGGCAGGAATGAAATTGCTCTTTATGGTCACTAACAATACTGTATATGGAAGCAGAATGACACAGGCTCTCCTCATTTATCCTCACCCTTTCTTGTGATTAAAGCTTGACACCACTTTCAACTTCTGGAGAGAGACTTTGAGAAGCATAGATGAAGAATAACAGAGGAGACAGAATTTGCCCTTGAGAAATGCTATGGTAAGGAATGAGGAGGCATCATGAAGGGAGACCATGTGGGTATTATAGGCAGTTTTCTGTCATTATAAAAAAACCCCAAGATAATCAACTTATAAAGAGAAAAGGTTTATTGTGGCTCACAGTTTTGGAGGTTACATTTTATGGTCAGTCAGCCCTGACATTGGGGCTTAAGGCGAGGCAACACATTATAGTGGAAGTTCATGGCAGAGCAAAAACACAAAGAAAAATAAAGTAAGAGGAAGACACTGGGGCCACACTATCCGATCACCTTTGAGGGGATGCCCCCAATTTCCTAAAGACCTAGCAGTAGAATACACCTCTTAACATTTCCACCATCTCCCAATAATGCCACTCTGGGTATCAACCTTCATTCCAGATCATGGGGACATTTGAGGTCCAAATTATTGCTATGCGATTAGGAAGCTGGGAAAAATAGGATAAAGAGGATAAAGGGATTTAGACAAGGAATGGGAGTTTTAGAAAATAAGAGAAGGAATGAGAGAAAAGGACAGAAAAACAAGATGCATAGGATATGAGGGAGAGGGGAAAGAATGTCCCTTGAGGGAGACTGTCACATATTGTTTTTAGGGCATGGATTCTGAAATATAACCATCAAGATTTTGCATCTTGGTTCTTTCCAGAGTAATTACCGTTGGAAATTTCCTTCACTTGTGAGCCTGTTTCTTCTATAAATTGGGAAATACCTTATCTACCCCTTAGAAGGTAGCTATGAGAATTAAATGTGATCATGTGGGCCAAATCCTAGCAGGCAGAGGAAATGTTTCCAGAGAAAGGGAGCAGTCCATATATACAGACTTGGCAATGGTTAGAGTTGTTGTTACTAAGGTTAAGAGAGGGAAGGGAAGGGCAAAGCCAAGAACAAAATAAGGGAATTAGGAAGGAGAGCTTCTCAGACTATGGAAGGGTGCAAAAGAAAGACACAACCTGCTAATTTTAACCTTTATTTCCCATTACAATCCAGATCTCTGCCTCTTGTAGTATGTTTGAATGACATGTGGGGAAGATAAATATGTGTTGAATATGAACACATTGAAAAGGTCTCTTCTTATTAAATTTGCCTGAGACAGTTTGCAAGATAAATGTTCACATTTCCTTAAGAGTTGAAATTATTCCCTAGAAGTGATTGAGATCAAGGCTCCTTGAAGCTAAACCAGTCACCCCCAAAACCATTTGTTTACTTTCCCTTCCCCTTCAGTGTATTGACTAGCTGTTTGATGGAATTAACAAAATTGACTGGTTATTTTTAAATGTGTTAACCCAGCTGTAGGCACTGGGGAAAACAGAGCCCTTAGTGTTCTTGGTGGTGCTTCTTTCCAAGTTTCTCTCCACAACACAAACCACTTCCTTTTACTCGCAGTTGTTTTGCTTCTCTCATTAGTTGCATAGTCCAGGGGCCAGTGTGGAGTGCTGAGGCTGCTCTCAGTCCAAGACCATGAAACAGCCCATCTGAGCATGCACAGCGCCCAGTATTCCATCCCAATTTCTACATAAAGTAGAAGGATAGACCCAGGGGTTTTTCTGCCCCTCCCCCAGCAAAGAAAGAAGAAACATGAAGGGAGGGCAGCTGAGGTGTGAAAAGCTCTCTGGGGTCTATTCTTACATTGGGTGGTGGGTGGGGAAAGAACAAAACCACAACCCAAGTCAGAAAGAAAAACTGGAAGGGACCAAAACAACTTCTCCTGACACTCATCACAGCAGTACTCAGTGCACCTGGCCAGGAGCTGCACCTTCATCAGATCACAGTCTGGCTTTCCACAAAGCTGAGTAAACAGTGTTCTCACTGGCTGGCCAGAAGGAGTTGGGTGAAGGCCCACCTTTACCCGCCACTCTCAGCCTACTCCTTAGAACACACCAGAAGGATTTTTTTTTTTTTTTGCAAAATCATGCCCCTTTGCTGGACCATGCAACTTATTTCAAATAGTGGACAGTGATACACATATAGTAATGGCATTGGTTCTCATATTTCCTCATTCTAATTCTAAGAACTGACAGTATGGAGAAGACCATTTGTCATTCTTTTCTTCAATTCTTTCAAGTTATTCCCTCCTGTCAAAGGGCCTAAGAAACACATTTTCATACCAATTCTTTTTCTCATGTAGGAGAAAAAGTTTTCCATATTTACTTTTTTTTTGATACCTGCAACTGAACCCAGGGGGTGCTTAACCACTGAGCCACATCCCCAGCCCTTTTTGTATTTTATTTAGGGACAGAGACTTGCTTAATTGTTTAAGGCCTTGTAAGTTGTTGAGGCTAGCTTTGAATTCCTGATTCTCGTGCCTCAGCCTTAACCAGCTGCTGAAATCACAGGCATGTGCCACAGCATCCAGAATTCCATCCTAACTTCTATATCAAGTTAATGGTTCTACCTTTTGCTCTTATATGCTGCTTAATTAATCATTTCAAAGAGTCCAAATAATTGCAAAGAACTCAGCTGATCACTCCTGCTGTGAGTCTATTGAACACCTGTAAATCAAGCATGATGGTGTCCCAGAACCATGCCCTAGCACCCCGAAGACAACAAAAGAACTGACATATTATGGGGCAGACTTCTTGAGAATAGAGAGGCATAGATCACAATGTTTAGAATAATTTTACTGGTGTATGCTAGAGATATGTTTGGAGGGCTGTGGTGGCACCCTGTCCCAGACTGGGAAACTGGGCACAGCTTAGATTTTAGGTATCCTGTCACACAAAAAATTGGATTAAGTAAACCAGAGGATCATGAGAGAAAGTGAGTTCTAGATGGGGAGAGAACAAGCCAAGGAAGACAACTGTGAATCATGCTGCATGGGATGGAAGAAGGTTGCTACTGACAGAGCCATGAGGCAACTGGAAAGGAGATTTATAACTGGGTGGAGCCTTTGGCTCCATTCCAAGGAGGCTGGATTCTGTTTTGTGCTACAGGGAGGTACAGAAGGTTTTAAGCTGGAGAGTTACCTGTTCAGAGCTAAGAAGTAAGGTGGATACAGGCCATTCAATGAATGAGGTTCTCAATTTTTTTTTCACTTATAGTAAGAAATACACTGTTCATGGCAAAAATGTGTGCATGCACATTTGTGTATCAATAATTTTATAAAACAATACTGATCCTTGATATTATAGGTATGGTTTTATACTTTTATTATTTTTTATTCAATTCCATATCATTTTAAAAAAATAAATGCTAAATAAAACTGACAATTTCAAAACACTATTTCGGGCAACACTCCTGCAATTCAGGTGAAGTGGTGAGCACTTGAACTAGGGAAGTGCTGGTAGGAAGAGTAGAAATTTCAGAAATATTTTGAAAACAAAAATTTTGAAAGATGGATTCAATGGAGAGGTGCATGATTTTCAAGTTTCAGGGTGAGGTATAAGTAACCGAGGTAGGAAAAACAGATTTACCACAGAGCATTTGAGTCTAGTTTTGGACATATCAGAATTGCAGGCTATCCAGGAGCATTGGTCTTTTTGCATGAGTGAATCTGAAAATCAGGGAAGAAGTCCAACTAGAGATGGAGTTTTAGGAATTGTCTGTGAAATACTGGGGAATGCAACTATTGAAGGACATCCAAGCATCTAGAGTGAGAAAAGTGTTGAATCCAAAATAACCTTCTAGAATACTCATGTTTAAGGAGGGAAAGGGAGAAAAAGACAGGCTGTGAAGGATAGTGAGGAGTATTTAGAGCAGTAAGTGTCTGGAATCTCCTGGGACAGAACAAGTACCAACAAAACTTTGTTGAATAAAATTTACTGAGGATAGAGTTTAGGAGGGAGGCTTCTGACGAGGAGTGTGTGCCACACAGGAGCTCCCGGTGACTGTGCCCCAAACAGCTGAGGTGCTGGTGTGTATAAGAAAGTCCTACCACAGTGGGCTAAGGAGTGAGGTGGGCTGAGAAGGGTGGGACAAAGAACCGGCACCAGGATCAGTAAAGAGCTTGCACCTGGACTTGGCTGTCCTGCATTATTTTTTAGACTGAAAGAGAGGAAGAAGCCAGAGTGAAAGGAGATTGCAGATGTGTTGTGTGGGTGTGGGGGAAGCATCCAGGACCTGGAGGACCTGGAAGGAAGAAAATAAAGGGCACAGACGGGGAGTTAGCTTAGAGCAGCCACGAGAAGGCACTAGACAGAGGGGAAGGGAGGCAATGGATGTCAGTAAGAGGACACAGGGACCAGGGAAGTCCATGCCTTGATGCTGACTTTCTTCACAGAGCAACAAGTAAAGTCATGTGTTGAGAAGCTACTCAGTTGGAAAGGAGGGTGGAGGGAGGAGGTTTGGAATAAGCACCAAGGGGACTTGAGAGGGGCAGAGTGAGGACAAAGGGTCACGTGCACCACCGAGGGTCTTCTTGGAATTCCAGCTTGAGATGGTGAAAGATTCCCACCCCCCTCCCCAGGAGTTTAGATGAGTAAGTGGAGAAGGCAGAGTGCAGAACTAAAAGAGAGTAGAGTTTCTGAGATGAATAATAAGAACAGCTTGGCAAGGAATCAGAGACAGACAGGGCAGGCAAGAAAAGTAGATTAGGAAATGGCTTGTTTGCTCAAAGAAATAGAGATCCCCATACTAGGGCATTGCCTTCAAAAAAATGCCTCCATTTCCCACTTTCTTCTGGCTCACTTAGGGCAGTCAATGAGGTATAAGTAGGTTTATGTGGGATTTTGGGAAACTATTCCAGAAGGAGGGGTGTGCTCTTTCTCTCTTCCTCTGCCTTGCTCCTGGCAACCTAGATGTGAAGGCTATGACTCTTGCAGCCATTTTTGTCCACATGAAAAGAACCCATTATCTAGAGATGGTGAAGAGTTATCTGGAAGAAGCTTAGGTCCCTGGTGGTCTTAGAACAGCCATACCAGCCCTGGATTGCTGATTCTGAGTTTCTTTTATAAGAAAGGGAATTAAAATTCTGCCCTGATTAAAGCATATTTTTTAAAAAATTAAAATTTTTTAAAAGTATTTTTCTTGTGTATATTTAAGCTATACAACTGATTTTTAAAAAATATATATTTTTAGTTGTAGTAGTAGTATTATATAATTGTTATTGCTATCACAACAACACTGTTCGTGGGCAAGTGAAAAGAATGTGTACTGGGTATAAAAACACCACCAAACACATAATTAAGATGGAAATCTAGTTAAACAGCTAAAGAGAGAGGATTTAAAGAAACAAGACTTGGCTAATACTTCTTCCTCCAATTCTTGCTCCAGGCAACATGAATAGAAGCAAAAGACTGGACTCTGGGATGCTAATAACTCCCTTAACAAGCAGTAGTAATTGGGATCATGGAGCCAGGCTGATGGAAGAGAGAGGGGAAGATCTCAGGATTTAAGAAGTTTAGCAAGAGGAAAACTTTTTTTAAAAAAAAATCCACATTTTAATTCTAATCATAGTTAGAGATGTCTGGCACCAACAGCAAGAAGGAAAGGAGTATTGATTTTTCTTGTGAGTTGCTCCTCTACTTGGTTCTCCTAACTCAAAAGAGTTAATTGACTTTGAATAGTAGCTCTTGTGTTGAATTTTTATCAAGTTTTCATTATGTTCTTGGTATGTGTTCTTGAAAGTCCACAGCTCTCTTATTTTGTTTATAGTTACTGGCCTAATGATCTTCCATCTTAGAGACACGCTAGAGGAAGAAGACTGCTTTCTAATTATTTAACCCTTCTCTGTAGGTTTTGAGATTGGCTTCTGTATCTTAGCAAGGAAAATAATAGAGAGCTCCAAGTGAAAGGAGAAGTGCAAACAGGCATCAACAAATACTCACTCCAGCTAAGTATGGGCTCCAGTTGAGCTGGAAAAGGTCTCCCAGCTCTGAGTTACTTGCGAAGTTGAGTCCTTGAATGTGTTTCTATCCCTAATATTTTGTTGCTCTGGGCAACCATCAAGTCCACATGAAGACTTCTGCCAACTGGAGAGGATGACTAGCCAGGGGAGTCCGAATTTCCTTTTAACTCTTTGTTGAACAAACTCAAAATAACAAATGGTGTCAAGGATACCCCCTGAAGATCCATACTGGGAAAGGTGGAATTCATTGACTTGGCATATCTTTCATTCACTTCTTAAGGAAATATAAACAAAGGCAATTAATTAGAAGCATGCATTTAAAAATAAGGAAATATTATGAGATAGCTAGTTAGATCCTCATTTAATCTAACATCCCCTTTTTACAGATGTATAATCCAGTTAAATTACTGACCAGAAGTTACAGAAGGTGACAGTGGCAGAGTTGGGATTATAGCTCTGGTCTCTAAAACCTGAGGTCATTACTCTTGCTATGACTTCCAGAAACCTGGTGGTAGATGCAAAATGAAAAAAAAATGTTAACAATCACAAGTGATTGCCTCACTTTTGTAATAGTAAATGATCATGGCTGGAAAGGACCAGTTTGCTAAAATACAAGAAGCCACTAAAGAGATCTGCAGCTGAGTCTCCAACCATCAGGGCTCCATTACAGTCTGGCCAGGGGTCTGAAGAGTGCTTAAGGCCCTTCAGAAATACCAGGTTTTCTGGGACTTGCATTGCTTATTATACAAGTTTGATCTCCATCTCAGAATTCTAACGACATTTCTTCTCTTGGCCCAGTCTGGGACTAACTAATATATTTTATTTCCTTTTCATATGTACAATTATATCAAGTTCTTGGGGGTGGGCCTACAACTTATTTATTTTTATTTTCCTGGCACCTGGAACACAAGACTAAAGATGTTTTTATGGATTGGTTGATGACAAATCAATATTAATTTTATTAGCTCTAAAAGTGTACAATCAGCTTATCTAGAGATTTAATTATCCAAGGATTTATACTTCTGAAAACCAGTAAGAAGATGAAGAGAATTCAGAAGAGCCAAGCAAGTGCATTTAAAATGTATTCACTATGTGCTTTCAGGATCCTATGGCTCTATTTCAGAGATGGATTGACTGCAAATTCTGCTTTTATTTTGAATTATTAACTTTCATTTGATGCTCACAGCAATGGTTTGGAAATATAGTTGTCTAAGAAGAAAACAGCATTAAGTCAGAAAAGACAACAATAAGGCTGGGCCAAGTGACCTCTGGACAATATTGATTAAATGTTCCCACCAAATTCATGCCTTACCAAGATGATGCTAGTAAGAGGTGGGCTTTAAAAGGTGTCTAAGCCATAGTGTCCTTGGGAATGGAATGAGGCACCTCTCACAAAGCTTACAGAGGGAGTTTTTCTCTCTCCCTTCTCCTTGCTGCTATGTGAGAATGTAGAAAGAAGCCCTCATGTAATCAAGATCATGTGCCTTGATTTTGGACTTCCCAGCCTTCAGAATTTTGGGAAAATAACTTTCTGTTCTTTATAAATTACCCAATATGTGGCATTGTATTATGGTCAGACAAAAGAGAACAAGACAATATGGGAGGGTCAGATGAGAATTTAAAGTAGGACAAGATTTAGGAAACTTACAAAATTTTTCTCTTTTTTTTAAAGTTCTACAGTGATGGAGATAAAACCTAGGGCCTTGCCCATCATAGGCAAGTGTTCTACTACTGAAAACCAGTAAGTAGGTGGAGAGAATCCAGAAGAGCCAAGCCTGATGCTGTTTACTATTGGGACAAAAAGATCCTTCATAGATCATTATTAGTTCCTAAGCACATCTGTAAATGACAGAAAAGTAGAGAAGCAGATGTTCATAATGATGACCAGAGCCACCAAAAATGATTTTTATTCCACTTGATGTGCTCTTTCAGGAGGTTAATAATGAGCCTTTCAAACATTTTCTTCCCAAATGGTTAAAATGATAATAAGTCTTAGTTTTCCAGAATATTCAATATATGAGAAAGTTTTCCTAAGAGAAATGTAGGTAATCTAGGTACTCAGAAAAACTAGTTTAAAATTTGACATTGAAATCTATTTATCCATTTACACACACACACACACACACACACACACACACACACACACACACTATTATAAGGTATCATATATTGTCAGAAGCACTTTACATCCATTCAGCAAAGTCAGACAACAGTTAGTAAAGCCTACACATTTGTTCTTTTATCTTTTGAAGCCATCTCTTTCTTGTATCCCTACTATTTAGATGTTTTGCTAGTGTAGCACCTCTATTACAACATGCTTAGACATTGCTATTATCCTTACTGGTCTCTGACCCTCTAATATTTTTTTTCCTTTCACTGTCTGGAATTTTTAAAAGTCCCCAGGTGATTTAATGAACAGACAAGTTTCTGAATCACTACCCTAAGTGCTTAGCGCACCATTCATTTGACCTTTAATTATACCCTAGCATAGAACTAACTCCTTTAATAGCAGACATCCTGGGTCTGTGATTCTGAGCTTAGCTGCTCCTAAAAAAGTAGTTGCTTTTTAATAAAATATTCACTGTTAGTGAAAAGTACAGTTCCCTTCATTTCTATTTCCCTCCCATTGACTTAACAACTACTTTGGAGCCCTTAACGCACAATCTTCCAGAAGACCTTCTGTGTGGGCTTTGGCTCTCCAGCAGACATGTGCTTTCCTCAGGTGCCAACTGATGCTTACGCACAAACAGAGATGGTGGGTGGGGGTGGCTTTCTTCATTTTCCTTTTTCTTTTAGGGTACCACCTAAGGGGATGTGTCACATGTCTACCTTTCTTTGAAGGTCTGACTTGAAAGCAGATTGGGCTATATTTTGTACAAAGGCATTTTAAACATGCAGGTGTGACTGCCCAAAATAACAACAATACTTTGAACTTTAACAGAACCTTTCATCCAATGATATCAAAACTTTGCAGCTTATTAAAGCCTTAGGAAGCTGGTGGACAAAATATCCAATTGATACATTAGTGAAGATTTTCTGCATTAACTGGGTTGGTGAGGTTTTTTTTTCCAAGTGCCTAAACAATGAGAAATGTAAGCAGACAAAAAATCCATGATTTGTGTGGACCCTATCACCAACTCATGATATTTAATTTTAAAAACCTCCAAGAAAAACTAATTCTCATCTTTTTAAATTTTTGCTGAGTTTCAGAGTTACCAGTTCCTACATACTTATTTGTGTCCTTCACCTGGTAATACTTCTCCCTCCTTAATCTGAGGAAGCATTGGCTCTACGTTGTGTTATAAAGTTCATTGGACTTTACCTGTTCACAAAGAACTCTCATCTAATTGACTTTTAAATGAACAATACATCATACAAAAATGTTGAATTCTTCTGAGGTTATGAGAGTTCAAACCTCTAGCTTTGTACTATATTTATTGGGAAAAATTACTAATTTAATCACTTTATGTTTTCCTACTTTTGGCTTCTTTGACTCTTTCTCTTTATGAATAATTGCTGGGAGCTCAAGATAACCAAGATTCAAAGTAGGAAATGGGATACATTCCTGTTTCCTCTTATTTAAAATCTGTTGTAAAGTAAATAGTTATGGGCAAAATGTGTGAGGAGTGTTTATAAGACTATGTTTTTTTTCTTTGTCCTAGTATATTAGCTTTTTGAAAAAATCTTGCTTCATTTCCATGGTTTCTTTGATGTCTTGTTTTGACCAGCTGTGGAGCTTTCTGTGGCTATCCATTTACATCATTTTAAAAAATGGTACATAAATGAAACTCAAACAAAATAAACAATACTTTCACATTGTTTCAAAATCAAACATGTTCCTAAGGAATCTGATTTGTGGCAGGTGGAGAACAAAACCTTCCAGAGGGAGGGCTGTTAAATGAGTCTTAATTGCTTGCACATGAAAATATAATGACTAAGATTGTGTGCACAATTAGGAATTTAAACATGTAGGAAAGAACTGGCCACAGAAACAGGCAGACATTTTGTGCACACATAGATAGTTTCTTATGAACACAGAGAGTAAGGAACAAGTTAATAAAGTAAAATGACTTTGAGAGAAATGCAGCTGTTTACACCATTGTTACTTATGTTGAGCTTCTCGTTCTAAAGGTAATCCATTTCCCTCTAAAATTCACTAGAGGAAATGTCATAGTGTATTCAAGAATACATTTATTCAAGAATTGTTTTTTTTTAATTCCTACCATGTGCCAGATGCTAGGCTTGTTGCTTATTTTTCTCATTTAATCCTTACACAGCTTTCCAAGATAGGTCTGCTATTATCTTCAGTATGTAGGTAAGAAATAAAGGCTCAGAGAAAATTTCCCCAGTGTCAAATGGCTAATAATGGCACAGCTAGAATTCTCTGTATTGATTTAATGAAGCCAAAACCTATCCTATTACAATGTCTACCTTCTTTCCTGGGAAAAGACATATACTTTAAAAAAAATGAATCCCAAAGATGGCCATACTTTCAGTTTTGCATGAATAATGTCTTCTTTGTGTTGGGTGATATGGTGTAATGAGGTTGGTGGAGAGGCCATATTTAACCAGGACAGGGAACAGCTCTGACACTGTTGAAGATGTGCTAAGGAAGGCATGGTTGGTTCCTGGTGAGGCAAATTTCTAGGCTTAGGGTATATGATATCTGAACTGGAATAGGGGCTGAAATGATGGACTTAGGCCAGTACCTGCTACAGGCTCAGCAGCTTCCAAGGTTTGTACAGAATGTGGGGTGGTGAGTATGTTGGTTGGGAAGAAGCATCCAGCAGACCTGCACCAGAGTGGCTCTACAGGAATCAGCTGTGGGATCCATGAAGTTCTACCTGACCGATTCTGCCAGGATGTGTGACACTCAGCCTAGCTCTTCAGTACCTGGTTTTGGGCTCTCCTGATCACAATGACACTAACTTTACAAGTGAGTAAGTTGTGCAGTATTCTACAGTGAGCTTCCATTGATCTTGGAGGATTTAATTCCATCTCCTCCCACAGAATAAGATGCATTTTTGAGGTGACCTCAAATTCTCTCTCTGATAATTCTCCTTGCTGGGATGGAGGTGGAACTGGTGCTAAGGTACTTTTAATAAATGCCAGTGTGTGCATATTTGTGTCTAAAAGTTCATATAATGGACCTTCAATGGAATTTAGAAATCCAACTTATACTAGAGTCCACTCACACATTATTCTCAGAAAATTGAGAGGACTGAAAATACTCTAATTCCAAATTATTCTGTATCCCTAAAAGTAAAACCAATTAATGAGTGACTCAATCAATGATAGTCCATCTAGATTACTATTAAGCAAAGATAATAAGAATGCAAATTATTCCTTGTTTTGGTTCCTACACTTGAGAGTAAGCCAGAAGTCACAGATCATGGTCCCCTGTAGAGAACTAAAGCATAAAGAAGACATCAATAAATTTTTGAAAAAAGTTAGTCAAATTACTTTTGTACTGGGCTCCCAGGGATACATTAATAAATAGGTGACATTCCATATCCCTAAGAAATTGAGTATTTTGGTTCCTACACTTGAGAGTAAGCCAGAAGTCACAGATCATGGTCCCCTGTAGAGAACTAAAGCATAAAGAAGACATCAATAAATTTTTGAAAAAAGTTAGTCAAATAACTTTTGTACTGGGCTCCCAGGGATACATTAATAAATAGGTGACATTCCATATCCCTAAGAAATTGAGTATTTTGGTTCCTACACTTGAGAGTAAGCCAGAAGTCACAGATCATGGTCCCCTGTAGAGAACTAAAGCATAAAGAAGACATCAATAAATTTTTGAAAAAAGTTAGTCAAATAACTTTTGTACTGGGCTCCCAGGGATACATTAATAAATAGGTGACATTCCATATCCTTAAGAAATTGAGTATAATAAAGAAAAGTTTACTGAGAAATAAATAACCAAAATAAATAGTGCATTCAAGCCAAGCCTCTTATCTCACTATTATTAATATTCATTTTTTTGGAAAATCAGCATATCTTTCCCCTAAGAGTATCATAATTTCCTTTAGGAAGTTACTTAATGTCTTCATTGGATAATCTTAACAACTGCAGAGCTAACAATGACCAAGTGCTTACTATGTGTCATGCTTCTTGCTTCATCTTTCATAAATGTTATCTCTACATCAATAATTATTGTTATGTCCACTTAAAAACTGAGGACCTTGAGGCTCCAGAAGGTCAAATGAATTGTTGAGGAGAAATATCTATAAGCAGCAGAACTAGAATATGAATCCACAAATCTGACCCCAAAACTCAGGCTCTTATTACCACATTATTCTATAGTATGGTGGAAGTGAAGCCAGATGCCCTGTTAATCTTTTAGCCAAGGATCAAGACCAAACTAGACCAATTTGATCCCTTCTTTGCAATTTCATTATTAAAGAACAACAGAGAATCTAAGAACAGTTGCAGGGACCACACTATATTGCATTTGCCACAGGATTTTCCCCCATGATTTTTGGCTTTTTAGCACTGTCAAAATATATCAATTCCTTCAAATTTTATCCTTCAGTTCCCCACAAATTCCAGGAAATAAGGAATTCTTCTAAGGTATTTTTTTACTAATGTTTTTTTTTTTTTGTGTGTGTGTGTGTGTGTAAGTTAGTAGAGCTGCTTCTTGTCTTACAACCAAGGGCTCATTGTTGATACACAATTCTCTAAAGGGAGGTTATAAGCCAGCCCACAGGATAATTGTATAGATTCCTCAAAGAATAAAATGCTAAAGCCTTGGTCCAAAAATAATTCAATAGATTCACTGAGAAATAATGGCATAACAAGATGCCAGGTAAATTTCCACTGTTGTCCTCTATCTGGAAACCTTGAGGACTCTTAGGCCCTACTAAGCCAGTGACCTCAGTCACCATGGCCTTCTCCTTTAAATCCATCCACCACTGTGAAGGGGTTCCACTAAGTGGCACCTGGTGGAAAGAGATCTCCCAGAGATGATCACACTGATCAGAATACAGACAAAGCCATCAAAGTGACCCTTGGGACAACTTATGGATATGCTTTTTCCATATGTTTCCATGACTAAAGTATTTAGGACTTTCTATCTTGGAATTATCTTCAGAGTCCAAGTTCTACTTTCAACACTTCAAACTTTTCTTACCCAGTGGGAGTGGCTTCAATTCTAGACTTAGCCTCATCTAGGTTAGGTTGGTGATATGTCTGGTGAACAGGGATAATAATCATATTGGAAATACTATTTCTAGATAAAAGTAAAATTTAAAAAAAATAGTTGTTTATGGACTTTATTTTATTCATTTATTTATATGCATTGCTTAGAATTGAACACACAAGTGAGGCAAGCACTCTTCCACTGAATCACAATGTCTGCCTGCAAAAGTAAAGTTTATAAGTAAACCAGATATATTTTTCTTTTTCTTGGAGAGCTTGTAAAATGTCACTAAAGCAATTCCCAAATGTGTTCAGCAATGGCAGCAATACTCAAACAAAGTGGATAGTTTACAAAGATGACTACTTTGAGGATCAACAATAACTAAGTAACATAATCCTACTGATAGTTTATGATGATTTCCCACATACCTTTTTGGTAAGCCCTAACATCTACCATTTATCAGACCTTGCTAAATTTGTCAACATGAATTAGCTGATGTAATCCCTTAAAATTAGTAAAATATTATTCACTCCACTTCAACAAAAAAGATTCAAGATGTGCGAGTAACTTGTCCAAGGTTACACACAAAGTGGGTGAGTGACAGTCAGCCAGGAAACAATGTCTGTTCAGATTTTCAGAATTCTGATACCTACTCCTCCTCTTCTGCTTAGGTTTTGACCGATAGAAGGAACAAACATACCATAACTATCAAGACTTGGAATTTTTTTTCAAAATAGAATGAAGAAAGGAAGAAAGGAAACCAAGCCTAGCACAGTCAAAGCATGGTCAGTGACATCAGAGGTACCTTATAGACCTTACCTGTTCCTCAGGTCTGAAGTCTAAGTTCCATGACCAGTCTTTTTTTCCTCCTTGACTATTTGGGAAACATTTCTTCTTTTACTGTTCTTGCTTTTCCTTCTAATGCTGCTAAAGTTCTCCTAAGACCTTGTAGTGGTTCCCCAGGTCCCTTCTTCTCTCTAAGCTAAATAACATTGTGGGTACCTTCTTGTATCTCTAGAAAAAGAGAATTCACCCTGTCTCAATTTGTCCTCCCTCTCTTTTTTCCTCCCCTCCTTACTTTATTCATGTAATAATTCACTTATGAACTCCCTATTCTTTAGTTAAAGCTCTTTGTCATTCATTTGAGCACATTTTACCACTTTAAGTTTCAGAAATCTCAAGGGTAATGGTACTTTCTAATGCTCAGAAGTGTTTTATACCTGATTGGGTCTTCTTACCCTAAGTACAATCCTTCATCCATGAGGGGTGAATGAATAAAAGAGCAAACCCAGGAGGACACATAGAAATGGAGATTTCCATGTGGACAAAATTTAGTGTGTAATATGCAAACATCCAAAATATGTTCAGAAAACCACTGCCATACCCCTCATCTGTTTTTCCAGGCATGTTAGAAATACTTCCACAAGGCCAACAGTACTGCAGTAAGAATCATAAAAGAGAAGGTGGCATACTAAAAAGTACTGGATACTTAGACATCAGAAATATCTGTAGAAAGAGCATTTGAGGAATAGAGAGTTGGGAGTTCTAGGAAATGGTAGCCAAAAAGGCAGTGGATGGCAAGACTCTGAGCATGCCTTCCCACAAGGAGAACATGAGATCCCCATTGGACAGAGCCATGTGCAAACAAAGGCTGGTACTAATGAGTGGTCCTGGAGCTAGGTGAGCAGCAAAGCTCAAACTTGGCTTCTCCCCAGTCCTGAAATTCTCCATCTGCCTCACTTCTCACACAGACCTGGGACCCTGGCTGGTTGATACTCTGGCCCTGAGCACTAAGGTCACAACATGAAAAGAACAGCAAAGACTAATGAGTGCCTGAAGGACTCTATGCCCCAGGCTGGAGTTCTTCACTTCACTAATAGAACTGATTTCTTAGGGGTTCCCAAAGGGATTCTCTGCATCAATAGATCTTTTCCCTCTCTAAGTCCTACCCTCCATCCATATATGTTCAGCAATAGATGGCATAGATTTATTCTACTCTCAAAACAAAAAAAGAAAATAAAGAAAGGGAAAAGGAAAGAAGCAGGGTTGCTGGGGTGGGGATGGGGGTGGGGAAGATCCAACATCCCCAGGGAATAACTTTTTATGGGGCAGTAGATATAACAAGTTGCAAAGATTTGTGTGTCTATGTCAATAAATTTAGGGGGAGAAATTACTTAACATTCTGTGAGCTAAGCTTAATCTACACTTAGTATTTCATTAGCTATATTTCTTTGATCAAGTTATTTTACTTCTCTAACCTATTTTCTCATTTATAAAGCAGAAATAGTAACAGTGTTTATCTCTTCTGATTTCTGTATTTTTTTAAAAAAAGATGACATGTCTACAGTGTTTAGTTCATATCAAATGTCAGTAAATGTTAGTTTTTGTTAGTATTAGTAATATATTCAACTGATTTTAAAAGCATTTTTGAGATAGTAAAAGAAAGCATACCATGAGTGAACTCTATTTCTTTGCAGAGATAAAATAATTCAGTGTAACATTTAAACAGTAAAATTTGGGAAATTAGCCCCAAAGGAATTTTCAGTTGGCCCACCACAGTCATTGTATTTCTGACTATGCCTAGAATAGTTTCAAGGCTCACATGGGTAGGAAGCACTTAATGGATAAAGGGAGTGACTGAAGAATTCTGCTTTTGTTGTTTATTTTCTTTTTTGCTTTTTTTTTTTCAGGTGACTTGGTACTGTGTTTACAAAGACAAAAAAAAATACAGTTACCAAACATAACATTTCCCTAAATCACTCCTACCCCCATTCACAAACGTGGACACGAGGCTCCATTTTCTTCTAGGAGTGGAGCAGTGCTCTAATTAAAATCTTGTATACATTTTGAGAGATAATAGAGATGATGACCCTAATGATGACGACCGTGATGACTGGGGTGCCAGATAATAAGATCACCTTGTATTTCTTTCTACCAGTTGCTGGAGCACTTGTCACCCATTATCTCATGTATCCTAGACTGCGCCATTTGTTAGGTGGGGGCGTGGGTGTCACTATATGCCGTTTTCAGAGAGGCAGAAATTTTCCAACAAATTACTGGCAACTCAATGACAACACTGTGCACAGACAGCATTCTCACCTGCTGCACTCAATATCTTTTATTCTCCCAAATTTGGCCCATCCCATTTTCCACCTGGCATCACTGGTTAATAATCCAGGTTCTGAATCTTATCTCAAGAATTCTATTCTGCAATGTTTGGGAACCAGTCTTTCTGTGTTGGTTTTTAAATATCCCTTGGGGATTCCTTGGATCGGGCAGGTTTGAGAAGTTTTGCCCTTTCTAAAACTCAGGGAAATAAGGAAGGGATACTGGGCAGAGTAGACTTTGGTGGTGACATTTAGATTCTCTGAAAACATGGTAGCTTTTCTGACCAGTTGGAGAATAACAGAAGGGTCCCACCATAGATTCAATAATCAGTAGAGTGCTGCTCTATCCAAGAAATATTATTTGGAAATATAGTTCATGCTCAATTCTGGCACCTTAATATTGAAATATGATTAGACAATTTCTCAGCAGAACCTCTTTTAGGTCATAAGAGGTTGATAATTGAATCCTGAGAAATACTTAAATATCATTCACCAGATTCTGTGCAAAAGGGTATTATCTGCCCTTGCCAATCACTAATCAACATCTAAACCTGTCTTAAATTGAATCCAATGTCCATAATATATTTCTTAAAATGAAAACCTTTTTCTATATTATTAAATATTTTTCATAAATAAATCAGTTTTGGAATGATATTTTTTAATACCTAAATAGAATTCTGATATTATTTAACATTTGGGTTGTTTTAAATATTTTATATATATTCATGATACTGTGATTGACATCTGTATATATGATCTCACTATTTACTTCTTCCTCATTCTCCAATCTAATCAACTCCTAAATATTTTTAATTGTTTCTCAAAAAAGAGTTATGAATCTACACCCACACCTCTCTTCTGACGCTACCACCCCAGGTTAGAGCCATATTACAATGCCTATGCTGTTTCCAGATGTGGTCACTCTAAAAGGCCTATTTCTTTCCCTGCTTAAAATTGATTGATGGGGCTAGATGTATACTCCCTTAGTAAAGTGCTTGCCTAACCTGTATAAGGCCTTGGATTTGAACCCCAGGTTCATACAAATACATATATAAATAAATAGTATTGATAGATGATTTTCCATTGCCCATAAAAGGAAGTCCACTATTCTCGGTATAGGACTCCAATAATGAGATTGCTTTAATCTAATTTTGGAGGCTTATCTTTAGTTGCTTCTATACACTTTTAACTCCATTTGTCCTTTTTTGTTCCCAATAGGCTGATCATGATTCCACATCTCACACTTATTGGTTCTGCTTCGAGGTAATCTTCACCTTACCATACGAAGAATACCATATTCTTAGAAGTTTAGCAGAGAGCTCTTCCTAGGTAGAACCATTCATCTTGCCTTCAAATACATATTATTTGAAGAACCTTCAATGATGATATTAGCAAGTATTAAGTATTTATAATTTCTTCTCCCTTAGATTGTGAATTCTTTAAATCCAGAGTCACTTTTACTCCAACACACCTAATTTGTTACATAACTTATATAAGGTGCTTATCAAACATCTTTTGACCAGATGGATAATGTCACTAATAAGTTACATTAATAATGATAACTAATATTTTATTAATATATCCTTGGTACCAAGCATTATGTTGAGCACTGACTTAGAATTTACTGGTGATAAAAACAAAACTTAGTGAATTTAAGTAAATCAACCAAAATTACACAGGTGGTCATAGGCAAGCTGAATTCAAGTTAAATGGCTGGACTAAATGTTTTTGCTGTGATAACAAAACAAACATTTAGTACCATTCATTTATTTCAACTAAAGTTATAAGAAAGTATCCAAACCAGATATTTGAGCAATTGAGGTAGACTTATTTTCCCCATAATTATGCTATATCAATTGTTTTCACTGCTCTTAACACCATATAAAACTTTCATCAATTCCCAGTCAAAAAGTCACTTGTCAGATCTGGTCTTTTTCTATACTAATAGGGAAAACTTTACTTATCAAAATAAAAGCAGAGAAAGGCAAAACAAGTTATAAAATAAGTTGTATTAGTAAGGAAGAAAATAGACCTTTACTGATCCAACAGATAATAGGTTTAACTAATAAATAGTCACACACTATGCATTTAAGCAACTATGCATTTTTTTCTCCAGAAAACTCTTTTTCATGTGGAATTTTTATAAAAGTAAACTTTATTTTAAAATTTTGGAATACCTGACAGTCATTAGTTGTATTAAGTATGAAAGTAAAACAAGTAAGACTCCAAAGAAGTCAATTTATAATCATACACAGCTACAATCTTGATTTTTTAAAATTAAAGTTATTAAACATGATGTATCATCAGCATTTTTCAAGTCATCCTAACAAATCTTACTGAGCACTCATTCTTTACATTTTTTAAAGCATTGTCACAATCTTTGCTCTTACTAAAGCAGAAATAAAAAGGACTACAGGAAGGGAGTGGGAGTTCATGGGGATGGGAGTAGGAAAGACAGTAGAATGAGTTGACATAACTTTTCTATGTTCCTATATGAATACATGATCAGAATTCATAACTCCACATCATATACAAGAATGGAAAGTTAGACTACATGTTTGCATGATATGTTAAAATACATTCTATTGTCAGTATAACTAAAAAGAATTAAAAAAAATTAAAAAAGGACTACAGGAGGCATCCAGTGCCTGTGAATGACTGAAAGGGAGATGGGCTATGTGGCCTTCTGTCCTTACATATCGACTTAACATGGTTAGTGTTTTCTCAAGACTTGTGCATTTCTCTCACATAGATCCCATCTTCCTTCTTTATGTGGCTTTTGCTCCAATTTATAATCTCAGATAAAGGTACACATATATATTTTTATTTTGTATATGATGTATTATGTTATATATAGTGTTTGTTACAGATACAAAGACTTACAGGCAGATCTAAATAAGTGTTAGCATCATTACTGTCACCATGACATACTTAGTTTCTTTTCCTTAAGCTCAGTATTAAATGATTAGTTCAGATAATAAGAAAATAACTATTCCTGTTGAATGTCTGTGTTATGTTTTTCACCTCTTATTTAATCTTAGAGATTATTTGTGTTTTAGATCAATAACAAACACAGTTACATTTCTTCTCATGTTTTAACTGACTAGTATTTGGATAGTTTTCTTTTTAATACTCTGCTTTACAGATTGACAAAATTCTTTTGTAATAAACTCAGTTTTTTAATAGAGCCATGAGTTTTCAGGGTTAAAAAATATGAAGTGGAACAGAGACTTAAATGCATATTCTTTTCCTGACTGAAACTACTTTTGTGGTATTTTATGCTCCTCATGGCATTGTGTGTCGCCCTCTACAGTAGAGGAAAGGCAATGGCACTAATTGTATTGCCTGGGTATAAGAACTTGTATTTCTCCAAAGTCCTAAGTCCAAAGCCTTAGGCTACCCATTTTTCTGCCTCTAGGATAATCAGTGAATATAATTAAAATAACTATAACCATAAACACATATCCAAGAGAAATTGGGAGAATATTTTTTCTAATTTTCAAGTCCATGTACAAAAAAACGAATGCTACATCTATTACTCAGAAATTAATATTTTTAAATATTTCTTTTACTTTCCTGAAAAACAAAATTCTAAGAGTCTGAAGACTATCTTATTCTGGTGGGTTATTTTATTTTATAAGGGTGTAAGAAGAAGAAATGGAACCATATATTTATTTTCAGAGCTACCACCAAGTAGATTTTTGACTCACTAGATTTCAGTCTTCACATCTTCCAAAGAAAGAAATTTAAATAGCTTTTCTCCGAGTTACATTCATGCATGAAAATCCCCAAATTAAAGATGATTAAATAAAGAGGATTAAAATATGGAAATTCAGAAACATACTGAAAGTAATACTGTGAAGACATGACAAGGTTTTATGAGATAGTTGTAGAATTCTTTTCTTACTGTTATTTAAAAATGAAATGCTTGCTGCTGGACATGGTGGCTAATGTCTGTAATTCCAGTGACTCTAAAGGCTGAGGCAGGAAGATCTAAAGTTCAAAACTAGACTCAGCAATTTTGCACCCTATCTCAAATGTATTAAATAAATAAATTAATTAATTAAAAAGGACTGGGGCTATAGCTTAGTGGTAAAGTACTAAAATGCCCCTAGGTTCAGTTTCCAGTTCCACCCTCCAAAACAAAACCCCAAATAAATGATCAAAAGGACGGACCCTGCGCCTCTTAACAAGACCTTACTCCAAAACCAGGGTGTCATCCCCATACAGGCGTGGCTGGGGCATCTCTGACTCTCTGCTGCCCTCTCATGTTTCAACAGTCTTTATCTCTGGCAAGTACTGCCTGCTGAAGACCAATGCAGGTGAGGCTTTCTCTAAGTAACTGAGGGATTACTGCAAAGGTCCAGTCATTACTGTGCAAAAGTAAAGTCATTAATAGAATATGCCAGAAAAGCCAATGAACTTTAGTTAGCCTCTGTTACTTCCACTCTTCCTGTTTTTGAATTACCTTAAAGAACAAAAAGTATCACACATGGGGCAGGATTGTGAAAAGAAAGGCTTATACTTCCCACCACCTGGTGAACTTTCTAAAACTTATCTCCTTGAACTCTTGCAACCACCCTGAGAACTAAGTACATACAACTCCATTCTTCAAATTGGAAAATAAAGTGAAAGAGAGAGACAGGTTTCATATCAGGATCTGAATGCCACACATCAGCTTTTTGTTATATCACACTGAAGAATAAAATAGCTTATGGGCTGGGGTTGTGGCTCAGTGGTAGAGTGCTTGCCTAGCATGTGTGAGGCACTGGGTTCAATTCTCAGCACTGCATATAGATAACAAATAAAATAAAGATCCATCAACAACTAATAAATTTTTTTAAAAACAGATCTTCAGTAGTAAATCTTTTTTAAAAAAAATACTATTTTAGAAGCCCTATTTTAAAGAATTATTAGGTCACTTTAGATCTATATAATTACCTCTCATAAGTAAAAATAAAAACTGGCAGGTATCTGACATGTTTTAACTCTAATGGTATGAAGTAGAACTTCTCTGTGTTTAATATTTATCAAAGTAACAACAACAACAAAAAAAACCTGGTCCTGGCATGATGGCACACACCTGAAATTCCAGCGATTTGAAAAGATGAGGCAGATGGATCACAAGTTGGAGTCCAACCTCAGCAATTTAGTGGGGCCCTAAGCAACTTAGCAAGATATTTTCTCAAATTAAAAAATAAAAATAAAAAGGACTGGGGATGACATTCAGTTGTGAAGTGCTCCTGGGTTCAATCCCCAGTACCAATAAATAATCAAACTTGAAGTGGGTAGAAAGGTATTATATGTTCTATGGGACTAATTTTCAGGAAATGTTATATGACATAAAAGTTCTTAATTATTTTTTACAGTTAAATAATTGGTTTATGGAAGAGTTATAGTGAATTATTTTTTTCCTTCAAAAAACTGGCTCTCAAAAGTAAGTTTTTAGACTCTGAAGAATAATCTTATCATCTCAATAAATAATGCACTAACATCTATGACAGTGATGAGGGGAAAGGACACAAATTAGGACAGTAGAAGGTGTCATTTGGACAGGTCCAAAGCAAGTGTGTCCCTGTGGGCCATTTTGGGGGATCCACACACATTACTCTTATGATTCTGCATCCTTGTCTTTCTCTCATTCTTCCCTTTTCTTTTTAATTTCTGTCCTGTTCCTTTCACTGTCCCTCATGATGGGCTGAATGAGTATGGGCACCTCAAATTCACATTGACATCCTAATCCCCAACATGGTAATAGTTGAAGGTAGGGCTTTGGGGAGATAATCAGGTCATGAGCGTGAAATTAGCACCCTTTTAAAGGAATCTACCCGCTTGACCCCTTTCGACCCTGTGAGGATATAATAAGAAAAACAGATCTGCAACCTGTCCTTCCCCAGAACTCAAACACATTGACAAGTTGATCTCAGCCTCTAACACCATAAGAAATAAATTTATGTAATTTATAAATTTATGAGGATAATCTCTGGTACTTTTTATAGAGTCTTAACTGACACCCCTAGTTTTATGAACAGAGTAGGTCAGAGAAACCAAAACAACAAAACAAAATTTATCAAGATATATTGAGTGCTGACACTGTTGGGCACCATGCTAAGGTAAAAGTGAACACATTAATTCACGGCACCTACCAACGGTGATCTTACTGCATAAAGTGGGATCACTATTTTATAGATGGAGAAACCAAAGCAGAGAAAGGTATGCAACCTGCTCAGGGCCATACAGCTGTCATGATAGAGAACAATTTGAGTTCTGGACAGGCAGCCCACAATTTTAATCACATCTCTGTAGATCTATGAAGGACTCCTGCAGGGGAGCCTTGAGCTTGTTCAATATAGCCCTTTGGGCTAGTGAGGAAATGAATTTAGAAAACCCTGTTCCTCCAGATTTTCAGCAAAATTTCAAAGATGGCTGCCTTGATCTAATAGGTTGCCTTTCTGACTTAAAAATACAACAACAACAAAACATCCACTTTTCTCATCTCCTCAGTACTACTACAGAGATATAGTGAGCTTCTAACAGGAGGAAATAAGCCTGGAGGGAAGAAACACATAAGTAATACCTTTTCTTATCTGAAGTCTAACTAGTGTCAAAGACTCAACCACAATTACTTTATTGTTTAGGTTTTAAGGACTCAATTTTTCAGAATGGGATGACATACAGGAACTTTTCACTGCTCTTGCCATCATCCCCTCACACTCCAGACCCTCTTCCCACCTTGGTTTGCAATATTTGGACAAGAAAAAAGACTTCAGTTCACTAGCCAGGCAATTTCCTGTTGGGCTTTGTGAGGAGTCCAGCTGCCAAGCAGTTAATGACAGATAATTTCTCTCCCTTCCTACATGGGATGTTTCTGTAGTCCTCAGGTCAGGAGTTATTGGGTACAAATGAGGCCTCATTAGCCTTAAATTCCCAATTCCATTGTCTCTTATTTCCCTCTCCAGGGCTTCATTCAATATTATGTAAAAGTTTCTGGGAGCTTCTATGGGGTTTCTCACCTATGTGTAAGATCATGTCTCTGAGTGCAGCTGGTCATCTGCCAAGGTGGTTTGCAGCTGCTCTGTCCACTGAACACCCAAACATCTTGTGCAGGACACAAAGGAGTTCTACTAGTGCCTAAAGCTGTTCTTCTGGGAAGATGCTGCCCCATCTGTGAGGCAAGTTCATATGCAACCTCAAACTAAAACAAAACAAACAAACAAATGCCAAGAGACCAAAATAGCACACATTGTACTCAAACCAAAATGTCAGTCTTGCTTATTGCAAAAGTGGGTGGGAGGAAGGTAGCTCCTGTTCACAGGGGTACCTGTAATTCCTGGAATAGGGCTGGAGACCAGGTTCAATGTGGTTTTTGTTCCTAAAATAACTTATTCTGGTACTTAGAAATTCTTTACGGTTGGTCTCTTGGTCAATGTCAAGAACAAAATTGGTAAACCATATGTATACTATGAAATGAATATATATATACACACTATGAAATGACAATGGAAAGTCATTACCCACAAGATTTGTAAAGTGAAACACGGAAAAAAACAAAAAATGTAATAGTCATTGAAATACAAGTGCTATTTGGTATACTTTCAGATAAGAAGATAACATTAACTACTGTTTCAGAATCAACTCTGATGTGGTGACTACAAAGGCAACCACTTGACTGGACATGACAAAGTTAAATTTAAAGCAATTTGTATTCACTAAAAATTTAATAAGAAGCTTCTTATTAAGGGTTGGGGTTCTAAGAAGACACTTGAGTCAAGATGAAGTATTGGTCTAGTTTGGAGAGTATGTTAATTTTCTTTTGGTAATAATTTTAGAAATCATAGGTTTTCTTTTCCAGGCAATTATTTCAATGAATCAATTGGGGTTTTGAGAAATGATTAAATGAGGTTCAATTTGGTTTCAGGTTCAGCAAAATGAGATCATTCATTCTATTTTTGGTTCAGTTCAGGTCAAGTCTCCTGGTTAAATCAGACCAATAGGCATTGGGATAATATATTTTTATGCCTTTTCTTTCCCTCATCCTTTCTTCTACTTTTCTTTCCCAAACATTTGTGGACCTGAGAACAAATGTGACTCCATTTTTTAAAAATAAATAAATAACACAGTTTCTACCTCAAGGCCTGTCCTAAGGAAGGGGGCCTGACCCTTGTCCTTGGATAAACCCACAGAGCACTCCTAAGCACATACCCACCCTGCTGAGTTGTTTGTAAATAACAGGAGAGGTCTGACTCAGTTGGGCTAGGTGAGGACCCATGGCAACCCCCCTAGAAACCTCCAATCAGCATGAGACAGTGAAAATACTTGGACTGCCAGATGACCCCCAAGTAGTTTATGGTGCTTGATAACATGTTGGGAAACCATGTAGTTTAGCACGTACACCCCTCATGGCTTAAACCAATCAGTTCAAAGGAATGCCCCTCTTGTACTAGCCAGTCACCCTTACCCAACTTGCTCCCGCCAGTGAATGTGCTAATCAATGCTAAGAATTGTTGTCTGATTTTCCCGAGATATGGAATGATTTGCTGTGTGATGTTGTGACACATAGAGTATCCCCCCAAAACCTATAAAATCTCACTGAATAAAGGACGGGGACTCACTCCCTGGGACCGCTGCATGGGGATTGATTGTGAATCCAGGCTCCAGCTTGCAATAAAGACTCTTGTGTGATTGCAACGGATTCGGCTCCTGGAGGTCTACTGGGGTCTCATGAATCTGGCATAACAGACCCTTTTCTCATCACACTGAACTTTTCTGTATTGTGTAATAACATGTTCTCTCCCCTCACAAGTTGTATTTATACTCAGCAACCCAAGTTCCCATAAGAACTACTGGAATAGTAATATGTTCCTTCCAGCACAAAACACATATTTCTCTTATTTATACTTTTACTTTCATTAAATTAGACTACCATATATGAAGATGAAGCAGATAACCAAGCCAGGAACAAAAATAGCAGATATTCTGAGGGTAACTCTGTCTCCCACAACACAAATGCCTAGAGCAAAGCTGAAATGAGTTCCAATATAAAGTCAAGTGGTTAAGAATGGGGTACATTAGAACAGGTTTTCCAAGGAACAGCTTAAATGAAAAAATTGTAAGACCAATGATAGTGAGGATAACATAAAGAAGAAAAAAATTATTTCTTTGACATTTTAGAATTGGAGTATAGAATCAGCATTACTGTGATGTTGAGTATTGAAAGATATATATTCTTCCTGGACACAAAAAGAATAAGTCCGAAGATCTCTCTTACCTGTTATGGTGGCTTTGTTGATGGATGGTTGGTTGCACATTGGTGTTCTTCTGACAAAGAGAGAAAAATACAAAGCAGTAAGTATGTGGTCCTTGTTGATTTGAGTAGGTGCTGAGTCGTTTTAGATATGAAATTTTAATTTTAAGGATTTTTTTAAGTTAGGAGATGCAGATTTCCTTCAGTCAATTCTTGGGGATCCTTTTACTATATCTCAGATCATACGTATGAAATTTTTAAGAAAGTTAAGTCTCACGGTGATAGACATTGGGGAAGATTATGATGTTCATGTCACAGGAACATGATGAAAGTGGAAATTCTTATTAATTGACTATATTCAATTAAGCTAGGGTTTACAGAGCTAACACAGACTTTCTGAATTAAGAAAAGTAGTCAAATTATCACTGTTTTCCTTAAAACAGTGCTAAGAATCTTTGATTTTGACATAAAGCCTCATGATTGTTCATACATTATCAGAAGTGCATGATTCTTTCTAAAGTATCTTAGAGAAGGTATTTAAATTTTTTTCCTATTTTCTTACATTGAGAAACATTTCTGATACAAGTGTTAGAGAGGTATATTGACAAGGTGTATAAACATATGCTATAGAGATTTTAGAACTATTGTAAACCTAAGGTATTTAAATAGAATCCATCTAGTATTCTTTCCTATTTTTTTAACAGATGTTTGCCAGGTTCCACCAGATGATTATAAACACCCTTAGGTTAAAAACAAAACAAAACAAAACAAAAAAAAACAAATATATATATATATATATATATATATATATATATATATATATAAAGATTAACTCATATTCCCTTCAAAGCCCAGCGTGAGCACACACATACACACATACACACAACCTCAACTATTTTACAGATATCCCTAAATGTACCTATTTTTAAAGTGTTTTTAAAGATGGCAACAAGTTAAAAGCTATCAATTATATATATCAACAAGTTAAAAGCTATCAATCTATCTGGTATTAAATAAGTGCTCAATAAATTATGTTGAAAAGAACATCATTTATGGATTGTCCAAAGTTTTTTGGAATAGAATTTTATAAAATCGTTACTTATAATTGATAGCTTTTAACTTGTTGCCATCTTTAAAAACACTTTAAAACACATTAAGGGATATCTGTAAAATAGTTGAGGGTGTGTTGTGTGTGTGTGTGTGTGTGTGTGTGTGTGTGTGTGTGTGTGTTTCTTCTAGTGGCTACACTTACTTAATAAGCATTAAGTGTCTGTCACACGCTATATTAAATGAGCACTTTAAATGAATTATCTCACTTAACCCTGAAAAAAAGCCTCAAGGCTGGTAGAATCATTGTTCTCATTTTACCAGTGAGAAAAACAAATCTTTGGGAAGTTGAAAATCTGTTCCAAGCCAGCAGAGATTTGAATCAAGGTAATGTGACTCTAGGCTGCACTCTACTCTTTGTCTTAGCTTGGGATGCTTTTGTGGAAGCCAAATGGATAACCATACAGATGTGCAGTTGGCAGCAGATTCTCTAATGCTGAAGATGACGACTATCCTAGCAGGTCTGGGGGAAGCTTACAGAAAGCCCTTTGGTGTTTTGTAATTTCTCGCTCGTTCTATTCAGTGTCTGGCTCTGGGTCACTGCTCTTAAGTTTATTGGTGTCAGCTTGGGATTGAATTTTTGTGTTTGATTGAAAATACACCATGATTCACTTCTGATTTATTTTAGTTTTTTTAAATTATGAAAATAAAAGTCAGGGCTGGGATATAGCTCAGTGGTAGAACAATTGCTTAGCATGTGTAAGGCTCTGGGATGATCCCCAGCACCATATAGAAGTGAGAGAAAGAGAAGAAATTAAAAATATAAATTTGAACTTGATAAATATTTTATTTAAAAAGGTCAATATTTTAAACTGCTGCTTTGAAATAGCTCTGTTTTCTATACTAGTAGTTACCTTCTTGCTGAGAGTTTGTTATTCAGATGAGTTTGGGGATATTTAGGATGACATAGTTATAGACTAGAGTTTATTCAAATGACTTAAACATTGATGTCTGAGAATGTTTTTTACTTCTTGTTCTGTGAAAATTTTGAAAACATTGACTTTTTGTCTGGGAAAATATAAATAAACATTTATCCTTTTCTATAGTTTTGGAAAACCAAATGGTTGACTTGCTACTAATTCTCATTTTATCAATCTTACTACTGACACTTGGGAACTTGACATCTTGATAAGTAACAAGCAGAAAATATTAATCACTGGATTCATGGTAACTTGACAGATTATTTTTAAAAAGAATGAGTCACAATTTATTCTTGGAATAAAAAAGTCTAAAGGGCACAAAAGAGCAAGAAGATCACAAGAAACCATTAGTGGGCTGACACTAGAGCTCTTGGATGAGTTCTTCCTAGACACCAACCCTAAAGCAAATAAAAAAAAAAAACAACAAAAACAAAAAACAAGTTCTTAGATGAGTTCTTCCTAGACTCCTTTCCTAAAGCAAATAAAAAGGTAGTCTGTGAAAGGCAGCACAGGTCTTCTTCAAATTCCAACAGTGAGCTTGGAAACATTCTAGTGGCACAGGGAGTGAAGGGCAATTAAATCCTGATTCTTTCAGAGTCATCATGCCATGTACCAGTGGCATCCTCTTTGCTAATACCAAGCACAACAGAGTCCAGCTGTGTGGAGATTGAATTCTACTATTCCGACACCCCAGGAAGCTGACTTGGTTTGAATTAATAAAGGAGGTACAAATCTGCATTGACTAAAAAGGAGACCATACACTGGCTTTCACTTAGAGTCTACCAGATGATATTGTAATTCAATGTCTCCATGGGCATTGCATAGTTAGTCAAAGCAGGTGTAAGTTCAGGTGTTACCTATGATTTTTTCACTCCCTCCTTTCCATTTTAATATATTCTGTGCCTGTAAATTAGTTGAGAACCTCTGTCTTGTATAGAATAGGCCTGAGGACATTTCTTTGAAGATAGAAGGGCCAGTGTGATACCTTCACACCTGTTTGATTAAGTGTCTATTATATTAAATGCTTGCACTCAGGTGACCACATCCAAAGGAAATTTACAGGGCATTAATTTCTTGTTTGCCTTTTAGAGACAAGACCTCGATTTCTTACTGAAATTTGAGACTGCAAGTTTTAGTGGCAACCAATAATTTCATTTTTCCTTCAGAGATAAAAATTTTTAGAAGGTTAAGTTTGTACCCATAACCTACTGAATAGCAAAGGTCTCAGGGCTATTGAGGTCAGCCTGATGTTTTACAACTTATGACCATATTGTATAGACAACACAACTGGAGATAAATGATTTCTTCATGGCACACCCTCAGGCTTTAAATGCTGAATGACCACTTTACACTTTCAGTCAACAAGCATTTGCAGAGATTTAGAAATGAAGTGTCCCCCAAAAGTTCATGTGTGAGAAAATGCAAATGAGGTTAAATGAGAGCTTTAACATAATTAGTAACTTAAACCACTGAAATGGATTAACTGGGTGGTAACTGAAGGCAGGTAGGATGTGGCTAGCGAAGACTGGTCACTGGGAGTGTGCCTTTGGGGTTTATATTTTATCTCTGGTAAATGAAGCTCTTTGGCTCTCTCTGCTTCCTGTTGGCCATGTTCTGAGCTGCTTTCTTCCTCCACATCCTTCTACCATGATGTTCTGCCTCATCTTGGTCCCAGAGCTCTGTGGTCAGCCATCTGTGGACTGAGACCTCTAAGACCATCAGTGAGCCCCAAATAAATTTCCCCTCTTCCATAGTTTGTGTCAGGTATTTTGGTCACAGCAATGAAAAATCTGACTAAAACAGAGGAATTATTCTGTGTTCTGATAGGCACTGGGAATATGAATGTGAACCAGCCACACCCCTGCTCTTGGGGAACTGACATTGCTGAGGATCAACCAGGTGATCAGGCAAGTAGGGCACAGGGAGAAATGTGCTTGAATAACAGGATGCAACCAGGCAGAGTTGGAAAGACATGCCAGCCAGCTAGGGCTGGTCACTGTGGGTCTATATCTGGCAGTGTGAAGGACAGTGCCCCCAAAGCAATTATATTTAAACTGTGATGAGAAGAATGAACCAGTTAGTCAAGTGGAAAAGAAGAAAGAGAAGGTAAATGTTCAAGCTGAGGGAAAGACAATCGGTCCAAGGTTCTAGGTTCCATGTCAATTATTTGTGTTGTGGAAGTTCCACTAATTCTTTTTTTTTTTTTTAGAAAACCTTTCTCTATCACAGGAAGTACTTGCCTAATGGCCATAGCTTCTTGTTAATCAGGGAAATGTGGGTTGTAGAAGTAAACTATGTTATTATGGAGTGGAAAAGTTCAGTTTTCTCATGTTCTTTAAGAAGTAGTTACCGAGTATAAAATAATATAGACTCAGATATACCATAATACCTAATAAGTTTCTACTCACTGTTCTCTTAATATTGATTTGATTTTTTTGTTTTGTTTTGGAAAATTCTTCCAGGCTGATAATCTTAACTTAACTTTATTATAAATAATACTTTAAAAAATAATAGATATTAGAATAATAGTTTATCAGTTTCTCATTTAATTTTGCAAAATTTACTTCCTTATTTTTGATTTTTTAGATTTATCAGGATCCTCCAATTAAAAAAAATTGTAGTTGTAGATAGACAGAACATCTTTATTTTATTTGTTTTTTTTTATTTTTATGTGGTGCTGAGGATCAAACCCAGTGCTTCATGCAAGCTAGGCAAGTGCTCTGTCACTGAGCTATAGCCCCAGTTCCAAAATCCCCCAATTTTAAATCATTTTCCATTTCAAGTTTCCCTCTCCCAAACACTTCTATTGTTATTACATCAATCTCAATTTTATTAATTGCTTCATGAATGCTGCTGCTCAGAGAGTCAATGACAGCAGGAGAATCAAAGATCTTTGTTGAGATCTGGTGTTTTTCCAGTTAATTGTTGTCTTAGAATTAACAGTATGACCTTGAGATATCATTAAGGTGTGATGAGATTATTTGCCTGTGGCTAATTTATGAAATAAGCCAAAACTATAAAGTTACTTTGAGTATAAATAACTGGCTAGAAGACAAATCACGCCAGGTAATTTCTGACAGAATCACCATGTTGATTTGTCATACTGTTTCATTCCTGATGTTAGAATCACCACTACACTGTATTTATAATGAATTAGCAGGGTATCATCTGATGTCTTGTTAATGTCCATGGTTAGATAGCTTGGCAGTGAGAAATTTAATATTTTGTCTTGAGTTCAATTCAAATTGAGATGACATTCTTTAAAAGCTCAGCAAAAAAGAGGGAATAAAGAATAACTTACTTGCTAGGCGCTCGGTCTTGCAAATTAGTTAATGCAGCAAAATTGTTTCATACAGTTCGCAGGCAGGCTAAGACCTACAACAAAAAGAAATTCTTGAGATGTCTTTAACTGAGGTCATCTTAAATGCAATTAAGAATGGTTTGTTAAGAGGAAATCTGATAATGCTTAAAACTTAATTTCATATACCACTAAAGAATCTACTAGCACTTAGTAAGGCTTGTATGCATCCATATGAAATCCACAGAGATCACACTGTCAAAATTTTCCAAAAATCCCTTTTCATTATCTACAAATGTGGTCATAGCAGCAGCAGTCTCCATAGCATTCCTGTATTCCCAAGTCACTAACACAATATCCCAAGCAAACATGTATGTTGCATCTTATGCATATATGAAATAGTGTAGTATAAAATACTAATGAAGCTTACTTTAAGAATAAAAATAAAAATTATTCCAAAACTCTCTTTAAGAATCTACCAAGAGGGCTG